>NC_137801.1:35282901-35354625 GCF_963383645.1 Muscardinus avellanarius
AGCATGTATTTGAGGTAGCAGAAAATAATCTTTTGCTAGTACCACCTTTTAATCTTTTCATTGGCAAAGAAGTAAGTTGTAAATGTCTTGAAGTTAGGGAACTTTTTATTATCCTTTATTTCTTTTTGATGAAAATAATACCCTACAGCTGGGCGTAGTGGCACAAGCTTGTAATCCTAGTATTTGGGAGGCTGAGACAGGAAGATCACAAGTTCAAAGACAGCCACAGCAAGTAGTAGACTCTCATCAACCTAAAGAGACCCTGTTTTCAAAAGAAATAGAATTGGTCTTGGGTGTAAATCAGAGGTAAAATGCCTCTGGGTTTAATCCTGAGTACCACAAAAAAATAAAATAAAATAATACCCCACATATCATAAAGGAGTCAGGATAGGGGTTTGTCTGAAGAAAGAACATAGATTCTGATGATATGAATGAAAATGGAATAGCATTTGAGACCTAACCAAAATAAGCAAAAAATTTCCAGCCCTCATTGATTTTTTTCTGCAGAGCTTCTAGTGTTTTACATTTCATTTTTGTGTCCCTATTTTGTTTTATGACCATTAAAAAATATTGGGTGAACTCTAAACTCTACTGGTTAACCACAGTCCAGGCTTCGTGCCACTCAAAAATATAATAGAAAGAAAATATCTTGCTCACAATAGAAAAGAAGTTCCTGTTCACCCTTATTTGTTCTATGGAAATATTGCAAGGATTTTATGACAATGAAAGGTAATTGCACTAGATGACATTCATAACATGGATAGTAAAGGAATATACACCAAGAGATTACTATATCTCTGGGTAAAGATAATTTCCATTTTCTCTTTCTTTTTATTAGCAGAAGTTTAATTTTCAACAAAAATATATTACATCTTTTAAAATAACAATAAAAGTCAGCTAGGCGTGGTGGCACACGCTCGTAATCCCTGTGCTTGGGAGGTGGAGACAGGAGGATCGCACAGGTTGGAAGCCAGCCGGGCTGGCTTAAAAGCCCTTGTATCAAAATTTTAAAAAGTATAAAAATAGGTCTGGGAGTGTAGCCCAGAGATAGAAAGGTTTCCAGGAACCCCAGTACCACCAAAAAAAAATCAATAAAAGTCGCATTTAATTTTACAGAATTATAGGAATTTCTTATTTTTCATTTAATGCTATGTTCTTATACAATAATCAGTATTTAAAAGAAACACTTCACGCCGGGTAGATGGCGACCGAGAAAAGCGGGGCTTAAGAGCCCCGCTAACAACCAATCTCCATTACCACAAAATCAGCGCCTTTCATAGCCAGAAAACACCATCACCAGTGAAACAAAAAATCACCAGGCTCCAGAGAGAATGCAGACTGAGAACAGAGCCACAGAGGAGATAACCGGCCTCACGCCCGAGGACGCGGCAGACGCAGCAGCAGCGCCATACTGCCGGCGGCACCGGTGAATTCAGGGAACGGCTACAGCAAGCCGAGGTGAGCCACTGCGGAACAGCCAGGCGGGATTTCTCCGTGCAGAGAGCATCTAAAGCTCCCAGTGGCTGAGCTCAGCACACGCTGCAGGTATTCAGAGTGGAAATCAAAACCAAGAAGAAAAACACCAGCCCCACAGCTGAGGGCATAGCTGCGGCGCCATATTGCCACTGGCGGCAGCAGCACCGAATTCAGCGAGGCCAGTACAGCTACATCTGCGTACTCAAGAACAGTGAGTCAAATTGCAGGCCACAGAGGAGAAATCCCAGTACTGTACTCCCTGGGACTTGACCCAGTGGGGGAGGGGCGGTGGCAGAGATATCACACCATAGGAGAACATGCAACCTGGCACCCCCCACAGTCCAAAGCAGCCTTTATCGACTCTCTGGGTCGGAGACTCTGTGATAAAACCCAGTAAAGGAGTAGTGGGGTCTGAGATACTAATGACTCGAGATCCAGAACACCTTAAGTGAAGTCATAGTGACCCAAGGGAAGAACCCAGAGAAGGCACAAACATCCGAAATCATGGGAAAGAGGAATAATACTGGAGCAATAAATGCCCACAACCCCACAACATCAGAACCCGATAAAACTGAAAATCAGAGATTTCTAGAAGATCAAATCAGGAAAATAACTGTAGAAATAATAGAGGTGCTTCGAAAAGAACTCAGAGAGAGCCAAAAAGAGATAAAGGATGCAATTAATGAAGTAAAGGCCTCAATTCAAAGCACAAACAACCGATTAGAACACATGGAGAACAGAATCTCGCCCTTAGAAGATGAGCAATCCAAAAATGAACGCATAGTTTCTAATCTAGAAAAAAATATCGGACAGCAGGAATCTGATATTGAAGAAATATGGGCCCATTTTAAGAGAGCTAACCTAAGAATAATTGGAATAGAGGAGGGAAAAGAAGGTGAAACCAAAGGGATCAACAATCTCTTCAAGGAAGTAATAGCAGAAAATTTTCCAAACATAGAGCAAGAGGTCGATATACAGGTCCAGGAAACTTATAGAACTCCCTTTAGACAGGATCGGAGAAGAGGATCCCCATGCCACATAATTGTCAAAATGACCAATGTGGAAGCCAAGCAGAGAATCTTAAAGGCAACAAAAGCAAAGGGCCAAGTGACATTCAGAGGCAAACCAATTGGAATGACTCCAGACTTCCCAAACCAAGTTATGAGAGCCAGAAGGGCTTGGAGTAACATATTCCAAACTCTGAAAGAAAACTTCCAGCCAAAAATTTCCTACCCAGAAAAACTTTCTATCAAATTAGATAAAGAAATAAGAAGCTTCCATGACAAACAGAAACTGAAGGAATTTATGTCTTCAAAACCAGCACTAGAGAAAATACTCAAAGAGATTAACTACAAAGAAGAAATAGGTAACTAGAGAACTAGAGAAACAAGGTTTTCCATCCAACAGACAACTAAGATTGGTTATCTGTGGAGATTCATTATTTATGTTAGTCTTTTACCTATCTCTAAAGGGTATTGTTTGCCTTTATTGTTTTTAATTTCTAGGATTTCTAGTTGGAATATTAATATACCTTGAGATATAGCATTTGGAAATATTTTTCCCATTCTATTAGTAACTGTTAACTCTGTTTACATTTTCTTTGGATATACAAATTTTTTTTTATTTTTTAGGGAGTTTTTATACTCTTCTGTTGCCTGTGCCATTGAAATCATAACCAAGAAATCACTGCCAATTTCAATGTTGTGAGGTTTAATGACCCAGATTTTCTCCTAAAAGTTTATAGTCTTAAGATTTATATTTAGGTCTTTATCTATTTTGAGTTAATATTTGTATATGGGATTAGGTAAGGGTCCAACTTTATTCTTTTCCATGTAATTATTGTGTTTCAACAATATTTAGTTAAAAGATTATTATTTCTACCACCAAATGTTCGTGGAAACCTTGTCAAAAATAACTTGACAATATAGGGAAGAATTTAGCTCTAGGCTTTTATTTAACTCCAATGGTTTATATATCTGCCTTTAGAATAGTACTACACTGTTTCAATTATTGTAGCTTTATATGGTTTGAAATCAGAAAATATATATCTTCTAGCTTTGTTCTTTTTCAAGATCATTTTGGGTACCTAGAGTCCATATTCCATATTAGGATAGATTTTTTTCTGAAAATTAAATATATAAATATATGATAGTTTCACCTAAAAAATAGAAAAAAAATATTCTCTGGTAAGAAAGAAAGCAAAAAGAAATATTGAAATGTTATCTTTAAGTCATCAAAAGCTTGGTATCAGACAAATGAAACTATTATGTGAGATTATCATTTTTAATTTTAGATAAATTGCCATAATACTAGATGTCAACTACTAAGCCAAGCATGGGAGGGAGGGATAGGGAGAGAATGGGGTGGAGATTGGGTGGGGGCTGACTGGGATAAGTGTGCATGTATGTCTACAAAAGTATGTATCCTACTATGATGTATGAATACAGTGCACCAATAAAAAAATAAAAAAATAAAATAAAATAAATAAATAAATAAAAAATAAAAGAAACACTTCACAAGTATAGAAGAATCTTCTGGAAGTTAATATAGTGACATGAAAATGGCATGAAGTTTTGAGGTCAGCTAGACCTGTTATAAGATTGTAGCTCTACCTTCTTACTCTGTATGTTAA
This sequence comes from Muscardinus avellanarius, assembly GCF_963383645.1. Lineage (NCBI taxonomy): Eukaryota > Metazoa > Chordata > Mammalia > Rodentia > Gliridae > Muscardinus > Muscardinus avellanarius. The sequence goes on from NC_137801.1 coordinate 35,287,010, forward strand.
GGCAATTTTCCTAAGTTCGCTCAACTTTGTCTTCCCTGCCTTATGATGGGACTAAAGAGACCTGCTTACAGTTTAAGATTGCTAGATAAATAAAATAAGAAAATATTGAAAGTGGATAGAAATGTAATAGAAGCTTAATAAATAATAAAATATCTATTTAGTACTACTAATAATAAACAAAATGACATTTTATAAAATGTATAGCCCAGCCTGTGCCAAGGCCTTAATTGAAGTGCAGAATTTACCTCATCAAATGTTTTAGTAGTAGATGTAATTGTATTTATTGGTTTTGTTCATATGAAGCATTTTGAATAATATTAATATTTTAGAAGCTTAGTAGTCGAGAAATATCCTGTCTCTATATTTTATGTTAATTGAAACACACTTCAAAGGCTATCAGTGAGGAGTAATAAAAAGAGAAATTAATTGGAAAATATGACACTGTGATTGATTCCCTTGGGTGTGTGTTGGCTTTTCTTTTTTAAGCACTTTGGAGTGGAGTTTGCCCTAATTAAAGAAACAAATATCTCAGGAGGTAGTAAATGTACCTTCCTCATGGCACAGCAAAGACCAACACTTTTTAAGACTTGATGTATTAAACAGTTTTTCTTTTCTTCAAAGTCCTAAGATGCTTCAACAACCAAAAGTAGTTGACTCTGTAGGAGAGTTAGTGAGACAAATAAATGATGATGCCCTTTTTTTTGAGATTTTCACTTTTCTTTTTCTGAGAATAACTCCTTTTATAATATTCCTTTTTTATTGGTGCACTATAGTCTCTAAATCATAAACTCAGAACTTTATTCCTCAAATTTTTGTGAAGTGTTAAAGTAAATTGCTCTATCACATTGAGAAGTGTTGAAGTGAGTTTATTTTCACTGTGAATTCAAATAACTAGTGTATTTTTCTTAATCATATGAAGACTTTAAAGCCTTGTTTTAATTTACTCCTCTTGCCTGATATCTAGACGATGATTGAATTTATAAGCTTATTCTATCCTCTGGGCAAGTTGTGGGACTTTAAGTCAGTTCTGTTCATAGCATATTATCAATCAAAATCTAAAAGAAAATGATTAGATCCAGGTTGAAACTCTGGGACATTGTTACAGCTCTACCACCTTTAAGGTCATTAGCCTTGGATAAGTTTACAATTCCAAGTATCAGTTCTCTCAACTAAAAAATAAGGAGCTTAGAAAATAATTTCCATGGGCCATTTCCAGCTTTAAAGTTTGATGGTTTATTTTTTAATTTTTTATTGGTGCATTATAGTCATATATCTTAATGGAGTACAAGATGAGTGGAAGCATACATGCACACATCACTCAATTAGCCCTTACCCATTTACCACCCCATTTTCTCCGCCCTCCCTCCTTCTCATGTTTGGATTAGTGATTTACTTTGATATGTTTGTGAATGTACATCATGTACATTAGGGAATTTCCCTCTTCCCCCCCTCTCATCCTCTTCAGTTAGATCACCTTATTTGTTCATCTATAGACTTTTAAGAGATGTTTGGTTTTATTTATTTTAGTTCATAAAATGGGAAACTTGGGAAATCCTGACTCATCAAAGGCATCAAATTTTAACTGTTCAGAATACAAGAGTCAGACATTATTAGTAATTACTATTTTAGATTTCCATGCATATGTCCCTTCCCATAAAATATTGTTTATCTAATTGCCTTAAGCAAAATTCTATTCAGATAGACATACTTACCATAAATTTTTTAGGAATTATAAATTGGAAAAGGAAGCCATGTCTTAGGTTTTATTATCACCAATATTTTCTAAAGTACTCTGGTAGTGATTCATTCAATAAACATCCATTAAGTGTTTTTTAGGCATTTATGTGTCATGATATAGCAGACATTTTATCATTTATACTATGTATTTCATTCTCTTAGAAATTCTGAGGGGTTGATGGACATCTCGGCTGTTTCTTTAGTTTGACCATTGTGAATTGTGCATCTATAAATATAGATATTCTGGTAGTTTTGTTTCCTTTTTTTGGATAGATACACAGAAGTGGTGTAGATGGGTTATATGATAGGTTAGTTCCCATTTTTCTGAGGATCATCCACACTGTGTACAGATTAATAGACTATATAACTTTGGCATATGTACACAATGGAATTTTATTCAGCCATAAAGAACAAAATTATGTCATTTGCAGGAACTGGAGAACATTTTGCTAAGTGAGGTTAGTCAGTCAGAAAAAGTGAAAAGTCAAATGTTCTCCTTAATATTCAGAAGCTAGGGAGAAATTAGGACATAGGAGGGACTCCAGACAAAGGAGGAGAAATCTGAGTTGAGTGAAGAGAGGAAACTAACTGAGGGAGATGAGAGAAGAAAATACCTCAATGGACATTATGTACATACTCAAACTTATCAAAGCCAATAATCAATAATCTGTGCTGAGCACAGGAAGGAGAGGAGATGGAGGGAATAGGGAATAGGAGAGGAGATGGAGGGAATAGCAGAGGTAGGGCTCAATGAGTGTTGTGTGCATGTATGCCTCTATGACCTTGAGCATCATTGCGATGTATGATTATAATGCACCAATAAAAAAATAAAGAGTAAACATTTGAATTTTCAAAAAAGAATAAGAAAAAAGAAATCTGGGTGTATAAAACTAAACACTAGAGAAGTTAGTTCTGATTCAAAGGCAAAAAGCTAATAAGTGGAGGGCAAGAATTTGAACCCACATTTATTGACTGTGTGCCAAATATTTTTGTTTGTTCTGCAGAGCTGATACCATTATTGCCTACCCTACCCCTTGTGCCAGGAAGATGACCTATTTGGATTATATTAATGGTCCAGGGCCAATAGCAGGTCCCAGAAAGAGATACCAGGGAAGAAGTAATTAAGGAACAATGAGGTCCTGATGTCCCTGCCTCCCTCTTTTGAAGTTCACCTTTGTTTGGCTGTGTCCCTTTAGCAAAGCTTAGTGCTCACTCAAGTTGATCTTTGACCATGTACCTTACCCTAGGCAACCTAGTAATAATAACCGCCCTGAGTTCCTATATTTATGGCTTCTTATATTCTATCCTTGTCTTAGTAAATAATTCCTTTTTAATTTTTTTTCAGATTATCTTAATTTGAATATTCTATCTTTCTTGCAGAGACACCTGACTGGTACAGTCATTGTGATAGGCAGCTTTCCATTGCTGTGACAAAATACTTGAGATAAACAACTAATGAAGAAAATATCATTTAGACTCATGGATTCAGTCCATAGTCACATGGCCCTGTTCTTTTGGGCCTAGGGTAGCATAGTACATCATAGCAGAAACATATGGTAGAGGAGGCCTATTCACCTTGTGGCAGTTGAGAAGCAAATAGACATGAAGAGGTCAGGAGCCCAATAGCCCCTTCAAGGACACACCCTAATAACTAAATTTTTTTCTACTAGGCCCTACCTCCTAAAGGTTCCACTGCTTCCCAACAGCACTACAGGATGGTGAACAAAGCTTCAGCCTATGGGCCTTTAGGAAAAATTTAAGATCCAAACATAGAATTCACCAAATCTCTTCTCACCACAACCATGCCATTTTATAGGTTAAGATATAACACTACCCATTTAATCAAATATTTGAGAGTAAATCTCCTTTAATAACAATGAGATATTTCAAAGATATTATCCTTATTCTATTCCCATATTTCTCTTATCTATTAAAATTTTAATTTAATCAGAAATAAGACTCAAAAGTAATCAAAATTTTGCAATTGTCTCAATACATTTCACTTTAAAATAATTGTAACAAAAAGAAAATCCAATTCTCAACAAAACTTGACCATCATCAGTTTCTACCAATAGAGAAAAATATCCTTCATATACTATCACTTCAACTGCCTACACATAAAGACATGGTCTATAATTTTTTTTAGTTTTTTTTATTAGTGCATTGTAGTCATATAAATTAATAGGGTACAAGATGGTGGAGGCATAAATGCACACATCACCCAATTATCCCTTGCCCAATTTCCATCCCATTTCCTTACCCTACTTCCTTCTCATGTTAGGCTTAGTAATTGACATTGTATGTTTGTTAATGCACATCATATGCATTAGAGAATTTCCCTCTTACCCCCTCTCATCCCCTTAGTTAGGCCACCTTATTTGTTCCTCTATAGGATATCCTTCTTTATCTATAGAAATGATAAACAGGTACAAGAAACATATAGAACCCCCTTTAGACAATATCAAGGAAATGGTTCCCCATGCCACATAATATAAATAAAATGACCAATGTAGAAGCCAAGGAGAGAATCTTAAAGGCAACAAAAACAAAAGATCAAGTGACATTCAGAGGCAGACCAATTAGAATCACTCCAAACTTACCAACCAAAGACATGAAAGCCAGAAGGGCCTGTAGTAACATTTTTCAAACTTTGAAAGAAAAAATTTTCTACCCAGCAAAACTATCTTTCAAATTAGATGGGGAAATAAGAAGCTTCCATGACAAACAGAAGCTGAAGGAAATATGTCTTCAAAACCAGCATTAGAGAAAATACTCAGAGATTAACTACTAAGAAGAAATAAATAATACATGCCAGATCCAAAGAAACAAGAATCTCCATCCAGCAGAAAACTAAGCAAAAAAGAACAAATAGTATTTCAAACAGAAGTAAAATCTCAACATGTTAGGAATTAAAAATCATCTCTCAATAATCACACTGAATGTAAATGGCCTTAACTCCCCAATAAAAAGACATAAAGTGGCAAAAATATATTAAAAAACAGAACCCATTTATCTTCTTCTTGCAAGAAACACACCTTATAAGTAAAGATAGTAATAAAAGTAAGGTAAAGGGATGGAGCAAGGTAATCTATGCCAATGGAACTCAAAGGCAAGCAGGAGTAGCAACTACAATATCAGAAAAGTTAGACTTCAAGCCCAAGCTTATTAGAAGAGACAAAGGTTATTTTAATGGTAAAAGAAATGTTCCAGCAAAAGGAAATAACAATAACCAACATTTATGCCCCAAACATAGATTAGCTACATTCAAAAAACAAACTCTTTGTGACATTAAGTCACATATAAATCCCAATATGATAAAACTGATAGACTTCAACACATCTCTTACCATTAGACTGATATTCTAGACAAAAAGCCAGTAAACATGCCTCAGACCTAAAGAACAAAATTAACCAAATGGACCTGTTAGATACATATAGAATATTTCACTTAACTACAGCAGAGTCCATATTTTTCTCAGCTGCTCACAGAACCTTCTCCAAAATAAACCACATCCTGAGACACAAATTGAGCACTATCAAATTCAAAAAAATGTGACATACTTCCCTATGTATTTTCATACCATAATGGAAAGAAATTAGAAATCAACTATAAGAAGACCCAGAGAAAGCACATAAACACATGGAGACTGAACACCACACTTTTAAATGAAGAATGTGTCATTGAAGAAGTAAAGGGTCAAATCAAGAAACTTCTAGAACCAAATGAAAATAGAGATACACCATATACAAACCTCTGGGACACTTTGAAAGCAGTATTAAGAGGAAATTTTATAGCACTAATTATTCACATAAGAAAAACAAAGATATCAAATAAATATCAAATAACCTAATGACACACCTCAAAGCCCTTGAAAAACAGGAACAACCTAACCCCAAAGCTAGTAGAAGACAGGAAATTATTAAAATCAGATCAGAAATCAGTGAAATAGAGAATAAAAAAATACAGAAAATAAATAAAAACAAAACCTGGTTTCTCAAAAAAATTAACAAGATAAGTAAATCACTAGCCAACCTAACTAAAAAAAGAGAGAGAATCAACCCAAATTATGAAGAGATGAAAAAAGAGATATTTCTACTGACAGTTTAGAAATCCAAAGGTTTATCAGAAACTACTTTGAAGAACTATACTCCAACAAAATGGAAAATCTAGAAGAAATTGACAGCTTTCTAGATAAACACAACCTTCTTAAACTCAGGAAACTGAAGTGCTTCTGTTCAGCAAAGGAAACTGTCAAGAACCTCATTCAAGAGCCAATAGAATGGGAGAACATTTCTGCCACCAACTTCTCCAATAGAGGACAAATATCTAGAATATGCAGAGAACTCAAGAAGCTCAGACCTAAGAAAACAAAGAAACCAATCAAAACTTCCACTCAGGATTTTCCACAAAAAAATAAAATACTTAGGAATAAACTTAACCAAGGAGGTAAAAGAACTCTACAAGGAAAATTATAAAACATTGAAAAAAGAAATTGAAGATCTTAGAAGATAGAAAGATCGTCCATGTTCATGGCTAGGCAGAATAAATATCATCAAAATGGCCATACTTCCAAAAGTGATCTACAGATGCCACACAATGCCCATTAAATTACCAAGGTCATTCCTCACAGACATAGAAAAATCAGTACTTAAGTTCATTTTGAATAAGAAAAAAATTCAGAATAGCCAAAGTAGTTCTCAGCAAGAAAAACCATGCAGGAGGAATCACAATACCTGACTTTAAAGTATACTACAAATCCATTGTAATAAAAACAGCATAGTACTGGCACAAAAGCAGATATATAGACCAATGGAGTGGGATAGAAGACTCAGAACAAATCCACACACTTACAGCCAATTGATTTTTGACAAATGTGCCAAAAATATATACTGGAGAAAAAATAGCCTGTTCAGCAAATGGTGTTGGCAAAACTGATTAACCATATGCAGAAAAATGGAAATTAATCCCACTTTCTCACCTTGTACAAGAGTCGAATCAAGATGGATAAAAGACTTGGAATATAGAACAGAGAACTTGAGGCTCCCTGAAGAGGGCATAGGTCCAACACTGCAACACATAGGCACAGATAAAAACTTTCTCTACAAGACCCTAAAGGCACAACAAATTAAAAGGCAAATCAATACATGGGATTGCATGAAACTGAAGTGCTTCTGTTCAGCAAAGGAAACTGTCAAGAACCTCATTCAAGAGCCAACAGAATGGGAGAACATTTCTGCCACCAACTTCTCCAATAGAGGACAAATATCTAGAATATACAGAGAACTCAAAAAGCTCAGACCTAAGAATACAAAGAACCCAATCAAAAAAATGGGCAAGTGAATTAGACACCTCACAAAAGAAGAAATTCAAATGGCCAATACATGCATGAAAAAATGTTCAATATCTTTGGCAAGCAGATAGATGAAAATCAAAACTACCCTGAGATTTCACCTAACACCAACAAGAATGGCAATCATTATAACATAAACAACAACAAATTCTGGTGAGGAGGTGGAGAAGTAGGAACTCTAAAATAATGTTGGTGGGATTCCAAATTAGTGCAACCACTTTGGAAAACAGTATGGAGAATCCTTAGAAAAATGGGACAAACTTACTATTTGATCCAGCAATACCATTTCTGGTATATATCCAAAAGAAATGAAACCAAACTACCAAACTAATGCATGTGTATCTATGTTCATAGCTGCACAATTCACCATTCCCAAACTATGGAGCCACCAAGATGTTTATCAACAGATGAGTGGATTACAAAACTATAGGATATATACACAATGGAATTTTACTTAGTCATAAAGAAAAGCACAATTACATCATTTATAGGGAAATGGATGGAACTGGAGGACATTATGCTAAGTAATGTTAGTCAGTCACAAAAAGTAAGAAATCGGATGCTTTCCCTAGTATACAAAAGCTAGGGAGAAATAGGTAACAGGAGAAACTCTAGATGAAAAAGGATATCCTATAGAGAAGCAAATAAGGCTACCTAACTGAGGGGATAGGAGGAGGAAAAGGGAAACTCTCTAAAGCACATGATGTATTTAAACAAACATGTCAAAGTTAATCACTAAGCCAAGCATGGAAAGAAGGAATGGGGAGGTGATAGGGTAGGGTTTGGGTAAGGGCTAATTGGGTGATGTGTGCATGTATGTCTATACAAGTCTTTTATCCCTTTAAGATGTATAACTATAATGAACCAATTAAAAAAAAACAGACTAAGAGCTGAGCATGGTAGTGCAAGCTTGTAATCCCAATATTTGGGAGGCTGATACTGGAGGATCACAGTTTGTGGACAGCCTCAGCTACTTAGTGAGGCCCTCCGGAACTGTTTTAAAATAAAGAATAAAAAATAGGGCAGGGGTTGTAGTTTAGAAGTCAAATGGCCCTGGGTTCCATCCACAGACCCACACACAAAAAAAAAAGATAGGCATCCAATTCTTTTGTCTCAAGATCTCCTGCACATGAGAAACAAACAAAAAAATAGTGATCAGGATTTCTCTTGATTCTGTCCAATAGACAGGACTATGGACCTTCTTAAATATGTGCTGGAAAGTATACTGGTGCACCATCCTTCATGTTTCAGTCAATTCGATAATAAGCTACAAAATGCTAGAATTTCTTGGGCTGAGTAAATCAAAGGCTACTTATTCATGCATAAAATGAAAATATTTTCTTAAGCATTGAAAAAGAATCATATACAATATGAAACTCTTTTATTTTGGGGTCTGTGAGAGTCTTTGAAACCACTAATACAAATATGCATATACCTTGGACTGGAGAGCCACTTTAATTAATTAGAGCATAAAATAGGTTAGAAACCAAAGTTAGTAGATGAAATTCCTTTGATACATTCTGATTCCTCAACAACAGGCAACCTTGTGAGTTATGCTTTAATTTCTTCCACATAGACTTTTGTAAAGGTACATATAATAACATCAATTGCTGATTTTTCTAAAAATTAACTTCATGGATTTTAAAAGATATTCTTTATTTTATCTTTTCACAAAGCTTGAATTCCCCTGAATAAATGATTAAGTTAATTTCCAGGCCCATAGGACTATATCACAAGACCCAGCTATATATAGCATCTAAAAGGAAATATATCTCTTGTACTGATTTGCATTCCAACAACAATGTATAAGACTTTCAATTTTCACATTTTCATTAGCATTTATTATTGTTTGTATTCTTGATAATTGCCATTGCAATTGGGGTTACATGGACTCTCAATGTAGCTTTGATTTGCATTTCACTGATTACTAATGGTGTTGAACTTTTTTTTTTTTTTTTTGGTGGTACTTGGGTTCCTGGAAGCCCTTCTACCTCCAGGCTACACTCCCAGACCTATTTTATATTTTTGAAACAGGGTCTCTTAAGCCAGCCGCGCTGGCTTCGAACCTGCGCGATCCTCCTGTCTCCACCTCCCAAGCGCGGGGATTACAAGCGTGCGCCACCAAGCCCGGCCCGGTGTTGAACTTTTTAAATATATTTACCCAGAAGTGGTATTGCTGGATCATATGGTAGGTTAGTTCCCATTCTACAATGAAACAATAAAAAAAATTTTTAAAGAAAGTTAAGGTTTGGATTTTATCAATATTTGAAAACTAGAGAGAAAATAGGAAACAAATGACACTTTAAATAAATGAAGAGAGATATTAGTAGAATTATGGAAATGAATTGGAGAAGGGAGGTGAGGAGGGGAAACTCCCTAACATGTTATGGGGTGGGGGATGGTGAGGTGGGATCCATAGGCAATCATACCAAATGCTATATGCATGTATGTTTGTATCACTCTGACCCTCACCATAATGTGTAATTGCAATGCATCAATAAAAATATATTTAAAGAAAAAGAAAAATGAAATGCATCTTACTGCCTTTAAGATCTTTTCATAACCAGCCATAATCTCATGACAACATAGCCTCTCACTACCACAAGTCCAATATAGAGGTTTAATGCAAAAATACTGAATATTGGAAACAAAACATGTATTCTCATACTTTTTTATTATATATTGGTTATTTTTTCTCACCAGGGAACCAACAGTGAGCAATTTAATGACTATAAAATTAACTTTTTTGTGTTTGAAAAATAAAAGTCCTGAGGATATATAACAAAGAATAATGTTTGATTAGAGAGAACAAGGTAAAAATTGCTCCTTTCTATCCAGATCAGTGGGTTTCATTTTTGTGCTATGTGGTAGGATGTATTAACGTATTTGGTCAGCTTTGTTCCCAAAGAGTTATTGACGTGATTGTTAAGAAGTTGCATTTTTTCTATTATTATGTTCATATAATAGATTTCTCTCTTCAAAGGAAATATGCTGGAAAGAAACCTATTATGATGCTCTAATGAATGTCCTTCACCAAATGCAGGATAAGGAGTCAAGGCTATATATAACTCTAATTCATTTATCTATGAGAGAAAAAGTTTTGTATCTCTCTATTTTTCAAACACATGATACTCAGGAGGGTAGCCTTGTAGTAGTATATTACCTAAAAGGGAAACTTCCCCATGCTTTTTTTGAACTCTGTCTCTAAACCACCATTCTTGCCTTCCAATTGACCAAAGCTATTAGCCACCTATTGACCTTCACCATTCTGCCACTTCTTATAATATTAGACACTAATCACTTTCTTCTTCAAACACACTATCTCTTTGTCCACCAAGATTAACTGATCTTGGTCTCCTCATGCCTCTCCATTAATTCTCACCCATGTCCATTACTGAGTACTCTGTCTCAGTCCCCTTGAATATTATGTTATCTAAATAGCCTTGATACTTTCCTCACTTAGTCATTGTATCTACCATTTTATGTAGCAACACCCAGATCAATATCTTCATGCCAAACTATAATGCTGTTAGACCTAATGCACCTACATTCCAGTCTGTTATCCTTCTATAGGTACCTCAGGCTTACTTGCTCAAAATGGATCTCATATCCTCCCTAACTTCCCCATAGCCAAACTAGTTTCTTTTTTCTTCTTTTGAGACTACCAACATCCACCCAGGCATTTAAGCCAGAGGTGACTAATTCTCTCTGAGACCTTTATACAAGTACTCTGTAATAATATTTGAGTCTAATTCTAATGAATAAATAGAAATGTACCAGTTTGAAAAAATTCATAAAAGAGCATTCTAAGACTGAAGCAAGATTTTCAAAAAGTCATTGAGCTGAGCATATTCTTTACGTGTGCTTTAAGTTAAAGTTCATTTTTTAATAAAAGGAACAATTATGCGGGAAAAATTATTGACTCATAAAACAGCACGTGTTTTTGGACTTATAAGAAACTATGCTGAGTTCGATTATAGAGGGTCCAGTAAATTCTGACGTGAGATGCAATAGAACTAAACTAGGGTCAGATCATTAAGGATTTTGTGGATCATGCTGACTATGGTTTAGCATGTAAGCAATAGGAGGTCTCACTTGATCCTCAGAAAACTGGCTTTCTTAGTAATGCCTTATGGCTTTCATACTGCCCTTCATGGCTTCTAAACTTTTATCCTATTTGTCCTAAGTCCTATGTGGGAAATTTCTAACTCTCAAGGAGTCATGCAGTATTTGTTGATCCAAGTTCATGAATGCTACAATAGCATAGCTCTACCCATATAAGCATTTTTAATAATAACACATTTTAGTAAATATTTAAAATGTTAGAAAGTTATCATCCACTAACCCATTTTTACAAACAAAAACTCAAGTGTTTTTGTGATCAAAAAACTCAAGTAAGGTGATCCTTTGAGAATCACCTTACCACTGTGGGCTTCAAGTAGAGTTGGTTCTTTTCATCTTCTATGTCCTTTCCTGTTCCCTTTGGGCCATCTCATCCCTCTGGCCATAGAACTTCTTTAGGGATAGATATGACTCAGTTCAGGCAAATGACTGGCAGGTCCAGATATTTTATTGAACTATTTAGGCAGGTTTTTTCTAGTGAAATTTAACTTATGAAAGTAGAAGGGGAAGGGGAAAATAGCAACTAGCTTGTCCCCATGCAGAACCTGAGGACAATCAGCAAGATGTAAAATAAAAGCAAGAGATTCCTATGTCACAAGCTATAGAAGACACAATGCAGTGAACACATATCTCCTACTTTCAATAACCATCAAACATATCATAGAATAAAGAAATCCTCAGTTAAAAGAAATAAATCAGGAAAGTGTCTTCTCCTGTCCATGCTGCAAGAAGTAAAAAAAAAAAAAAAAAAAAAAAACCCAGACAAGAATGTTATAATGTTAGTCTCTTCTCTCTCAAGACAGAGGCACCTGCCAACCTGTCAGAACTTGAAAATGGGGAGTTTGATAAAGTATAAGGTAGGCATTTTGGCTTTCATTTGTCTCCTTTTTTGTTCCTCTTTTTTCTCTCCATCAGCTCACATTCTTATTAAATATGAATGTGTCAAAATAGTCTTACTTCCTATCTTCCTCTGGCTTCACTATAAATTGTCTTATAATCACATTTCTGTGTAGAAAAGGAGAGGTGTTAATGTACTAATTTTGGATCAATTTGGCAGGCAATGGAAAGCTAGCCTGTGAGATGTCCACGTGATCAATTCAGGATGGGGGTGGCAAAAAGATGCTTATGAAAACTGAACATCAGGAGACCAGGCTGACTGATGGAGGCTGAAGAACTGAAAAAGAACATAAGGGAATTGGGGCACATCAGATGAAAAACACCAATAAGTAAAACCTTTCAGGCACAGAAAAACAGTTAGAGAAGAGATTCTTATTTATTTTTTATTATGCGGAGTGCAGTTTAACTGAGGGGGGAAACCAGAAATAGAGTCTCCAAAGAGAGTTTTGAACTAAGCCTAAGAGGGGACCTGAGACCAAGGTACAGAGCTAAAGATCAGGAGAGCATAACTGTCAGATTCTGTAAAAGACCCAGTATTGTTCCCCTCTGGCTCATGCTGGCACTGGTAATGAGGCCATCTGCTTGTAATGTTTGATCCCTGTGTGGCTGGTGCCCAGAAATCTCCACGCCTTCCAGCAAAGTCATTTTTACACTGTACCTGACAGACAGAGCATGTGTTTGTGCTAAAAACACTGCAGTAAAGGGGTACTGGGAAAAATCAGAAAAACTGTGACCTTGAGGGAAGACACTTGGGTACTCAAAGGAGGTGATATTAGGAAGTTAAGGGCAGTGAAATGCTGAGAAACCTTCTAGAAGCAATTTATTAGACCCATTTCACATCATGCTAGGAAAGAACATTTGTTTTGGATTGCTTTGGGGCAAGACAAAACACAGTGGCCACATTCTGGGTTTTTTTAATTACTTTACTTTCTTTGGTATATAACTAAAATAAATGAAACCAACATTTACTTTGAAAATCTCAGTGAGGACCAACTGCCAATGATAAAGCCCAAATTACTTATTATGATCCTTTGCAACCTGATCTCAACATTACCACCAGCCCTACCCATGCCATGGACTACTATATATATATATATATATATATATATATATATATATATATATATATATATATCTCCAAATTTTAATAATCTACAAATGTGTCATTCCCTTTAATGCCTCCACATTACTAAAAATATAGTTTGTGCTGTAATATAGTTTTCAGGATTTTCCGAAAAGACTGAGAAATGGTCATTTTCCCATGATCAAAAGACTTTAAAAGTATGAAATATTAATGTCTCTAGAAATGAATGAAGATTCCAAAGGAATGTTCATACCATTGAATGGAGTTGCTTATGCAAGATATCATATACCTTGGTTCCCCATGTTCTTTTATACATTAGAGTACTGGACTTTGACATTTTGACATCAGCCTATATGGAAAGAAATATGCTAGATATTTCAAGAAATATCCTAGTACCTGTCCACCATGTTTAATCTGAGGATCTTACAAGATTACATTATTCAGGGTTCTTCTGGTAAGTATTGTTGTCTTCAGCATTAAAATAAATTGTTTTTCAACTGAAAAGGTGATCTTCATTAGTAATTAAAAAGGTTAGAAACAAATTTAGGTCCTACTCATTACATGTGTATAGAACTTTTTTGCACTGTGAGATTTATTTCAGAGACACTGGAAAATAAACTTGCCATTCATCAAAATATGGAGTACTAAAAAGTAAAGATAGTTGTAATTAAAAATGAGATATATATTTGAGCACATTAAGTTTGACATCCAAGAAAATATATTGAAAATACAATAGTAACATTCAGATATTCAGGGAGAAAGTCAATATTGCAAATATACATTTGGGTTCAGTCAAGATGATAATTTTTGAAACCATAGATTGAAAAAAATTATTTTGAAAGTGAGTTCAGAGAATTCATTGTATCTGAAGACAAAATTCTGAGGCTCTCCAACTTTAAAAGATGTGGAATGAATATGAGTAATTCAGCAAGGGAGAATAAGTTAATATTAGGCAGTGAAGTAGGAGGAAAATGAGGAAATGATAGACTCCTGGAAATAAAATACACAAAGAATTTTAAAACTCTGTGTCAAATGCTAATGATAAATCAAGAAAGGTAAGGATTAAGAGGTGGCCTTTGGTTTTGCCAGCATAAAAGTCATTGATCTATTTTATTAGAGTTGTGATAAAAGCCTACTGGAGGTTAGATTCAAGAATAGAAAATTGAAGATAATGAGAAAAAAAATTCTAGGGACTTTTGCTCTTCAAAAGGAGAGCAAAGAAATGGGCAATAACCAGAGGGGTAACAAAACCATAAATTCAATATAAAGGCAAGTTAGTTATATGGAGTCAATATGAAAGTAGGTTGTGCAGAAACAGATGGTTGCCAACTTATGTGCCTATCTCTTGTTTTTGTTTTGTTTTTGTTTGTTTTTATTTATTTATTTATTTATTTTACTCTTTTTGTCCTCCCATGATAGAAAGCTCACCCTTGTCCAGACAGCCCAGACAGCTGGGTTCCTGAACACCTACTTATGTTCCCCCAAATCAAAGCTTTCAGGAATAAAGAGCTGAGCCCATTCTGAGTGATTGATAAAGCTATATATACAGTTTGTATTTTTATTACTAATTGGCAGACAATTTGTGTTTTTATTACTAATAAGTAATTCTCAATGAAAATAATGAACTCAGAATAAATAATTTCTAAACTCTACCAGCACCCCCTCTAACATCACCTCTACCTTCCTCCACCCCCATGAATGACAAGTATCTAGACCCCAAACCAAAATGAAAATGTTTTTGGATCACAGGTATTATTTTTACAGCATTGTAAAATATTGGTTTTATTCTGAAAGTGCAACAACAATAAGTGGCACATTTCTGGCACCTACTTTGCAGAGCCACTCAGCCAAGCACTGAGCAATTCTATTCTCACAAGATTGAATGGAGTTGCTCATTGCAAGGTATCACATTGGTTCCCCATGTTCTTTTATAAATTATAAATTAGAGTACTGGACACATGAGCAAATATATTCTCAAGAGATTCCTTTACTTTCTTTTATTTCTGATGACGGTTAATTTTAAAACTTTAGGTTTTCCTAATCATAATTGCTTGCATCAACTATTTTTATTGCAGGCCACTTTAATAAACCTCTTAATCAAAAATAGAAGAAACTATTCTGCCATTATTTTTGGTATCAGTATCACAACCAAAACTAATTTTACAAAAATTAAAGTGAAATGTTTTTAACTACTAATATTCTACCAAACTCTGTAATAATTTTTATTTGCATCATGATATTTAATATGAGCTCTAATAAAAATTGATAATTCAGAGAAAATTAAAGTGGAATTCTCATGTCTGTAATATCTATTACATGGCAATAAAAAGATTCTCCTAAGGTTAGATTAGCCAGTTTGGGTGAAATAAAATGCTGAAAGTACACTATATTCAAAACATGCTATTTTTATTATCACTTTTCAAGATTTGTATAATATGAAAAACTATTTTAATCCAATGCACTCATTTGAAATTTTTCATTATAAACTTCAGTTTTATCTTATCTTCCTGATTATGGTGTGTGTGTGTGTGTGTGTGTGTGTGTGTGTGTGTGTGTGTATTAAGACATTCATGTAAGACTCACTGTCCCAGTCAGAACTGGAGGGCTTCAATGTACATTCAAGTATAAGAAAAAAGTTAAAATTGTTTAATTATTGCAATAAAACTTTATCACAATTGTACAAAAAACACATACCTCACATAGGAGAATATGTCTATTTAGTTCTAAAAGTTAATAGGATAGACAGATGAGAAATGTGAGATGAGTTCGGCTTCATATTTTGTCTGAAGTTATTTACTCTTTCAGTTTTTTACAAAAACTGGTAATAAAATGGGAAAGCTCATGTGAAATAATTAAGTCAAAATTATTGCAAAATAGAAAATTTAAGAACTACCTCGCACTGAAATAGATAATATGTATTCAGTATCTATGAACTCATGTTTCATAGGAAACTCTTAAGAGTATAAGAAGAGCCTCTACCCTCAAGGAGCTTACATTTCTGATCCAGATGATTAATCTTTCCTAACCAGAATTCTGCTTCCAAATATTACATAAGCAGTATTAGTTATTTATATATTTTAAATATATTAGATAATATATTGTATCATGTGTTCAAGTAACATTGTGATGGGATTATGCTCATTTATATATTATATTGCTTTACTGAATTGTATATTTTAGTAACTATTTTCTAACATAACAAATATACATGTATTCTTTTGTCTTTCAAAAGTTTTAGTACGGCTCTCTCTCTCTCTCTCTCTCTCTCTCTCTCTCTCTCTCTCACACACACACACACACACACACACACACACCATACAAACAAATGGCTTGTCTGCTGACTGTCTTCAATGGAAGATGCTGGTCAATGGGAATGGAATGGGTTCTGATAAGGCAGAAGTGAAAGAGCTCTGAAGAATCACATCACAGTAGCTAAGCTAGAGCAAGCAGCAGACCCCAAGCAATGACCAACATAAAAAAAATAAAAAATAAAAAATAAAACAGGAGAATTAGAATAAGTAGACCTAGAAAGGACAAAGCCTTTTTTTTTTTTTGGCAGGGGCAGGGGGTGTCTGGGGATGCAACCCAGGGGCATTCGACCTCCGAGCTACACCCCCTGCCCTATTTTTTATTCTTATTTTGAAACCAGGTCTCACTGAGTTGCAAAGGGCCTCACTAAGAGTCCCCAAACTGCAATTCTCCGGTCTCAGCCTCCCAAATGCTGGGATTACAAGTGCGTGCCACCAAGCCCTGCTAGACAAAGCCTTTTAAGGTGCCTATCCCCAAACTTGTGTCAGGGACAGAGCCATGAAAGTTACAGCACTTTAGCTGGTGAATGTTGGCCCAGCTCCTGCCATTTTATAGACTCCTGACCCTTGTTTTTCCCTTGCCATTGTTTCTGATCTTCAAAACTCACCATCCCCAAGAATGTCACAATTCCACTTTGATTGTTCCACTATATCCCTTTTTGTCTCAGTCAACAATCCCACTGCCATCATCTAAAAAGACTGACCACACAACTTAGAGAAAGAAAAATTTATTTACTCGCAGCTTTAGCTATTTCAGGGTTCAGTCTATGTCAGGCCAGTTCTATGGAGCTCAGGGGATGGGGTGGAAAGCAGAGAAAGGGAGAGCACACAATAGCTCTGCTCCTCACATCACTGAAGATGAAAGCAGAGCCAGCAAGCAAGGAGATTTAAAAGCAGAAGAACAGTCTTCAAGGCCACACCTCCAGGGTGTGGATTTACTATGTTACTACCAGTAAATCCATTACAGTGGACTTATCCACTGATGAGATTACAACCCTCATGACCTAATTATATCGTCTGAACATTAATACAAAAATCTTCAGGAGCTACTGTATTTCTAGCCATATATCACTATCAACTATGTCACCCATTCTACAACTGATATGGAAAATGCAGTACATACAATCCCTGTCTGAGGAAAATCCAGACCCTCCTTTCCCCTCGAAGAAAAAACATTTTGTCAACTTAGGTGAAGATGCTTTATGCTATTCAGTACTAAAGAATGTTAATTTCAAAATATCTTGCTACGCTGATTTTTTATTAAGTCAAGTTCATGCTTTACATGGAATTTTTTCTAAGTAGTATTATTTTACTGCATAAATGTCATTTCAGCTTAAGTTTTGGTTTTGTTGTTATTGGTTTAATTTACTTTTAGTAGATGTATTGTTTTTATAGTTCTTTTTCAAAACTACAATTTTCTGGTATCAGAATTGGAGTTTCTATTCCTTGAGAAGCCTCATTTTTTTGCTCTTCAATGAATTGTTTATATAGAAATAATCAGACTTTAGTTTTTCTCCAATCTTTAGTGTGTGGAACTAGAACTTCATGTAACTATAATGTTATAAAACAAAATAAATTGATTATGATGATCATTTGATTTTGCTGTCTTATTTTCCATTGGAAAGCCTATAATAAGTTAGCTTTAATTTTGTTTTCCCTAATCTTGACAAATCTAAAAACATCATTTTTCTTTTCATTGCTTTTATTATATGGTACTGCCATCTATGGGTCCTGTTCATAGAATAATTTTGGTTTGGGCTTAAGAAATTTAGAATTTGAAACCTAAAAGACTAGCCCTCATTAAACACATAAACATCCATTTAAACATCTCTCCATTTTGTCTTGCATATTTGTTTGAGAACTTTTATATATGTTTTTATTTGGTACATTGTAATTATACATCATACGGAGGAAGAGAATGATAGGAACAAATAAGATCTCTATATTTAAAAAGGTTAAAATCTCATTACATTGACAAGTTATTTACATAGAAAATTTACATGTTATTTAAAGGTACACGGAATAACAATTCAGTATAACATCTTATTTCTTTGTAGTGGTCTACATATACAAGGAGATCAAGAAAGGAAAACAAAAGTTTCTCTGTTATTTCTAACAGTAACCTCAAAAATATTTTGAGTTTAAAGGAAGAAATTCTAATGTGAAACTCAAAAATATGTATATTTCTTTCAAGTGTATTCAGATTTAATGAAACACATTGGAATGTAATGAGTTTGAAATCTGAAGGTCATTATCTTCACTTCATTTTTTTTGTGACACTGATACTCAGTATTTTCCATTTGTGTTAACTGAATATGATGACTTGAGATATTAGCATTTTCAAAAATCATGAGTTAGTCATTGTTTAATAATAAACATGAGAATTAGACTCTGTATTTTAAAAACTGAAATTAGTAGTAGAACAACCCACACTCTCCTACCTACCTGCCAATTTGTGACCTATTTTTGAATAATTCTCTAAGTTCACAGTGTGAAATGGGGCAATTATATAGTAGGTAACTATTTGGAAAGAATAATAACTGAGGTAACTTGAGCTGTTGAGAAAGTCATAATAAAAAGTACTTTACTTCATTTTACATTTATCTTCTAAGGAGATAATAACTACTTAATGATATTTTTGCAGGTTACAGAGAGAATTAATTTATTTTGGGATGTTTCTTTGCTGTGTGAGCTAAGCCTAAATACCCTATACAGAAATTAAATTTGTGCAAAGAAAATGAGTGCTACTCCCCACACCAAAAACAAACCAAAAAGCCTTATGAATGCCCATTATAATTAGAAAAATAAGTTATTTCTCCAAGTTCTCTATGTAAACTTTGTTATTATTTACTGATATCTTTATAAAAACCAGGAAATAGTATGAAACACTTTTAAGTAAATGTGATCACACTCTACTGGCATTTATTAAAAACTGAATAAAAGCAAAAATAGAATTTATGTTATATTTACTATGTGCCAGAGAGCTTGACTCTGCAGCTAAATGCTAAAGACAACTTTACAATTGGTGTGGGGGGTGGTACTGGAAATTGAACCCAGAGGCATTCTATTTCTTATCTACACCCCCAGTCCTTTACTACCTTACTTTTATTTTAAAACAGGGTCTCATTATGTTGTTAAGAATGTGGCTAAGTTGACATGGCTGGCCTCAAACTTTTCCCCAAAGTACTTGAATTATAGGCACACACAAACACACCCAGTTAGCAACATTACAGATTTACTAATAGGCTAGGGATGTAGCTCAGTAGAAGAACAGTTGCTTAGAATGTCTGCAAGGTTCTGTGTTCAATCTTCAGTTCCAAATAAATAAATAAACAATGTACAAAGTTCTGGGTAAGATGCTGCAGAGAATTACAAATATGAGTAATACACATTCTTGGTCCCCCAAAATGGTATATCCTTTCATTGAAAATATTCTTACAAACTACTGAAACACAAAGCAAATCTATGCAAAGAAGAGACACAATTCAAGAGCTATTATACAAAGGTTTTTTTTTTAAGAGATGTGTTTTGAGGTTGAATTTTAAAAGCACAAGTAGCATCTGAAAAAAAATCGATGATAGAAGTAGATTCTAGACTGAAAAATAATACGTTAAATAAAGAACAAGTAGGAAATTTTGAATGTGTTCAAGTAATGACTTTTAGAATATAATCTCATGAAAGAAAACACCATGAAAGCCTTATATATCAGGTAATTTTATGACCAAGTTAGAGCTAGAGAATAGCTAGAATTCTGATTTAGAAAATATGAAGACACACTAGAGAGAAGAGAACAATGCAGGAGAATGTTTGTTAGTTTAAGTGATTGAGATGGATCAAAAAGGTAAAACAGAATGACAACAGTGAAAGGGAAGAGTGAACAGGTACAGAAAACATGGTGATCCTAGAATGTCCACTGACTGAGCACTCACTAACTGGATAGTGAAAGAAGGGAGGCATCAAATAAAACTCAGTTCTGAGGTCAGTGTGGCCTAAAAATCAATGCTGCCATTAGTCAAAGGGACACATCTTGATAGAAAGATGACATGTTTCTAGAGACAATATTTAATTCAAGATGCCCCCAAAACTTAAAATGGAGGTTCTAGAGGGCAGGTAAAAGTATAATTCTGAAGGTCAATACTGGAGACATCCATTTGAATTGTTCCCACATTGATGAAATCATTGAAATTATGAAAATAGTTGGAATTAAGATTGCTTGGCAATAAGAAGACAGATAAGTAAATGATTAGGAAGTTCTTATCTCCAAGGACAGAAGGAAGAAATATTATTACAGGCATGCAGAACTCTTCAGACAGGAAAGAAAAGAACCAAATAAAATACTTCAGTGACCAAAAAAAAAAAAATAGAAAGCTTCAAGGAGAAATTGACAGCACTTGTTAAACATTTCAGGCAAGGAAATAACAATAAGGCCTTAGAATAAATCCTAGATCTTCTCCATTATCTGTTATTAGTGATCTGTAGCAGAAGATTTTATTAAAGACTGCTTCCAAGAGTAAAGATCTGCCTTTTGCCAACAATACTACATTTTTTATTTCTTCCCCAATTCTGTATTTTTTCCTCATCAGGAGGAATGTGGTTCATCCCTTCTGTCTTTAGGGACAGCCTTATTCTGGCAAAGGCATAAATAGACTTTCATGGTTAGGGTCTGCCTGTCTTGTGTACTGCCCACTGCATGAGACTGGCAAGACCCAGACAGATACCACTCTTCAGCATAGGCCCTGGAGGGAAAAATACAAGAAGGTAAGCCCAGCAAACCTTGCCAAGTAGCACAGCTGACCTGCAGCTATCTGGCAAAATGTGTTAGAAATAAATGCTTGTTTCTGTAACATTGAGATACTGATGGTGTTTGTTACAACAACAAAGGCAGCCTAGCACAACACAGATAGAAAAACAAACTCCAAATTTCTTAGAAACTCTGGAGATGGTACTAACTTTTGGATATTCCTTAATGTATGCAAATTAAAAATAAATCATCTTAATCATTGTCATCAATTTGAATCAAAGTTCAAAATAAAAATTATGCCTTATAGCCCCTGCTTAAGTAATTTGTAGATATATGTAAATCTTTGCAAACCACTTCTAATAATGTGATATACAAGGTATAAGTAATGCTTTCTTTTAATTTGTCTCTGTAGGATTCTTAATAGCCCTGCAACCACATTCCCTCTACTTGGATTTATGGTGGAAAGTATTTCCCTCTCAGTTATTGTTGGCAATAGCTGTGTTTCTCTGGTCTGCTCAGAACACAACAGTCTGTGCTGCCAAGAATGCTATTACAATGTCTCTTAAGATTTCCTCCACTGCTCCTTTATTCTTGGCATCTCCTCAGTGATTTATGAGTTTCATGGAATTGTAATGTAGCTCTTGACAGATAGATGCAACACCCTAAATTATCCCATTTAAATAAACAAGTTACCATGTGAATATGTGCAGGCATTTTTAAATGTAGTATTTTTCCCTTAAACTTGGCCTGGAGAATCAATGGCATAAGAAATAAAACAGTACCTTGGCTTAAGATGTGTAAAATTTTTTATGTTCTTTACATTTTATTTTACTATTCTTATAATTTTATCGGTGCATTGTAGTTATACAACATAGTGAGAATCAAAATGATACATTTACATTTGCACATAGCACTCTGTATGCTTTCCACAGGACCCTACCCCACCCCCTCCTCCCTCCCAGTATGTTAGTGTTAGTGAGACTGGTAGTGACCTCTTCATATATGAACATACCTTTATCTGCTTCCTTCCTCAAGCCTCCTTCTTCCCTCCTTTTAACCCAACCTTACATTTCCTTCTACTATTCTACCTATCTCTCTCCTCTTTTTTCTGAAGTCCCTTCTTTCCAATTCTCTGTCTCACTTCCACATATAGAAGAAAACATACAACTATTAATGTTCTGAGATTGATCTCACTTAGAATAATGCTTTCCTTTGCTACTCCCATTTATTTGACACTAAAATCATGGGTTTTTTTTTATAAATAATGTAGCTATGAGACAGGAGGATTTCTGTCATTTATCATCAAAATTTTGCCCAAATCACATGGGTGCTTAGTTACCTATGTGAGAATATTGATAACTCACTTTAATTATGGAACGTATAATAAACTAAAGAAGTAAAAGTATTCAAAGTAAATGATGAACTGCTGAGGACTATTTTTATTTAAAACATTATTATGGCAGTACTATCTGGTCAGAAACATGTGGTTGATTTGCTTTGAAAACTATTTTTAATGAAAGGAAATTTGGACTCTTAGAATACAGTGCCTATCCAAAGGCTCCTTTCCCTGCTTTTATTACTTAAAATGTTTAATTCCCATTACCCATTAAAAAGTGGTACTGATTTCATAATTATGTTCTCGAGTATACTTAATTACAGTTCCAGTGTTCCATGATTTGATTATTATTCAACATACTAAGGTATCATGATGATTCTATTTGACCACATTCAAGAGGAATCAACTACCTAGCCCTTGGATTTTCCTTTTACACACTTAAAATGTTCCATTTGTATATATGTATGGAGAAATATGCCACTTCAATTCCCCTATAATTTCTTTTTTTAGCCATGAGTCTGTATTTAACTAGGAGCATAATCACTTTCATAGGGTCCCCAGAGGCATCCTAAACTCTGAGACCCACATGAGCAAAGAAGAGTGGTTCTCCAACATTTATTTCAACTTGATCTCCAGTTTCCATTCTTAGCTTCACTGTGAAAGATGAAGAAAACATATTTCACAAAAAACAGAATTAGAATAATTTCACCAGGAGTGGTGGCACACACTTGTAATCCCAGTACTTGGGAGGCTGAGACAGGAGGGTTGCACAGGTTCGAAGCCAGCCTCAGCTACTTAGTGAGGTTCTCAGCAACTTAGTGAGACCCTGTTTCTAAATAAAATATAAAATAAATCTGGGAGTGTAGCTTAGAGATAGAAAGCCCCTGGATTCCATCCCCAGTACCACACACACACACACACACAGAATTAGAACAGTTTCCATGACCCGCCTCCTTACATCCTTATCTTTTCTTCTTTCTCAGTTATTTCCTAGGATCATAATCATCTTTCTCAAAGGCATGATTTCAGTGTTAATAAGGTTTTATATCAAAGTATTGCCTTTGAGTAAAGACATATGATATTAATTTAGGTACCTAACATGCCGATAAGTTTGAACTTCTTTAACATTGATATTTTAATAAAACACATAAGCAGAGGTTATCCTTGAGCTCAATTCACAGTTAGCAAGGTATTGCATGCATGGCAATGGGAATTTCTACCTCAGAGCTTTAAAGTCTTGTCTTAGAGCTGTACATGGTGACACACCCCTATAATCCCAGTACTTGGGAGACTAAGATAGGAGGATCACAGGTTCCAGACCAGCCTCATAAACTTAGCAAAACCCTATTTTTAAAAAAAAGTTACAAAGGGCTAGGAGTATAGCTCAGAAGAAGAATGCCCCTGGTTCAATTTCCAGTACCACAAAAATAAGACAAAACAAAAAATGTTACTATAGATTAAATTTTGTAGGTAGAAGCACCATCCAAGTTTGGCTGCTTTTGCCGCATCAGTTTTGCTTTCTGGTCAGGTACTGTCTAAATATTCAAAATTTCCCCCATTTCTGCTTCTTACTCCCAGCCTCACTTCTGTTTTCCCAATACATTGCCATCAGGGCATGCCAAATTGCTTTGTACGTTTGAGCCTTTTCTCTCAGCTATTTGTGAGATTTCTTACCCAACTCACATCTGCCTAAAAATTCCTAAACAATTTTGAGGGGAAAAAAATCGTAGCTCAAAATTTTACTCTCAGAAAAGCCTCCTTGAATTCCCTCATATTTTGCATCTGCAATAATGCAATGTCATCCTTGTCCTGCCCTCATTCTCTTCCTCTCCCTGCTTCTCAATCTCCTCCCAGACTGTGAACCCCATGAGGACTAAGGTTTTTTATCTCTGAATTCACAATATTTAACAGTTAATCACATCACTGGCCTCCACTAAAGTTTGTTAAATTAGGCCTTTAGTGGTGGAAAAATATCTATAATGACTACAGTAGAGTTGTTATAGTTTGGATTTTGAATATCCCCCTAGACCTCATGGAGAAAAGGCAGCCATTTTGGAGGCCTGGTTTGGCTGCTGAAGATGAGTTCTGGGGGTGTGTCTAGATAGTCCTTCCTCTCTTTGTATTCTCTTGCTTCCAGCCTCCTTGATGTGACAACAGAGTCCTTGCTCTCTTTATCTCTATCTCTCTTTATCTCTCTCTACTCCTCATACTGTGCTCTGAGCTCTGCAGGTTTCACCTGGAATAACATGGACTGAGCCTCTGAAGTCTCTAGAAATGTGAGCAAATAAATCTTTCTTTCTCTAAATTGTGATGGTCAGGCATTTTGGGTTACAGCAGTGAGAATTCTGACTAAAACAAGAGTCAGCTAGTGATAACAAGATAAATAGCTAGTATTCTGTCTTATTTTGGAGCAGCAGTTTGATATGACAGAATAATGCTTCTAGAAGGGGTAAACTACATTTGTGTCCTCCATCTTTGATGAGTTTATAGTATTATTAAGTGAGCTTTTCTCTAAAGATAAGAGAAAAATCTATATATTATTTTTAATTTTTTATTGGTGCATTGTAGTCATACATCTTAATGGAATACAAGATGGTGGAGACATACATGCACGCATTACTCAATTAGCCCTTATCCAATTCCCACCCCATTGCCCCCCCTCCCTCCTTCCCATGCTTGGCTTAGTGATTGACTTTGATATGCTTGTTAAAGTACATCATATACATTAAAGGATTTCCCTCTTTCCCCCTCCCATCCCCTCTGGTCACCTTATTTGTTTATCTATAGAATTTCCTTCTAAATCTAGAGTTTCTTCTATGACCAATTTCTCCCTAGCTTTAACATATTGGGGAGAGCATCTGATTTTTTTATTTTTTATTTTTTTGGTGACTCACTAATCTCACTTAGCATAATGTCTTCCAGTCCCATTCATTTCCCTATAAATGATGTAATTGTGTTTTTCTTTATAGCTAAGTAAAATTCCATTGTGTACATATCCCATAGTTTGTAATCCATTCATCTATTGATGGACATCTTGGCTGTTTCCATAGTTTGGCAATAGTGAACTCTTCTAGTCTCACAAAATAAAATGGCTCTAATAGAGTACTGGCCCTATAAGATCACTTATTCCAAACAAAGTCAGTGTTTTTACTAGTTTGTAGTACAAATTTTCATATGATCAGCAATATCAGTTGTTTATCTACATATCCATGTTTGCATTAATTACATATTGCAAACACAACAAAGTAACACAACTTTATCAGCTTTAAAGAACAAAGTTTCTGAGGGTCGGGAATCCAGAAGTAGACAGGCTTTCTCATGATGTTGGAAACTATTGGCCAATATTGCAATTATCTCATATCTCAATTAAAACTAGAGGATGGCTTTGAAACTCATTTATGGTTGTTGGCTCACTAGTGTTGACAGTTAATGAACTTATGAAACTTGCCACAGGGATGCTGACAACATGGCAGCTTCTTTACCCAAGCAAAAACAATAAATGGGAGAGGAAGAGGGAGAGATAGACAAAAGTAGATCATGCTCAAGTGAAAACCAGTCTTTTATAACCCAATCTTGAAAGTGATGTTTCATTATTTTTGCCATAGTCAACCTGATAGAATTGAATCAATAGATCCAGTCCATTCTCAGAAGGAAGGATTCAACAAACACACAAATACAGATAATCCCCAACACAATGGCATGCTAGTCACATTTTTCATCACTGTGATCAAAGTACCTGGGAAGAACAACTTACAGCAAGAGAAGAGTTATTTGGGATAATGATTTCAGAGGTTCAGTCCATGGTCAGCCAGCCGCAAGTCAGAAATATCATGGTGAAGTTCAATTATGACAGCTGAGAAGGAGAGAGAAAAAGAGATAGATCGATGATAGAAAGATAGATAGATAGATAATGATGATGATGATGATGATGATGATGATGATGATAATAATAATAATAATGATGATGATGATAGGTAGGTAGATAGATAGAGCAAGCCAGGGATAAATCTCATTCTCAAGGTTAAATTAAATTGTTAAATTAGGCCTTTAGTGGTGGAAAAAGATCTATAATGACTACAGTAGAGTTGTTATAGTTTGGATTTAGAATATCCACCTAGACCTCATGGAGAAAAGGCAGCCATTTTGGAGGCCTGGTTTGGCTGCTGAAGATGAGTTCTGGGGGTGTGTCTAGATATATTTCTCTAGCCATACTCTACCTCTGAACCTTGCTTCATTGGAGACCAGATATTCAACACATAAATTTTTCAGGGGATATCCCAGATACAAAACACAATAAATTGTTTGACTTATGAGCTTTTTGCTTTACAATGATACAAAAGCAGTATGCATTCAGTAGAAAACATACTCCATATTTTGATTTTTGGTCTTCTAGGCTAGCAATGTAAAGTATCAAAAAGACTCTGGCTTGATGCTGGAAAGCAATAGTGAGTTATATATTCTGGTTCACCATGCCTTCACAAGGATAAACAAGGATAATACGCTGTAGGGGATAAATTTTACCCAGTGTATTAAGTTGCTAAAATATGACATTATGTGGGTCATGTGTTTTGAGTACTTTTTGGGGGAGGGAGGAAGAGTACTAGAGACTGAACCTGGGGCATTCTATTTCTTTTTTTTTTTTTTAATTAATTTATTTTTTAAATTGGTGCATTGTAGTCATATATCAATCACATTGGAGTACAAGACTTGAGAGGATATACAAGCACACATCATCCAATTAGCCCTCCTCCAGCCCCCATCCCATTCCCTCTACCTCCCTCCATCCCACACTTCTTTGGTGATTTACTTTGATACATTTGTTTATGTACCTCCTGCGTTTTAAAGAGGCTCCGTCCTCCAGTATTACATACCCTCTGATTGGTCACATTAGTTGCTTTACTATAGGGCCCTTTCTATAGCTCAACCTCTTCCTGTTGCCCTTTTCCTCCTAGTTATTGCTGATTAAGAGAAGCGTCTGATTTATATTTTCTGCGCTATTTCTCTGTGCATGCTGCGTTGCAAGTACCAATCCCACTCTTGATGGTCCCAGTAGTGGCCTGGCTACTCAGTGGACTGATCCAGACCTCGCTGGCTCAAGCAGCGGCCTTGCCTCATGGGAGGCCCCGGTTCTGGTCTCGCTGGCCCCTGAACCGGTCAAACCCCTAAGCTGGCTTTGGTCCCGACCTTGGAGGCCGCAGGAGTGAACTTGCCTCACGCCAGGCTCCGATGCTGGCCATTGGCCCCTGCACCAGTCTAAGCCCTTGGCAGGATTCCAATCCCGGCCTCGGAGGCCCCAACACTGGTAATGCCTCACGGCAGGCTCCGATGCCGGCCTCACTGGCCCCAGCACCGGCCTAACCCCTTGACAGGCTCTTATCCTGGCCTCAGAGGCCCCAGTACCGGCCCTGCCTCAAGGCAGGCTCCAATGCCGGCCTCGCTGGCCCCAGCACCGGCCTAACCCCTCAGCATGCTCCGATCCCGGCCTCAGAGGCCCCAGCACTGGTCATGCCTCACGGCAGGCTCCGCTGCCGGCCTCGTTGGCCCCAGCAACGGCCTAACCCCCCGGCAAGCTCTTATCCTGGCCTCGGAGGCCCCAGTACCGGCCTTGCCTCACGGCAGGCTCCGCTGCCGGCCTCGCTGGCCCCAGCACCGGCCTAACCCCTCGGCAGGCTCTTATCCTGGCCTCGAGGCCCCAGTACCGGCCTTGCCTCAAGGCAGGCTCCGATGCCGGCCTCACTGGCCTGGGGCATTCTATTTCTAACCTACACTCTAGTCCTATTTTATTTTTTATTTTGAAATGTAGTCTCACTAAGTTGTTGAAGGCCTTGCTAAATTGCTGAGGCTGGCCACAAACCTAAATGCTTCCATTTGAGCATTCCAAGTACTATAATTACAAGTATGCACCACCATCCCTGGCTTATTGAATGCATTTTGACTTTTGATGGTTTCCATTTACAATGAGCTTACTGTGACATAACACTATGGCAGGTCAAGAAACATCTCCATAAGGAGGCAGAGATTTTTTGGAGCCATCTTAAAAGCTAGAATTGCATTATTCTACATGATTCACCAAAGGGATATGTTGCTTAAAGCTGAATAAATTTTAAAGGCTTCTTATCACCAAGCTAGATTTCCAGATACATCTATTTTTATTTTTTCCAGACTAAAATTATTGCAGAGATGCTTTATGTTACAAAAATTTGCATTCCAAATCATTAGTTGATGCATATTTTAAAGTTCCAAACCAGTTTAAGACTCAGTACTCATACTAGAGTATAACTTTATTTTATACTGTCTTGTAAATATTAATGTGTTTCTTTTACTCACCAATCTTAATAGGTATAATCACTAAATGAATGTCTGTGTTAGACATTATTAATGTTATCACCACTTTTCTTTCCCTGATTAATCATTTAAAAGGTCAAATCTGTGGCCACCTCTGGCCAGCACATAGAATCCATAGCTTGAATGTCATGTATTAATATTTTTCTTGCCTTTGTTTATTTAGTTAAACTTACTTTTATTTTGCCTCATTTTTTGTAAAACAATTTAATTTTCTCAGTCTTTCTAGATTTCACACTTCATTATAAGTTTAGCCTTACATATTGTAACAAGATAAGATAGAAATATTAGAGATATGAGCATTTTGAATGAGGAGTGAATGATAAAACTATAAAATAATTTTTACTTTTTTTTTTTTTTTTTTTTTTTTTTTGCTGGTACTAGGGTTCCTGGAAGCCCTTCTACCTCCGGGCTACACTCCCGGATCTATTTTTTATATTTTTGTTTGGAAACAGGGTCTCTTAAGCCAGCACAGCTGGCTTTGAACCTGTGCAATCCTCCTGTTTCTTCCTCCCAAGCTCGGGGATTACAAGTGTGCGCCACCATGCTGGACTTTATTTACATTTTTAGGTCATCATTTTATTTTTTTCACCAAATTTCTGAGCCCAACATCTAATTAACTTACTTATCCTGAGCCTTTCTTGAAAAATGTTATCTTAGAAGAACATTCACCATCATGTTTCTCCTGGTATATCATTTTCCTTCAAATTATGTGTACTTATTTTTATTATAAAAATAATTTATTTATATTTTCTGTTTGGGGATTTTTTTACATTTTTTCCTTTACATTTATTTATAAGTGGAACATACTAAAAATGGTATACATTTAGACTGTGCTTGGTGCCCTCTTCTCGCCAACCCAGTTCCCCTTTCCCCCCTCCCAAGAACGAGTGTCCAGGTTAACCATGCTATATTCATACTTTTACACATATTCAAATGTAGCTCCTCCATTAATCAACCATAGCCTTTTTCATCTCCTATCCTTCCATTCTAGCTTTGCTGAGATTCCCCCTCCATTATCTGGAGTCCCTCTGGTATCCCCAATGCTCCCTAGTTTGGGCATATTAGAGAAAAATATATGCCCCTTCTCTTTCTGTGCTTGGCTGGTCTCACTTAACATAATGTTCTCCAGATCTTTTCATCTTCTTGTGAATGCCATGATTTTGTTCTTCTTTATAGCTGAATAGAATTCCATTGTGTGTATTTTCCATAATTTTGCAATCGATTTATCTGTTGATGGAGATCTGACTTGGTTCCATATTTTGGCTATTACAAATTGTGCTGCTATGAACATACATATACATATGTTACTGTAGTTCTCTGATTTCAATCCCTTTGGAAAAATACCCACGACTGGTAGAGCTGGATCATTCAGTGGATCTATTCCGAGTTTTCAAAGAAATTTCCACACTGATCTTCATAGCAGCTAAACTAGTTTGCACTCCTACCAACAATGTAAAAGGGTTCCTCTTTCCCCACATCCTCACTTTGATTTCTTTTCCTTTTTTTTTTTTTTTTTGCCACTCTGATTGGGGTTAGATGAAATCTCAGCCTAGTTTTGATTTGCATATCCCTGATGGCTAATGATGTAGAACATCATTTCATATATCTATTGGCCATTTGTATCTCTTCTTTTGTGAAGTGTCTATTCAGCTAAGACTATACTTTCAGGGATCATTTCTATAGTATGTTCCTAGTCATACATCTTAATGGGATAAAAGATTTGTGGAGACATATATGCACACATTATCCAATTAGCCCATAACCAATCCTCACCTCATTCCCTCCCCATCGCTCCTTCCCATGCTTGGCTTAGTGATTGATTTTGATATGTTTAAGTACATCATGTGCTTTAGAGAGTTTCCCTCTTCACCCTCCCATTCCCTCAGTTAGATCGCCTTATTTGCTTCTCTATAGGATCTCCTTCTCCATCTAGAGTTCCTCCTGTAGAATCTCCTTCTTCATCTAGAGTTCCTCCTGTTACGAATTTCTCCCTAGCTATTGCATATTAGGGAAACTATCTGATTTCTTACTTTTTGTGACTGACTAATCTCACCTAGCATAATGTCCTCCATTTCCATCTCTTTCCCTGTAAATGACATAATTGTGTTTTTCTTTATGGCTGAGTATAATTCCATTGTGTACATATCCCACAATTTTGTAATTCATCCATCTGTTGATGGACATCTTGGCTGTTTCCATAGTTTGGCCAATGGTGAATTGTGCACGTATGAACATTTATATGCATGCATTAGTTTGGTAGTTTGGTTTCATTTCTTTTGGGTCAATACCCAGAAGAGGTATTGCTGAATCAAATGGTAAGTTTGTTCCCATTCTGGGGATCCTTCATACTGTTTTCCAAAGTGGTTGCACTAATTTGCAATCCTTGCTCCAGCCTTTTAATTTGAGTTTGTTACTATCTTTACTTGTAAAGTGTGTTTCTTGTAAGCAGCAGATAGATGGGTTCTGGGTTTTAACCCATTTTGCCTCTTTATGTCTTTTTATTGGGGAATTGAGGCCATTTACATTCAGTGTGATTATTGAGAGATAACTTTTAATTCCTAACATGATAAGATTTTTATTTCTGTTTGAAATACTGTTCATTCTTCTTTGCTTAGTTGTCTGCTGGATGGAAAATCTTGTTTCTCTGGTTATGGTGAATATTACCTATTTCTTTGTAGTTAATCCCTTTGAGTATTTTCTCTAGTGCTGGTTTTGAAGACATAAATTCCTTCAGTTTCTTTTTGTCATGGAAGCTTATTTCTCCATCTAATCTGATAGATAGTTTTTTTTAATTTTTTATTGTTGCACTGTATTCATACATCATTGTGTGATACAAAAAAATTTTTGTAGACATACATGCACACGTCGCCCAGTCAGTCCCCACCCGATCCCCACCCAATTCCCTACCCATCCCTCCTTCCCATGCTTGGCATAGTGGTTGACATCTAGTATTATAGCAATTTGTCCAAATTTAAAAATGATAATCTCACATAACAGTTTCATTTGTCTGATACCAAGCTTTTGATAACTTAAAGATAACATTTCAATATTTCTTTTTGCTTTCTTTCATACCAGAGAATATTTTTTTCTTTTTTTTTTTGAGGTGAAACTATCATATATTTATATATTTATTTTTCAGAAAAAATCTATTCTAATATGGAATATGGACTCTAGATACCCAAAATGATCTCAAAAACAACAAAGCTAGAAGATATATATTTTCTGAATTCAAACCATATAAAGCTACAATAATTGAAACACTGTAGTACTGTTATAAAGGCAGATATATAAACCATTGGAGTTAAATAAAAGCCTAGAGATACATTCTTCCATATATTGTCAAGTTATTTTTGACAAGATTTCCATGAACATTTGGTGGAGGAAATAATAATCTTTTAACTAAACATTGTTGAAAAATAATAATTACATGAAAAAGAATAAAATTGGACCCTTACCTAACACATATACAAATATTAACTCAAAATAGATAAAGGACCTAAATATAAATCTTAAGATTATAAACTTTTAGAAGAAAATCTGGGTCATAAAACCTCACAACATTGAAATTGGCAGTGATTTCTTGGATATGATTTCAATGGCACAGGCAACAGAAGAGTATACAAACTCCCTAAAAAATAAAAAGAAAATGTATTGTATAACCAAAGACAATATAAACAGAGTTAAAAGTTACTAATAGAATGGGATAAAATATTTCCAAATGCTATATCTGAAGGTATATTAATATTCTAACTAGAAATCCTAAAAATTAACAACAATAAAGGCAAACAACACAACTTAGAGATAGGTAAAAGACTAACATAAATAATGAATCTCCACAGATAACTAATCTTAGTTGTCTGTTGGATGGAAAATCTTATTTCTCTGGTTCTGGTGTGTGTTACCTATTTCTTCTTTGTAGTTAATCTCTTTGAGTATTTTCTCTAGTGCTGGTTTTGAAGACATAAATTCCTTCAGTTTCTGTTTGTTGTGGAAGCTTCTTATTTCCCCATCTAATTTGATAGAAAGTTTTGCTGGGTAGGAAATTTTTGGCTGGAAGTTGCTTTCTTTCAGAGTTTGGAATATGTTACTCCAAGCCCTTCTGGCTCTCATGACTTGGTTTGGGAAGTCTGGAGTGATTCTAATTGGTTTGCCTCTGAATGTCACTTGGCCCTTTCTTTTTGTTGCCTTTAAGATTCTCTGCTTGGCTTCCACCTTGGTCATTTTGACAATTATGTGCCGTGGGGATCCTCTTCTCTGATCCTCTCTAACGGGGGTTCTGTAAGTTTCCTGTATCTGTGTATCGACCTCTTGCTCTATGTTTGGAAAATTTTCTGCTATTACTTCCTTGAAGAGATTGTTGATCCCTTTGGTTTCGCCTTCTTTTCCCTCCTCTATTCCAATTATTCTTAGGTTAGCTCTCTTAAAATGGGCCCATATTTCTTCAATGTCAGATTCCTGCTGTCAGATTTTTTTTTCTAAATTAGAAACTATGCTTTCATTTTTTGAATGATCATCTTCTAAGAGTGTGATTCTATTCTCCTTGTGGTCTAATCGGTTGTTTGTACTTTGAATTGAGGCCTTTACTTCATTAATTGCATCCTTTATCTCTCTTTGGCTCTCTCTGAATTCTTTTCGAAACACCTTTATTATTTCTACAGTTATTTTACTGATTTGATCTTCTAGAAATCTCTGAATTTCTGTTTTATCATGTTCTGATGTTGTGTGGTTGTGGGCATTCATTGCTCCATTGTTATTCCTCTTTCCCATGATTTTGGAAGTTTGTGCCTTCTCTGGGTTCTTCCCTTGGGTCACTATGACTTCACTTAAGGTGCTCTGGATCTCGAGTTTGATATCTCACACCTCACTACTCCTTTACTGGGTTGTATCGCAGAGTCTCAGACCCAGCGAGTCAATATAGGCTGCTTTAGACTATGGGGGGTGCCAGGTTGTGCGTTCTCCTATGGTGTGATATCTCTGCCACTGCCACTCCCCCACTGGGTCAAGTCCCTGGGAGTCAGTACTGGGATTTCTCCTCTAGGGCCCACAATTTGACTCACTGTTGTTGAGTATGCAGATTGAGCTATAGTGGACTCAGTGAATTTGCTGCTGCTGCTGCTGCTGGTGGTGGCAATATGGCGCCGCTGCCATGCCCTCAGCCGTGAGGCTGGCGTATTTCTTCTCTGGTTTTGAGCTCCAATTGAGTCCCTGCAGCATGTGCTAAGCCCAGTCACTGGGAGCTTTACATGCTCCCTGCGCCGAAAAATCTGCCGAATCCCGCCCGACTGTTCCGCAGCGGCTCACTTCGGCTCGCTGTCCGCCACTCCTCTCTGGAGCCTTGGTGGGCTGTTGAGTGCGTTGGTCTGTAGCTGTAGCCATCTGGTGAACTCGCCGCTGCCGCCATCATTAAGGCGCTGCTGCCGTGTGCTCAGGCGTGAGGCTGGCGTATCTCCTCTGTGGCTCTGAGCTCTGTTCTGAGACCCCCTCCTCTCTGGGGCTGGTGATTTTTTTGTTTTCTGGTGATGGTGTTTTCTGGCTATGAAAGGTGCAGATTTTGTGGTAATAGAGATGGTTGTTAGTGGGGCTCTTAAGCCCCACTTTTCTCGGTCGCCATCTACTCGGAAGTCCCCCTGATAGATAGTTTTGCTGGGTAGGATTTTTTTGCTGGAAATTGTTTTCTTTCAGAGTTTGGAATATGTTACTCCAAGCCCTTCTGGCTTTCATGACTTGGTTTGGGAAGTCTGGAGTGATTCAATTGGTTTGCCTCTGAATGTCACTTGGCCTTTTATTTTTGTTGTCTTTAAGATTTTCTGCTTAGCTTCTACATTGGACATTTTGACAGTTATATGACATGGGGAA
Source organism: Muscardinus avellanarius (assembly GCF_963383645.1). Taxonomy (NCBI): domain Eukaryota; kingdom Metazoa; phylum Chordata; class Mammalia; order Rodentia; family Gliridae; genus Muscardinus; species Muscardinus avellanarius. The sequence continues at coordinate 35,321,786 of NC_137801.1, forward strand.
TCTTTGCTCTGATTCTGTCTAAAGTGAGTTTAAGTTTCCTGGACCTGTGTGTTGACCTCTTGATCTACGTTTGGAAATTTTTCTGCTATTACTTCCCTGAAGAGATTGTTGATCTCTTTGCTTTCACCTTCTTTTCCCTCCTCTATTTTAGTTATTCTTAGGTTAACTCCTCTTAAAATGGTCCCATATATTTTCAATGTCAAATTCCTGCTGTCAGATTTTTTTTTCTGAGTTAAAAATTATGTGTTCATTTTTGGAGTGATCATCTTCTAGAAGCGAGATTCTATTCTCCATGTGGTCTAATTGATTGTTTATACTTTTAATTGATGCCTTTGCTTCAATGATTGCATCCTTTATTTCTTTTAGACTCTCTAAATTTTTTTGAATGCCCTGTATTATTTCCACAGTTATATTCCTGATTTGTCCTTCTGGGTATCTTTGAATTTCTGTGTTATCAGGTTCAGATATTATGGGGTTGTGGGCGTTCATTGCTCTATTGTTGCTCCTCTTTCCCATAATTTCAGAAGTTTGTGCCTTCTCTGGGTTCTTCCCTGGGTCACCACAACTTCACTTAGGATGTGCTGGATCTCAAGTTTGTGGTAATATCAGCTGCCACTACTTTTTTACTGGGTTGTATTGCAAAGTCTCAGATCCAGGGAGTTAATCGAGGCTACGCGAGACCATGGGGATGCTGAGCTGGGTGTTTTCCCATGGGGAGCTGCAACTAGGGTGTGGTATCTTTGCCACCACTACTCCTTCACTGGGTTGGACTGCAAAATCTCAGACCCAGGGAGATTATCAAAGATGTGCAAGTCCCTGGGGGTGCAGTGCTGGTATTTCTCCTTTAGGGGCCACACTTTCACTTACAATTGTTGTTTGCGCTGATCTAGAGCTGTTGCGGGCATGATAAACTTGCCACCACTGCTGGCAATATGCTGACACTGACATGCCCTTGGCCATGAGGCTGGCATATTTTTTTCTGATTTTTAGCTTTGTTCTGAGTCCCTGGAAGGTGTGATGAGCTTGGCCACTGGGAGTTTTAGAGATTCTTTGCACTGAAAGAACTGCTGAATTACATCTGAATGATCTGCAACTGCTCACTTCAGCTCTTTGTTTACCTTTCCTCTCTGGAGCCTGGTGCTGTGAGGAAAGAGGGTGCCAGCACGGCTCCACCACTGCAATGCAGGCTGGTTTCTTTTCTGGTCTCTGGTTGTTCTTCTAGTCTTCTTTTACTCTGTCCCTTGTGTTTACATTTATTATTTATCTTCTGATCGTGTTTTCTGGCTATGAAAAGTGCTGGTTTTGTGGCAATAGAGATCAAGTGTTAGCAGGACTCATAAACACTGCTTTTCTTGGTCACCATCTTCCCAGAAGTCCCTAAAAATAATTTTATTAAATTATAGAAGGTAGAGTAACTTTTCAAAATCACTTCAGGTTCTACCAATGGAACACACCTTTTTCCCATTATTTTAGTATAAATTATTCTATTCATAATTTATCAATCTTTAACACTTTCAATTTTATTCAACAAATATGTTCTGGGTGGCCTAATGAGAAAGCCTTCAGATAAGACTTAAAGGACAAAGAATAGTTCTGTGGGTGAACATTAAGAAAGGCACCACACTGCTATGGTGCCATGGCTTTAGTGAAGCAGTCATGGGAGAAGGCCAGAAAGGTCTTCAAGCCATCAGAAGGAAGTTAGAGATATTTTCTAGATACATTAAGAGTTCTAAGTAGAAAAGAAACATCATATTTGCATTTTGCAAATTGTGTGTTTATCAATGGTCACTAGGAACTGGGGCAGTCATTAGACAGATAAGCCATTTAGAAGGCTGTAACAAAGTTCTAGGCAGAAAACAAAAAGAAACCTCCTATAAAGACTTAGGCTGATGTGTATCTGTACCAACTATAAAGGATCAAGCAACAAGTATTTCTTCCAAGAAAACACTGTCCATCATTTCTCAAAGTGTTACTCCTCTTACCTGCACCACATGAGTCCCACCTTCCCCTTCCTGAGTTTGAATTACTAAACAAGAAGCCTATAAATCTACATTATTAACAAGCACCCCAGAAGATTCCCATTCCCAAATTCTTTGTGGACTGATTTTGACGAAACTCACCTCCAGGAAGTCTCATGTCCCTAAGTTGTTATAATCCTTTCAGCCACCTGGAAAGAGCAAAATTTGAGTCTCTTGGATAACTAAATAAAAAAGAAGTTCCCCTTGGACCTATATGGGTATCAAGACACTTGTATCTTTCCCAAGAAGTCCCAGCTGACAGAGGGTTCAGACCATTCAGCATATACCTAATTGCACTCAGATAAAAGTCAATCACCCTGCAGTGATAAATACCATTAAAAAAAGGAAAAGAAGAAAGAAAGGAGGGAGAAAAGAACCCAACCTTAGAAATTTGTTGCTCTGTCTTCTGCAATGTAGTTATCAAAGACATTGTTCATTTAGATGAGTTCATTGTCAACATGATTTACATTATAATGTGAAATTGTAATGGCAAATAAAAACATTTATTTATTTTATTTTACTTATTTTCTTTTTTTTCTTTTTTTTTTTTTTTTTTGGTGGTACTGGGGTTCCTGGAAACCCTTCTACCTCCGGGCTACACTCCCGGTACTTATTTTTATACTTTTTTATTTGGAAACAAGGTCTCTCAAGCCAGCGCAGCTGGCTTCGAATCTGCACGATCCTCCTGTCTCAACCTCCCAAGTGTGGGGGTTACAAGCATGCGCCACCATGCCTGGCTAAATAAAAACATTTAAAAATAATTATTCTAACCATCCCTCAAAAAATATGATGAATTCTCTTAGTAAGGCTTCCAGAAAATATTAATTCCTTGTACTATAAGTTGTTGTCCACCTGATGGTTTTCAATTATCTTTAGAATATTCAATTGCTTAACCAGTTTCTTCTTCTACATTGACCAATAGAACATCTAAGTTATCAGCAAATGCCAAAGATTTAAGGATGTTATTTTCTGGGTGAGTTTTGTCCTGCTTTATATAATCCTACTCTTTTTAATTCTTACCTATTTCACCTACTTCTCATTTACATTTTCTCTTTTTTTTTATGTCCCCTTACAAAACACAGTATAATACTTTCTGAAATAAAGCATGTTCTGGGAAGACAGATGGTTAGGCAAAAAGATAAATCCTTCTGAAATTCATTTTCCTTGACTACAAGATGAAAAAATCCATATTAGGTGATCACCAATGTATCATGTAGCCCAAACCTAAAATACCAACACAGACTTTGGTACAACAATAAAATATCCTCTTAAATATATCATATTTCTGATGTGTTATTGCAACATTTTTCTAACCAAGAGCTTAGTCATAAAAGTAAAGAAATATCAGTTTGAAAAGGATTTTATATCTAGAAAATTCAATTGCTTTTCGCTCTATCTGATCTTAGGGTAGTGTTTTATGACTTTATAAAACCAACAGAAAAACAGAAAAATCACAGTATCAGTTTTAATCAACCTTATAATTCAATCTGCTAACAGTTTCATTTTGTTTTCTAATCTTGTTGTTCCATCTACTCCTTTCATCAGTAGATGGAGATGTGATATTTTTATTTGGAGGCAATAGTTATGAAGTTTTGATTTATAAAATTGAACAATATCAAAACATCATGAATATATTCAGTGTCACTGAATTATACATTTAAAAATGATTAAAATTATAAATATTATATGTATTTTCCCACATTTTTTTAAAAATAAGTAACAATGTCAACTATGAGATGTTGCTTTATTCCTGACCTTGCACCATTAATTATTTTTAACCATTGTTTTACAATTATTCTTGAACATGTTCAGGAAACTATAAAATTGTAGAGTAGATTGATAGATTCCAAACCTCTTTTAATAAAACTGCTATTTTGAGAAATATAAATAGCAAGTCACAGAACACAGCTGTCACAGAATAACCAGGGAGCTATTATTATCTCCAAAAGAATGCAAAGGTTTTGTTTATTATTATTCTAAACTAGTTGTGAATATTTTGGAGTGTTTGTTTTCTAGTGCACACCCTCACCTCAAAATATTTCATTCAAAAATCATCCCTGCCTAAATAACACAGTAGATATTTTCAGGCCCTCTGTCCAAACATAAGATCTAACCACATTCCCTAAGAACACATATCCTTTGTTTTACCTCAAAATAAGGAAAGTCGTATGTATGCAAAAATATAGATAGAGATAGAGATAAAATAAATATACTCATAGATATAACATAGACACAGACATAGACATAGACAAAGGCATAACCTTTGAAAAGCTGATTTGGCATGGACAGGAAACATCAAAAAGATAACCTGAAGAGGAGAAAAGAAGTAAGAGAGAATTTTATTGATCTTCATGAAGACCTCGTGTTTTTATAAGAAGTTTAAAATACAGTCCCATTGAATTCTCATCTTCTGTTCTCAAAAAAAAAAAAACCTAGCACTTTGAGACACACACTTGAACACTCTTCCACAAACCCACATTTTTTGTATTACTTTAATTTTGGTATTATCCTTCTTAAGTCTTGGTTCCATGTCATTTGACCTCTCCTGATGTGGCATTTGTATCTTCTCGATAACATAGAGAGAAACCAGCACAGATTATCCTCATCACCTGCTTTCTACTGACATCAAAAAGCAAATGCACCCCCAACTCCACCCACCATCCAGACTCCCAGGCAGGCTACTTTTTTTAATGCATGCATGGCAACAAATAGTACTATCTAGACAATATCCATGGCAAGAAGTAGTTTTTTTCTACACATTCAACAAAGTCTGGCTTAATCAAAGTTTTTGAAAGGGGCAGCAACACTGACCTTCCAGGACACAGTATATACAAGAATAAAGAAATGTCGTATGGTCTTGACCTTGAACCATCCCAGGCAGAGAAGATAGTCTTTCTGGGGAACATCCATACTAGAACTCTCACATTACCAAGTCTCCCCTTGGCCTTCCACCTGCCATGCTTAGCAGCTCATACACAACCACTAATAAAACAGCTCCACCCTTCATTTCATTCCTGGGATGAAACCTTTAGCCCAGGTTTGAGATGTAAAGAATGAGAGCACTTTAAAAAAAATTCTCCAACAGAAAATTGAATACATTTAACAAACATCACAATTAGATTTTCGCTTCATGTAACTCATGGTTATTAACACATCTTTATATTAAAGAAAAACCTAAAACACCAAAAAGAAAGAGCCATGATAGACAGGTTTTAAATTTATTCAAAAGATAGGCCAGGCATGATGGCGCATGCTTGTAATCCCAGCATTTGGGAGGCTGAGACTGGAGAATCGTGGTTCACAGACAACCTCAGCTACTTAGTGAGGCCCTCTGGAACATAGTGAGACCCTGTTTCAAAATAAAGAAAAAAAAATAGGGCAGAGGATGTATCTTGGAAGTCAAATGCCCCTGGGTTCCATCCCAAGACCTGCCAAATAAATAAATAAGTAAATTCAAAAGAATCTGTAAAAACAACCTCTTTCAGGAAATAATCTCTAATTAATATAATTGTTACAAATAAGAAAGATGGATTGTTACAAATATTTATGGTTTCTTCTTTTAAAAATCTGTGAAATACAAAGTAGAGCATAGTAATTTAATGGCTTTTAAACTGTCACCTAAATATCATGTTCTTTTTAAAATTATAGCCTCTCTTTGTCCTAATGAATCATGTGTCCACTGATTTTGCACCCAGGGCTCTGATTCCAGGTTAAAGAGCACCGTATTGTTGATTTACACTTACTTATGCCCCATTAAATTGATTTTTCTGGTTTGTTTCAGGCTTTTAAAAATTTGTCTTTCATTTAATATAGATTAGTTTTATATAGTTAAAAAAATGAACAATTCTTTAAAATTTTTACTGATAGGTTAAATTTTATTTCAGAATGTGCAGAATCATCTTACATTCATAAGGCTAGTGCCTAGTACAGACCCCGACACAGGATGAGCTTCTAATAGGTGCTAGATTGAACTAAGAAGAAAATAATTTGGAATACACCAAAGTCCTCCATACTCTAAACTAGAATGTTGTGATCTTGGCTCCATTCATTCTTCAGTCCTGCTCACAAAAGCTTGAATGTTCTCAGAAGACTGTTAGGTTTTGCTCATTTGTTTGCTTCAGGACTATTTGCTTCTTTGTATTTTTAATTTTTATTTTTAATTGACACAATAATTAGACATATTTATGGGATATGGTGTGATAATTCAATATGTGTATATAATGTATAATGAGCAAATCATGGTAATTAGCACTTCTTTCTGTTAAAAACCTTGAACACCCCTACTGGCTATTTCAATATATATAATAGATTATTATAAACTATAATCACTGCACTGTGCTATAGAGCACTACAGCTTATTTGTCCTATTGGACTATTTTGGTATATGTTATCTTACCTTTCCTATCTTCCCTCCCCCAACTTTCTTAGCCTCTACTCTCTGTATCTATGAGGATAACATTTTTAGCTTTCACATATGAGTGGGGAAATGTAGTATTTGTTTTTCTATGCCTGACATTTCACTTAACACACTATCCTTTGAGATCCATCAATATTGTCAATGACAGTATGTCATTTTGATTTATGGTTGAATAACATTCTATTCTCTGTGTGTGCCATATTTTTCTTGTCCATTCCTGAACACTTTGGTTCATTCTAAACCTTCGCTGTTGTGAATAGTGCTGCAGCAAGCATGGGGGTGACAGGTATCTCATCTATCAGTAGTTTTCCTTTTGAATATATACCCAGTAGGAGGAACACTGAAATCTGTAATTTTAGTATGTCATACTTCCTCAATTCTAATATTTCATTGATTATAAAGGAAATATCAGTTTTATTATAGATTTTTAAATAATAAAGAAAAATAAGCTGTCAAAGTATATACACACATCAGTTTTTGTGGTACATGCTGATCTTACAAATGTTAAATTATAAACACTAAAATAAACATTAAATTAACTAATATAATGTTAAATTATAAAACTAATGGGTCTAAGTAGATAAAATATAGTGCAGGTGACTTGTCTTGTTTTTATAACTTGCCTTTGTTTTATTTCTTGGCTCACCACAATATATATCCTCTTCTCTTTTCTTCTCTCCTTTTCTCCATTCTCTCCTCTCCTAGGAAACAGTATTAGATCAGGAGCTGTTACTTTCTATAATATTTGCTTCCATGTCCATCATACTGTGAATTCCTAAAAAGAGTGAATGTCAAGAATCTTATGTCACAAGGTAAAAGGTAATACTTTTTGACAAGCATAGGCACCAGAACTACCTTAAAAGAATGAATTTGGAATATATACCTTAAAATTTATATAATATGTTTGAAATAATTTAAATTTTAAGTTGTTCTGGCTCAGCATGACAGCCTCCCAGTACTTGAAAGGCTAAGACAGAAGGATCACAGGTTCAAGACCAGCTTCAGCAGCTTAGTGAGACTGTCAACAATTTATGGAGACCCTGTCTCCAAATAAAACAACAAAATTGGGCTGAGAGTATAGCCCAGAGGTAGAAGACCACTGGGTTCCATCCCCAGTACCATACACACACAAAAAAAATTGTTCAGATTTCTCCTTTACTATAGCTTGGTCTGAATAACTCTATTTTGAAAATCTAAAAGGTTGAAGCAATTATCAGGAATAAAAAGGTAGGTAAAAAATATCCTAAGAGAATAATAGAAAATGAAAGAAGAAAAAAGAAACAAAGGCAAAATATAGACAAAAAAGGTTCTTTGAGAATTCTCAATTCAAATCACCAATCACTTTTTGTCCAATGCAAATTGCCTGCCCTGCATTTATGTCTGGAATTTTAAGTGCTCTGAAATTAACATCTTAACAAGACCCACAAACAACACACAAAAATTCTGTCATTGAGTCTCCTAAACAAGATGCTTGATTATAACCAGATGATTCTTAATTCAACTCTTAATTCTTCTCTGTCATTTAGTATGCATCTGAGTTGTTTCTCCCTAATAAGAGTTTTCATATATCCAGGAAATACAAGCTAATTTTAGTTCTCATCTAAGCAAATCAAAGAGGAAGATAAACATGATCCTGCAAATAATATAATCTAATGTATTCTAAATTCTCATCTCAATGTTATGAGGCCATCACTATTCTTATTTGTGAATATGAATAAGCAAAAGTTTATTATACAGCAGTTGGAAGAAACAAATATATATTTAACTCTCAATATATACTTATTTAATGCCATTGTTTATATCGCAAAGTCATCTATTAGAATGGTTATGTTTACAGTAAAAAAAAAACTATCCTCAAATGCTTATCTTCAATAAATAAAGCAATAATGTTTGAATAATATTAATAGTTACATAAGAGGAATGTAATTAGGACATAATAGTTACATAATTAGGAGAATTTCTTTTTTATGCCAAATAATGATTTTTGTAACACAGAAGTGATGAGTTTTATGGACAGATTTGGTTTCTTTTTATTTTTTATTGGTGAATTGTATCATATATCTTAATGGGATGCAATATGGTGGAGACATACATGCTCACATCACCCAATTAGCCCTTACCGACTTCCCAGCCCATTCCCTCCCCCTCTGTCTCATGTTTGGCTTAGTGACTGACAGTGATATGTTTGTTAAACTACATCAAGTGCACTAGAGAATTTCCCTCTTCACTCCCTCCCATCCCTTCAGTTAGGTTGCAGATTTCTAATTTGTAACAAAAAATACTGTTTACTAATAGAAAAATACATATTTTCATAAGTATAAATTAGCTGAAGATCATTTAATCCATTCCCCACATTTCTATGTTATAAATTATATATATATATATATATATATATATATATATATATATATATATATATATTTGGTAATAAATACATATATATTACATAAATATACATAAATATTGGTTATAAATACAAATATATATAGTTGGTGCTGTTCTTAAAAGCATCTAGTGGAAATCTAGCATGGTGGCACATGCTTGCAATCCCAGTACTTGGGAGGATGAGAAAGGAAGATTGAAGCCAGCCTCTGCTACATAGGTAGTCCCTCTGCAACTTAGTGAGACCCTGTTTCAAAATAATTTTTAAAAAATAGGGCTGAGGGTGTGGTTCGGAGTAGAATGCCCCTGACATTCAATCTTTAGTACCAAAAAAAAAAAAAAAAAAAAAAAAGGAATGGGGTCTTGCTGAATGTTTATCTGCAAAGAATCCCCTTAAATTTTTTAATGTTAAGATGGTGTTTAGAATTATTATTTTTTATTTCTTATTGGTGCATTATAGTTATACCTCTCAATGGTCTCAATGGATACAAGATGCTAGAGGCATACATGCACACTGCATTCAGCCTTTACCCAATGGAAGTTTTTTTTTAAAGAAGCTTACATTTATAAATAAGTTATATTTATAACTATTTATAAACAGTTTATAAAAAGTTACATCATGGGGATCATTTTAACACTAATATGTTAGAGAAGACATTACAATTCTTTGGAAGCAATTAGCCATATTATTCACTCCAGTAAAACAAACCATTCTAAATCTAGTTTTAATTTGCATTTCCTTGAATGCCAATGATATTGCACATTTTTTATTGTCTTCATTGGCCATTTGTACATTTTATGTTATGACATGTCTATTTAGCCAAATTTTCCATTTTCTTGATTGGTTTAATAAATTTTCTTTTAGTGTTGAGTCTTTTAAGTATTTTTTATATTCTAGTTATTAATCCCATATGAGAGGAATAGCTGGAAAAGATCTAAAATTCTATAAGTTTTCTCTTTTGACTCTTGGTTTTCTTTAATAAGCAAAAACTTTTTAATTTAATGTCATTCCATTTATTAATTTTTTAATTTCTTGAGCTTTTGGGGTCTCGTTGAGGAACTTTCTATCTGTGCAAATATATTGGAGCATTGTACCTATATTCTTCTCTAGTAATTTCACAGTCTCTGGACCAATTTCTAAGTTTTTGAGCCATCTTGAGTTGATTCTTGTACAGGTTGAGAGATAGGGATTTAATTCCATTATTCTAGAACTGGGTAATCAGTTTTCCCAACACCATTTGTTAAAATGACTTTCTTTTTTCTAAAAATATGTTTTTGGCACTTTTGTTGAAAATTAATTAGCTGTAAGTGAATCTTCTATTCTGTTCCATTGGTCTATATGTCTGGTTTTGTGCCAATACCATTCTGTTTTTATTATTATAACTCAGTAATATAATTTAAAGTAAGGAATTTTGATACCACCTGCACAGTCCTCATTCCTGAGAATTTCTTTGGTTATTCTGAGTCTTTTGTTTTTTCAAATAAAATTTAGGTCTGATTTTTCTAGCATTATCATTCAGGGAGTGCAAATTAAAACTCCACTGAGATTCTGTTTAACTCCACATTGAATGGCAATCATCAAGAAGTCAAACAACAATAAATGCTGGTAAGGATGTGGGTAAATAGAAACTCATAAATACTGTTGGTGGGATTGCAAATTAGTGTGGCTGCTATGGAGATCAATGTGGATATTCTTTGTAAAACTGGAAATGGATCCATTATATGATCCAGTTATATCACTTCTGAATATTTTTCAAAATAAACTGAAATTACATTACAATAATACATGCATGCCCATGTTTATAGCAGCACAATTCATAGTAGCCAAATTATGGAAACAGCACATGTGTCCATCAATAGATAAATGGGTCACAAAATTATGAGCTATACACATAATCAAATTCTACTCAGCAATAAAAACAACAAAATTATGTCATTTGCAGGAAAATGGATGGACCTGGAAAACATTATGTTACAGAGATTAGCCTGTTGCATAAAGTGAAGGGTCATTATGTTTTCCCTCATATGAGGAAGATAAGGAGTAATTGGAATAAAAAAGGAACTTTAGAAACTCCATTGCTGCAAAGAAGGTGGTTTGGGGGAGGAGAAGAGGGATAATTAATAAAGAAAACACTTCCACTGACATTATGTACATATGTGGGAATACCGATGCCAATCTCAATATTTTGTATGGGGAAGGAGAGGAGTGGAAGGAGCCACGGGAAAACTCATCAAGTGCTGTGTACATGTATGTCACTACCACTATAAACCACATTCTGATGAGAGACTATAATGTATCAATAAAAACACTAAAAACCCAACATTGTGTAGACAGTGAAGGCAGAGATGCTTAAGATTTTAAACCTAGTTAAGATTACAAGATTATAAAAAGAAACAGAGAGCATTTGGTATGTTTTGTAAAATAGAGGGAAAAAATAATGTCAAGTGTTACATAACAAAGAAAATAATAATATTGAAAGATTTCAACACACCCCTCACAATGCTAGATAAATCTTCCAGGCAAAAGAACAGTAAAGATGTTTTGGACTTCAAAACCATTATAAACCAAATGAACCTATTAGACATATATGGAATATTTCAACAAAAGCAGCTGAATACGCTTTCTTCTCAGATGCTCTTGAAAGCCACTCCAAAGTATATTTTAGCCATAAAGCAAGCAATAGTTGATTTAAAAAATGAAGTAGTATACTTTCTTGCATAGTTTCAGACCATAATGAAGTGAAAGTAGAAATCAACAAGAAGATGCAGAAAAATTATATAAATGCATAGAGATTGAATAGCACACTCTGAATGATGACTGGATCATAGAAGAAATAAGAGGAGAAATGAAATTTTCCTAGAATCAAACAAAAATAGAGATACAACACACAAAAACCTTTAAGATACATCAAAGGCAGTATTAGAAAAAAATAGCACTGAGTGCCAACATAAGAACAGAAATTCATTAAATAAACAACCTAAAGACATACCTCAAAGCCCTCAAAAAACAGAAACAGTCAAATATCAAAGAAAGTAGGACACAGAAAATTAATAAAATCAGAGCAAAAATTCATAAAATAGAGAAAAATAACAAAAACAATAAGCAAAACAAAAATCTGGTGCTTGAAAAGATAGACAATATTTTTAAACCTTTAGCCAACATAATCCAAAGAAACAATAAATCCAAATATCTAAACTAAGAGATGAAAAAGGAGATAGCACCACAGACAGTATGTAAATGCAGAGGATCATCAGAAACTATTTTGAATATTATTCCCTGATAAACTGGAAAACCCAGGAATAATTGACATATTTCCAGACAAATACGACCTACCTAAATTGAAACAAGAAGATACAGAAAAGTTAAGCTAACTAATAGAAAGCAAAGAGATTCAGAGAGCCTTATATCAAAGAAAATCTCAGGTCTAGATGGGTTCTCAGCTGAATTATATAAAATCAGATGCATGCCCAATGCTTCTGAAACTATTCCTTGAAATAGAGACAGAATTCTCTAAAACTTATTTTACAAAGCCAATATCACCTTAATATCAAAACCAAAAAAGCTTAAGAAAATACAATTTGGTATCAATATCATTGATAAGTTTAGATGCAAAACCACTAAACAAAACACTAGTTACACACATTCAAAACCACGTCAAGAAAATTATACACCACAATCAAGTCAACTTCATTCCAGTGATACAAGGTTGGTTCAACATACATAAAATAATAAATATATTTCACCACATAAATGGACCAAAGAATGAAAACCACATAATCATAGCAATAGATGCTAAAAAAGCATCGGACAAAATCCAATAGCAATTCTTATTTAAAATAAATTACATAAAATTAGAATAGAATGTTGTACAAAATTGTGAGATCAATTTATGATCAGTCCAAAGACAACATTATACTGAATGGGGAGAAAGTGCAGGAGCTCCCTTTAAAATCTTGAGTAAGATAAGAATCTCCACTATCACCACTACTTTTCATGTATATCTAGAAACTCTAGCCAGAAAAATAAGAAAAGAGAATAAAATTAAAGGAATATAAACAGAAAAAGAAGAATGGAAGTTATCTCTGTTTTCAGATTACATTAACTTATACTTAGTAGAGCCTAAAAACTAAAAAAAAAAAAAACTTCTGGATATGTAAATTCATCAAAGTAGCAAGATATAAAAAAAACTACAAAAATCAGTAGCTTTTTCAATATAACAACCATGAGTTCACTGAGATAGAAATACAGAAAACAATCCCATTCACAAATTTATGAGACTTCCGGGAAGATGGTGACGGAGCAAAACGGGGCTTATGAGCCCTGATAATAACCAATCTCTATTACCACAGAATCGGCGCCTTTCATAGCCAGAGAACACCATCAGCAGAGAAACAAAAGATGTAATTTTAAGGGACAGAGAAAAGAGGGCTGGAAAAACGAGACACCAGAAACCAGACCGCAGTGCTTCAGCCGGAGCCACGGCGTGAAGCGGCGGGAGCCATTTTGCCTTGCAGCACCAGGCTCCAGAGAGGAAGGGAACTCATAACGGAGCCCAGAAACCAAAGAGGAGATACGTCGGCCTCACGCCCGAGAACGCGGCAGCAGCGCCTTACTGCTGGAGGCAGCTGCAAGTTCACGGGATGGCAACAGACCAACGCACTCAACAGCCCACCAAACTACAGAGAGGAACGGCAGACAGCGAGCCTAGGTGAGCCGCTGCGGAACAGCCGGGCGGGATTTGGCAGATTTCTCAGCACAGGGAACAGCTAAAGCTCCCAGGGGCTGGGCTCAGTGCAACCTGCGGGGACTCAGAGTGGAGTTCAAAAACAGAGAAGAAATACGCCAGCCTCATGGCCGAGGGCGTGGCAGCAGCACCATATTGCTACCAGCAGCAGCAGCAGCGAATTCACCGAGTCCACGACAGCTCCTTCTGCGCACAAACAGTGAGTCAAATTGCGGCCCCTAGAGGAGAAATCCCAGTACTATACTCCCAGGGACTTGACCCAGTGGGGGAGTGGTGGTGGCAGAGATATTACACCATAGGAGAACGCCCAACCTGGCACCCCCCATAGTCTAAAGCAGCCTATATTGACTCGCTGGGTCTGAGACTCTGTGATACAACCAGTAAAGGAGTAGTGGGGACTGAAATACCACAGACTCGAGATCCACAGCACCTTAAGTGACGTCGTAGTGACCTAGGGAATAACCCAGAGAAGGCACAAACTTCCAAAATCATGGGAAAGAGGAATAACAATGGAGCAATGAATGCCCACAACCACACAACATCAGAACACGATAAAACAGAAATTCAGAGATTTATAGAAGATCAAATCAGGAAAATAACTGTAGAAATAATAGAGGTGTTTCGAAAAGAATTCAGAGAGAGCCAAAGAGAGATAAAGGATGCAATTAATGAAGTAAAGGCCTCAATTCAAAGTACAAACAACCGATTAGACCACATGGAGAATAGAATCACACTCTTAGAAGATGATCATTCAAAAAATGAAAGCATAGTTTCTAATTTAGAAAAAAAATCTGACAGCAGGAATCTGACATTGAAGAATTATGGGCCCATTTTAAGAGAGCTAACCTAAGAATAATTGGAATAGAGGAGGGAAAAGAAGGTGAAACCAAAGGGATCAACAATCTCTTCAAGGAAGTAATAGCAGAAAATTTTCCAAACATAGAGCAAGAGGTCGATACACAGATACAGAAAACTTATAGAACTCCCTTTAGACAGGATTAGAGAAGAGGATCCCCACACCACATAATTGTCAAAATGACCAATGTGGAAGCCAAGCAGAGAATCTTAAAGGCAACAAAAACAAAGGGCCAAGTGACATTCAGAGGCAAACCAATTAGAATCACTCCAGACTTCCCAAACCAAGTCATGAGAGCCAGAAGGGCTTGGAGTAACATATTCCAAACTCTGAAAGAAAACAACTTCCAGCCAAAAATTTCCTACCCAGCAAAACTTTCTATCAAATTAGATGGGGAAATAAGAAGCTTCCACAACAAACAGAAACTGAAGGAATTTATGTCTTCAAAACCAGCACTAGAGAAAATACTCAAAGAGATTAACTACAAAGAAGAAATAGGTAACACACACCAGAACCAGAGAAATAAGATTTTCCATCCAACAGACAACTAAGATTGGTTATCTGTGGAGATTCATTATTTATGTTAGTCTTTTACCTATCTCTAAATTGTATTGTTTGCTTTTATTGTTGCTATTTTTAGGATTTCTAGTTGGAATATTAATATACCTTCCGATATAGTATTTGGAAATATTTTATCCCATTCTATCAGTAACTTTTAACTCTGTTTACATTGTCTTTGGATATACAATATTTTTTTTATTTTTTAGGGAGTCTGTATACTCTTCTGTTGCCTGTGCCATTGAAATCATATCCAAGAAATCACTTCCAATTTCAATATTGTGAGGTTTTATGACCCAGAATTTTTTCTAAAAGTTTATAGTATTAAGATTTATATTTAGGTCTTTTATCTATTTTGAGTTAATATTTGTATATGTGTTAGGTAAGGGTCCAATTTTATTCTTTTTCATGTAATTATTATTTTTCAACAATATTTAGTTAAAAGATTATTATTTCCTCCACCAAATGTTCATGGAAACCTTGTCAAAAATAACTTGACAATATATGGAAGAATTTATTTCTAAGCTTTTATTTAACTCCAATGGTTTATATATCTGCCTTTATAACAGTACTACAGTGTTTCAATTATTGTAGCTTTATATGGTTTGAAATCAGAAAATATACATCTTCTAGCTTTGTTCTTCTTCGATATTGTTTTGGGTATTCAGAGTCCATATTCCATATCAGGATAGATTTTTTCTGAAAAATAAATAAATAAATGTATGATAGCTTCACCTAAAAAAAAAAAAGAAAAGAAAAAAATATTCTCTGGTATGAAAGAAAGCAAAAAGAAATATTGAACTGTTATCTTTTAGTCATCAAAAGCTTGGTATCAGACAAATGAAACTGTTTTGTGAGATTATCATCGTTAATATTGGATAAATTGCTATAAAACTAGATGTCAACAACTAAGCCAAGCATGGGAAGGAGGGATGGGGAGGGAACGGGGTGGGGATCGGGTAGGGGCTAATATTTAATATCATTTAAATTTTTAAAAAAGACTAATAAGAGAAGTGAAAGATGTAAAAGAGACTTGTGACACAGAAGGCAAAAGAGAAGGTGTGTGTGTGTGTGTGTGTGTGTGTGCATGCACACATCTGTTTGTTTGTTTTATAATAAATGGAATAAACACCAGGACTAAATGCTACCAAAACACCAAGTACAATGAAGAACTCAGAAGCAGAAAAAAAAAAAATTTACAATAGCCCCCCAAACAATAAAATACCTAGAAGTAAACCTAACAAAAGAGGTAAAAGACCTATACAATGAAAACCATAAAACACTAAAAAAATTAAAGAATATCTTAGAAAATGAAAAGATATCTCATGTTCTTGGATACAAAAAAAATCACCAAATAGCCATTCTACCAAAAGTCACATATAGATTAAATACAATCTTTATTAAAATATCATGGCCATCTTCACAGAACTAAAAAAATATGTCCTAAAATTCATATGGAATAACAAAAGACCCAGAATATTCAAAATAGTTTTCAGCAAAAAGAATCACACAAGGAGGCATCACAATCCCTGACTTCAAACTAAACTATAAAGCCATAATAATAAAAACAGCATAATATCAACACAAAACATACTTATAGACCAATAGAACAAAATAGAAGATGCAGAAACAAACCTACACACTTAAAGCCAACGAATTACTGGGTGTGGTGGCACACACTTATAATCCCAGCATTTGAGAGACTAGAGGATTATGGTTCATGGACAGCAACTCAGTGAGATCCTGTTTCAAAAATAAAAAAGACTAAAAAATAGGGGTGGGAGTGTAGGTAAGCAGTACAGTGCCCCTAGGTTTCATCCCCAGAAATGCAAAAAAATACAAAAAGCCAACTAATTGTTGAAAAAATGTGACAAAAACATATGCTAAAAAAAGATAACCTTTTCAACTAATTGTGTTGAAAAACTGGTTCTCCATTTATAGAAAATTATATTAAACCCCAATTTCTATAGAAGATTCAACTCAAGAGAGATCAAAGACCTATAAATTAGACCAAGACTTTTAAATTGTTAGAAGAAGGCATAGGACCAATGAGTCAACATCTAGGCACTGGTAGAAACTATCTTTGTAAGACCTTCCAAGGCACAAGAAATTAAAGAGAATTAATACTTGAGAGTGCATTAAATTAAAGAGTTTCTGTACAGAGAAAGAAACTATCAAGAGCCTTAATAATGAGCCTACAGAATGGGAAAAGATATTGCCATCAACTCCTCTCATAGAGAATTAATATCTAAAATATAGCGACTAAAGGAGATAGCATGCTTCAGGCATCCCCAGACTTGGAACTAAACCAATGGAATGACTGCCTCTCAAAAAGGAAAGAAAAGCAACCAAAACTCAACAAAACAACTATAGTCAAAACATGATCAAATATGAGGCAGAAGAGAGCAGAAGACTATAAACAACTAGTAAGCAAGGGGGGGGGGGGGTTGGCACCATCTTGGCCAGGCTGTGCCAACACCACAGCTCCCAAAGACCTTGGATAACAAAGCAGCAGATTTTTGTGAATTCCATGGCTATAGACTATCATCAAAAGCAGTTAAATTTTCTTTCTGCACTCGACAAGGACCCAACTACCCAGGTGACCCAGCTGAACTTATCTTTGCCTGCAAGGACCCAAGCAGCACTCATAAACACATTAAGTAAGCCATTTCAGTAGGGGACTATCCAAGCAGCACTCACCAGCACCATGAGTTAAGCAGTTTCAGTGGGGGACCACCCTATACACCACAGAGCACGTGGCAATGAACAGATTTTCCAGCCTTGTGAGTTTGCAAATGACTTCTATGTAGGTGTGGGTGGGGGATACAGTCAGACACAGAAGAACATGAATTAGCAGATTGTCTCTAGGTACATTTGGTGGGAGAGATCTAGAGTTACAGTTTGTCACAACCTTGAAGGGTCTCCAGCAATTACCACAGGACAGCGAGCCATGGTATCTGTGGAATGAAATAACTCAACCTACTGAGTTGAAGGTTCTGAAAGCTATAATTTGGCTGTGTTTGGGCACTAAAAGCACCAACACTAGAGGCCAATGAAAAAATCACATGATCACAGCCACTTAGAGTAGCAAAGAATCACTGCATCCCCCCATCCCCATTCAATATGATGCTGGCTTTGAGTTTATTATATATTGCCTTAAGACACATTTCTTCTATTCCAATTTTCTGCAGTGTATTTAACAAGAATGGGTGTTGGATTTTGTCAAATGGTTTTTCATCATTTATTAAGATGATCATGTGTTCTTTTTGTCCTTAGTTTTATTTATATGGTGAATAACATGTATTGATTTGTGTATGTTATGTCTTGCATTCTTGGGATGAAACCAACTTGGTCATGGTATTTTATTTAGAATTTTTTTAGCTATGTTAATCAATGATATTGGTCTGTAATTTTCTCTTCTTGGGGAATCATTATTCAGTTCTAATATTAACATGATACTGGACTCATAGAAAGAGTTTGGAAGAATGCCATCTCTTTCAAATTTATAGAATTACTTGTGAAGTATTGGGTTTAGTTCTTCTGCAAAGGTTTTGTAAAATACAGCTGAAAATCCATCTAGACCTGGACTTTTCTTTGATGAAAGGCCTTCTTATATATGTGTGTTTTTAAATCTCTGTGCTTGTCATTGGTTGGTTGAAGTTTTCTATATCTTCTTGGTTCAATTCAGATAAGTTGTATGTATCTAGAAATTTATCTATTTCTTTTATGTTTTTCAGCTTATTGGAATATAAAGTTTAAAAGTAGTTGCTGATAATGATCTGTATTGCTCACTGTTTGTAGTTATATCTTCTCTTTCATTTCTGATTTTAATAATTTTGGTTAATTCTTTCTTTTGATTAGGTGGGCTAGGGTTTTTAAAATCTTCTTAATCTTTTCAAAGAACCAGCTTTTTGTTTTGTTGATCCTTGTATTTTTAATTCTTATTTTATTTATTTATTTCTGCTCTAATTTTAATTATCTTCTGCTTTCTACTGGCTTTGGGATTAGACTATTACTGTTTTTTCTATTTATGTTTTTCCTTGAAGTGTGTCATTAGGTGTGTATTTGGTGACTTTTTTTAATGTGGATACTCAGTGTAATAATTTTTTTTTAATAATGCCTTTAAAGTGTCTCAGATTTTATGTCATGTCTCTATATTTAATTTCAGAAATTTTTAAATTTCTCCCCTTATTTCTTTGATCCAGTACTTATTCAAGAGTGTATCATTCAGTGTCCATGCATTTATGTTCCTATTGCCAATTTTGACTTTCATTTCATTGTGATCTGAGAATATGAAGTGAATTATATTAAATTTTTGAATTTTCTCTTACTTTCTTTGTGGCCCAGGATGTGGTCTATTTTTGGAGAAGATTTCATGAGCAGCTGAAAATAATGTGTATTCAGCTGTTATTTGTTGAATTGCTTTGTATATGTCTTTTACATTTGGTTTATAGTGTTATTTAAGTTTTAAGAGTCTTTACTCATCTTTTGGCTAGAAGATCAATCTAGTGGTATGATTGGTGTGATGAAGTTTCCCAATATAATTGTATTTGGATCTATTTGAGACCTGATGTCTTGAGGATTGTTTTACAAAAGTAAATGAATCTACATTTGAGATATAATTGTTTACTATCATTGTAACTTCTTTTTGGATTGATTCTTTTGTTAATAACAAGTGCCCTGTTTTGTCTCTTTTGATGCATTTTACTGTAAAGACTGTTTTGTTGGAGTTTTTCTATCCCTGCTATCCCTGTTCATTTTTGTTTTCCATTTGCATGGTGTATTTTTTTCATCCTTTCACCTGTAGCACATGAATACCTTTGGCTGTAAGGTGGAGTTCATGCAATCAACATATAATTAGATTATGTCTTTTAAAACACAATTTCAGTGTATATTTTTCTTAACTGGGGAGTCAAGACCTTTGATATTATTCCTTTTTTGCTTAGTTGCCCATCTGGTGGAGTTTATTTCTTCTCTGGTTTTGGTATTTGCTTCAGTTTTCTTTTGTGTGTTTTATTTCTTTAATTATTTTCTTTAGTGCTGGCTTGGCAGTCATACATTCTCTTAGTTTCTGTTTATCTGGGAACATTTTTATTTTTTATTAATTTTAAATTATATCTTTACTGGATGTAGCAGTCTTGGTTGGAAGATGTTTTCTTCCAGGGTCTGGAGCACATCATTTGCTCCAGCAAGGATGAGAAACTGGGATTCCATGTCACCACCATGACAAAAATATGTACAAAAATATTAATAGCACTCATACAGGAAAATTTAAGCACTAAAAATAGAAGCGACAAGATAACTCATAACTAAGAGATGGAACTTAAGAACTGTAATAAAGCCCATTCACCACAAACCCAATAGTTATAAGGAAGTGTGTGTGTGTGTGTGTGTGTGTGTGTGTGTGTGTGTACATTTCCCATGCATGTGGAAAGATACATATGTACATACTATATAAATGCACAAATAAATGTGTATAAGCATAGACACATATTCATATATAAATGCATATACCAAAACAAGTCACAACTAAATTTAAAAATGTATCATACATTGTTCCCACCCCCATGTTCTATCTTACTAATAAAGGGCATTTTTAAACAGTCAAAAAAACATAACCAAAGATGTTATGAAAATTTCTCCTTTATGACACAATTTAAATGACATTAAGTAGTCATAAATTCTGCTTGATATTGAATATTACAATGTTTACACATATAGGCTTTCAACTGTTATGTTTTGATAATCTATTTCTGTCCTTAATACTATAAAACCATGTTTTTCTGTGGTAGAGAAATTTACTCGTTTTTTTTTTTGTAGTCCTAATTCATTCTTTTAAATAAAGAATTTCTTGATATCTTTCAGCTTCTTTTGAAGATATTTTTTCTCCTTTCTTCAAAATACCAAGAATATTTTGGAGGAAAAAGTAGGTCTGCCCATTTACAATGTAAGAAAGCAGGCAAAGTATTTTTTCCTGAGGTAATAAAAATTATCCTTAAGCATATATACCTAAATGGAGGCTGAAGGTAAATTGCTGAATCCTTTACTGACCCACACAAATAATTTAAGGAATTTCACAGTATTGTTAAGTATGGCATAGCTACAAAGTCATAGAATAAAACACTATGAAGTTTGATAAGAATGTGAATAGAGCATTCTTCTAATAAGGTCAGCTTTCCTCAAACTATGATGAGTTTTTCACTTTAAAATATTTTGACATTTCTTGTGTGTTCTGCAAGCAAGACTCTAAGCTATAAATAAATTTTTAAATAGCTAATCTGTTACATCACTGAAAAACATACTAAGAAAACTTAGAAAATCAGCTAGCTTAGAAAATTTATTTACAAACATATAAGCTAAAAATCAACTACAGAGCCATATGTAACATGCCACTTTTTAACTATTCTTATTCATTAACCATGTCCTAAAAACTAGATATCTAAGGATTCCATGTGGTATACTAATTGGTTTAGTATTAAAAGTATTATTCTCTAGTAACCATGCCATTTCTAAAATTTTGGGCCAAAATAGAGGACAATGATTGGTCTTTTGTTATTATGAGGTGCTGAATTTTGTACAAATGATGAACTAAGCACCTTCAGCCTCTTCCACACTTCACAATCCCCACCTCCCCTACCAACAAAAAATGTTTAAAAAATCCACATACCTCCATGGTTAAAAAACATAGTCTCAGAAGAGATCTAGGTGAGAGACCAGGATGAGAATTAAAATACAAATTCGCCCAGTTTCAGAAATATGTCACCTCTAGGGCCTCATCCAAAGACTGAATATCTTCTTTGTAAACCTTGGAATTCTTTTGATAAGTTACATGCTCAAATTAGCACTAAAAAAGTTCCCCAATGGATTTTGTAATTTCTAACATCTTGGCACAAAGATTATTGCTTAGAATCCAACAGTGCTCTCCAATATCCAGCCAACACCAAGACTGTAAATTTTAAAAAACATCCAGCTTGATCTATATAAATATACTCCCATCACAAAAGGAGACTATAAAAATGTCCTCAAAGAAAAGAGAATGGAATATCACACAAAGCATTACAAAGGCCAGTAACCCAAGAAGAAAAAGAGAAGGAAAGGAAAGTTCTGCACAATATAATCATCATGGTTCAATTTTTCAGTTCATTAACACACTAGGAAGAGTTCCATTCTTTTGTCATTTGACAATTACCAGCGTTTCAACAAGGCCATTTCAAACACACACACAGATATGCCACCCAGGTACTCTTTAGTTATTACAGTGACTCATTCTTCTCCCTCCTTCTATTATACCTTCAACCTTTTAATTTTTATGTGACTTTAAGTAGAAATGTGTAGCATGAACTCTTTGCTCTGACTTTCTTCATTATTGTCCTATTTCACTCACGACACTAATGTACCAAATAAACTACAGTTGTCCTCAGCATCAGCACCAAGTGAGCCCTAACGCATAAGAAGATGTGCTAGATAAACTTACTTGAAGGCTTCTCACAAGACTATGGCTAAGCTGGGAAGTGCTCTCTTTTGTCTTCCTCCTGCTGCTCAGAACACAAGCATGGTGACTAGCACCCCTGAAACCATCTTTAACCATGGACTAAGAATAGAAACCAAGCCCCAGGATGGTGGGGCAGAAACACCTACAAGCCTGGCTCCCTGCTGCTAGTAGAGTGGCCAACTATCCCTGTCCCTGAACATCACATCTCCAGGCACCTTTCACTGGAGAAAGAAACTTCTTTTTGCGTAAGTCTCTGTTGCTTTGGGTTTTCTGTTACATATAACTCAGCTTAATCCTGTCTGAAATATTATTATACTTTTTTATGACTTGAAACTCTATTAAGCCCTTTCAGTGCTGACTTGATATAACTGTTGTCCAGAAAAATTATATTTATTATAGAAATATAAAATTGTTCAATAAAAGACTGAGTAGTGCTTTCTGTATTATCTTATCAGACTGGATCACTGACTTCAGACTTATATTGATAGTTCTTTATAAACATTTCTAAGAAACAATACAAAAAAACTGATATTCAGAACTCCAGTTTCTTATATAACATTG
Source organism: Muscardinus avellanarius (assembly GCF_963383645.1). NCBI lineage: Eukaryota > Metazoa > Chordata > Mammalia > Rodentia > Gliridae > Muscardinus > Muscardinus avellanarius. The sequence goes on from NC_137801.1 coordinate 35,344,815, forward strand.
TTTAAATGAAGCCCAAGACAGAGATCTCTGATAAAATATGAATTTAAATAATTTCTTAGTATATTACCGGTATCTCACTAATTGTTTCAGCAAATACATTTTCTGAATTCTCTATCCATTTTGATTTCTCTATCCCTTATACTTTCTTTTTTGATGCCACATCTGCTAGAATTTTTGAGTCACCATTAATCCTGTTAACTCAGCTATGTCAATGAACAGGAGCACAGTGTTTACAGGCCAATCAGTTGCTAGTTTTTAAGTTCTGAGAGCATTCTTCTCCTAGGTAAAGAGGTATGTGGAGATGTTCCTCTATAAAAAGAAAAGGATAAAAGGCTGGGACTTGGAAAAAAGGAGAGTGGAGAGAGTATGTGGTTTGTTGAGAAGTGCTCAGATAATTAGGAGTGAAGGTTATTCTTTTCCTCAAAAGAACTACTTGCCTTCTCAGTCAGGTCTACAAGATGAGTTCAATGAAGTTCACCACCCTTCTGAGAGAGATCTAAGGCCTCACAGCTGTACAACTGCTTGAAAGTTTTGCCTTAACATCTACAACCACAAAATCATCTTGGTTTAACTTGAGAACTTCAGTTGTTGTAATCTTGGAACTATAATTTGTAGCATTTTGAATAGTTGGAGCATAGGTCATGCTAACACCCTATCAACTTCTATCTCACTGTTATTCTACCACTTCTTCTGAGACAGAAATTTTCACTGGTTTTATAAAAGCATCTAGACTAATGTTTTGCACCTGGGATGTCTGTTTCCTCCCATCCTGGTACTCAGCTCTAGTATGTTCAAGATTCCAGTGTTATACACAGCTCCAGGTACCTCTCTACTCCCACCCATATGCTTAGGATCCAATCACAAAATAGAACACTAGGAGATATAGATGGTAGATAAATAGATAGATAGATAGATAGATAGATAGATAGATAGATAGATAGATACTTATTGCAAGAAATTGGCTCACAAGAATGTGCATGTGTCTAGGCAACTCCAAAATCCACAGGGTAGAATTTAAAGAAAAGCAGGTTGAAACTATGAGGCAAAGACTGATACCACTGTCCATAGAAAAATTCTTCTCATGCAGGGAGGCCTCAGATTTGTTCTTAAGTCCTTATGAATAAATGAACAAATGAATGAATGAATGCATCAGATCCATACAAATTGCCTGGCCTAATCTCTTACTTAAATTCAACTAATTATGTGCTTTAATCACACTAAAAATGCCTTAATGGCCAGACCTGGATAAGTGCTTGAACAACTGGGAACCATAGCCTAGGCAGGGTAACACACACACACACACACACACACACACACACACACACACACTTTTTCTTTCTTTCTTTATTTTTATTGGTGCATTGTAATTATACATCAGAGTGATAGAGGAAAACATGCACAGGGCACTCAATGAGGCCCCCTCCAGGTCCCACCCCATTCCCTCAGCCTCCCTGTGCATGACATTGTGATTGGCATTAGTAAATTTGTGTATGTCCATCATGGTCTATGAAGTGTTTTCCTCAGAGTTTCCCTCCCACTCTCACCTCACTCACTTGGGTCCCCTCACTCACTTCATTTAGGGTTTCTCCTCCTTTGCCTGGAGTCCCTCCTGTGTCCCAATTTCTCCCATGCTTCCACATAAGAGACAAAACTTCTGACAATTCACTTTTTGTGACTAAATAATCTCACTTAGCTAATATTCTCCAGTTCCATCCATTTCCCTACAAAGTACATAATTTTGTTCTTTGTGGCCTAGTAGAACTCCATTGCACACATCCATTTTCACTAGTTCTTTGTCATAAATTATTAGGCAGGAGTTACAGGCTCACACTCAGCCCTGGATTTCTATCCCTATTAACAGGAAATGACTTAACACAGACAGGCCACAATGATTGGAAATGTTTATCCTTTCCTTCCTATATTTTATGTTGGAGAATTTCAAAACTTCTTATTGTACAAAACACCTCTGACCCTTTATCCTTTCTTATCTCAGTCTCCATAAATGAAAGGGAAGCTGATAGACTACCTTCCCAGCACAGAACTATCCCCACTGAGAACTATGGCAAGGGACAGAAAACTCCCCAGGATGCATGTTATAATTTTCTTCTTTTTTTGCAAGATGATTTTTATTATTTATTTAAGTTCATTATAAAACATTATAATTTTCTAAGTTGTAACTATTACTTATAGAAAGATAGAATGAAGAGGAGATATGACCTGTTTACAGTGTAGCTAACTGGCTGAACTTCCACTAACGTGAAGGTTACCCAGAATCAGGCTGAAACAGTGCAGGTTATCTTTTCTTGCCTAGTCCTTGTCTTTTGTCATTTTTCACAGCAAAAAAAAAAAAAAAAAAAACATATCAGTCTATCTTGTACCACCCATCCCTCAGGCTCTTACTCTGGAGTCTCCACAGTATCACAACATTTTTAGCTGAAATTTTTGCATCTTGAGGGTAATGTTAGAGGCACAAGCAAAAATGACTTTTCCATAAATTAACATGTGCCATGCCAATGGTTCAGCTGTTTGGTTAGCTTTAGAGGATTAGGGAGCAATATAGAAGGAGAGGCTAAAAAATTAATAGTGATGAGTAGTGAAGTTTATCTTCAAAGGCTTGGACAGTGGTTTGACCTTACATTTCACCTTTTTTGCCTGTAAATAGGGTAACAGATTTAATAATCACTGCACTCTCTTACAGTTCCCTGTTCTTTGACCCCAGGAGCCTGGAGTCAGCAAAACATGGAGAACAACTGTCCAGAGAAAGGACAGAAGAGCTATAGTTTGGATATTGAATGTCCCCTAAAGGCTCACATTTCTAGCTTATGCTGCTATTGGATCCTAGCCTGTGTTACCACTGGGAGGTGGTATAACCATTAGAAGCTAGGGCCTAGAGAAAAGCTAGGCCATTGTGAACATGACCTTGAATGGGAGATTGGGACACTGATTTCTCCCTATCTCTTTTACTTCCCCACCACCATGAGATGAGCAACCTTCTCTGCCTCTCAATCCCATCACAATACACTGCCCCATCATAGGCTCAAAAGTGATTAGCCAACCAATTCTGGACTAAATCCTCCATAGATATAAATCAAAGCAAACTTTTCATTCTTATAAGCATATTATCTCAGATATTTTGTTACAGTAACAGAAATATGGCTAACACAACAAGTAAAGATGAAGTAAATTTAAATAAATAGGAAGGAAATAATAAAAAGAAAAATAATATTTGAAAGAATAAAAAGATTATGTTACATAGATAAGGTACAGAAATATGTAAATATGTATAAGGATGGAGTGATAGGAACTGTGGGAAACAGGAGTTTGTAGCCGAACTTAAAAAAACAACTACTATTCATCCCTATCCAATCATTTTCATGAAAAATATAGATCTAATGTTTCTAGACTTAAACTTTTTCAAGTAAATCCTGAAATCTGGATTCTTATGTGACATCTTCCAACTTAAATGTGGGAAAAGTAATTTGAATTTAAATAACAACATGCAGAACAAACATATCTGTAGAAATATCATTTAGAGTAAGAAAAGTGAGGCATTTGTGCATAATATTTGAGGAGGCACCAAAACCTCAGTTATCAAGATAAATGATATTTAACTATATATTTTAAATAAAAATTGATTTAAAATGCACTAAGAACAAAATATCTACATATTAAATCAAGATGAGATCCTGCCCTGTGCTTGCACGATTCATATCTCCTTAGTTCACCTTAATCCGAGTGCTCCAGACTATAAAGGCTCTAGGATGATAGTGAGCAAGATATTATCATAAATGCAAATTGGAAACAGGAATAAAAGCTTATGGTGAAGACAAGGAAGTCAGGAACAGCCATTTGACCTAGGTGAATGAAATTTTATTCCAAAATAAAAAAGTGATATCAGTAAGTAGAGGAAAAATAAATACTTAGTATCTATCATATTCCAAGCAGGATAGATTAGATAGATGATAGATAGATAGATAGATAGATAGATAGATAGATAGATAATAGATAGATAGATTGTAGATCATCCCTTCTACCTACAATTCTCATGACTTTTTAGTTCTGAGATGTAATCTCCATTTTAGAGATATTTAAGTGGATATTAAAGTTACTGATTCTAGGTCAGACAAACTGTCAATGGTGCAGCTGACAATATATGACTTCTAGGTCTATCTGACTCCATAAACCATTCTTTTCAGTAAACTATGTTGCCTAGAGAAGGTCAGGCAACATTTTAGTTTCATCCAATAGAAGGAATGTTGAAAGCCTTAATGTCGGATGAAGGAATGTTGGATGAAATTCCCAGAGAACTTAAGTGACACTTGCTATTATTCAAGGTTATTCATGATCCTAATGACTCCTCATCCCATTCTGGAAACTGGAGTCTTTCTTTAATTGAAGCCTTTTCGCTCACCAGTAAAGTTCCCCTGAAGCGACCTGGTCTTCAAGTACAATCTGAATTCTGTGCTCTGCTTACATGTGGTATCACCTGGCTTCCCACCGGATATACTCACCATTGAATCTTTGTTACTATAACCAGCTTTAACACACTCTGGAGCCTGTGCTCTGAACACCCATGTGTGTGTGTCCACCATAGCCACCTGCTGCACTGTGAGCTCCAGATTAGAAGTCTTTCCAGTGAGCCCTGTTCAGAAATCTGTTAATGAGAGCAAACACAACCATCTCTCAACATATAAATTTCCTAAAATCCTTGTTTAGTCTTATTTCCTTAGCATTTCTTACATGGATGATTACTTTTTTAATGGGCTATTTATTTTTGAAATAAATGTTTTGCACTATCCCTTCACACATTTTCTACAGTAATGTCCTTCCCTTATGTCACTATTTCCCGTCCACTCCACTATTACGAGTTCTGTCCATACTTATAGAACTAGCTGAACTAGCTGACCTTTCACCACCTCCATGAAAGATTCTGTCACCAGCCCAGCCCACATCAGTCACTCTATCTATGAAATGTGAGGGTCTTGCTTCCGTAAATATTTATTTTCCATCTTTAATCATAGCATGTCTGTTTTATCTCCCTATACTAAATAGTATGTTCCTTAAGGACAGAGTCCAACCTCTATGCTTTTAAAAAATTTCCAAAACTCCAAGCATCATAAAAGGGTCTTAATAAATACTCACTGATTGATGTGTTTATACATCAGAATATCCAAGAAAATGAACAAATTAGGGTCTCAGCTATAATCTGGAAAACCACTGCAAACAAGAACAGAATACAGGACATGATCATCAAAGACCATGATAGAGTCAACCAAGAAAAGGGATGCCATGGAATCTTGACCATGCCAGAGAACAAACCAAGAATGTCACCAGCCATCTCCCAACAGCAGCAGAAGACAGCAATAAGGAGAAACTTCATCACCCATAAATCATCAAAATAAACCCTTCAATGGGAAATGAGTGATTGTGCATGCTCTCTCCTTCATGTGGACATGTTCTCTTTTTCCAAGGCTGAGAGCCATCTTAGGCAAGGTGAGAGAGGAAGAAGAAAAGATTGGAATTATTTGATAATCTCCCTTTAAAAAATAGTTTAAATTGAGAAAAATTATATTCAGCTGAGAAAATAAATTTTTCTTTTTTTCTGTGAGCCTAAGGGCTTGAGGAAAAATGGCATGTTATAAAATCAAGAAAGATAAATTGTTTTCTTTACACATCTGAGTTATAGTGTGCTAATATTGCCACACTTCTATCCCCTCAATAAATTTACAGTGACTATTTTGTACATAACTTTAGAAAGCAATTAATACTACAAAACTAAGGACACTACACGTATTTGAATCACTTTCCTTTCCTGGCTGCCTTAAAGTAAGTTAAGAAAAAAGTCCTCTAAGAAAAGGAAAGTGATCGTTATAACATGAGACTTCAGTGAGATTCTGCCATATTAAATTTTGCTAAAAAGGGGAAAGTGCCAGACAAGGGAATTTCAGAGATGAGTTATTAAATTTACAAATTAGCATAATGAAAATTACCAGGGAAGTACTGTGAATGTGAATGAACTGACTTTTTTCTTCAGTTCTAACATAAAATAATTATTCATTTCTTCCAAGAAATAGTTAAGGTTGTTGATTCTTTTTTATAAATAAATATGCTCTGAAGAATAAAGCTAATAGACCAGTAAAGTCTATAAAATGTGGCAGCATAGCTATCTGCTGCCAGGGCTTTATTCTAGGAGCTAAATAACAGTTTCTATTTCTAGTCAACTGCTGTCTTTATCAAATTACTTCCTTAACTCAGTGATAGCTTTTAAAGACAATGTTCTGAAGGAAAGCTTTACTTTCTCATCTTTACTTTTTGAGTTGAAGAACATAATTGTTAACATGATAGGAATTACCATAATATATACATATATATCATATATATAATATATATGAGAGTTTTATAATATGGAATACAGTTATGTACAGATAAAACCATTTGTTTAAAACATTACCTTTAAGATTGTTCATCATAGAAACATATATGTATCTTACTAACTTCACTATGATTTTTATCATACTTTCTATTTATCCACAATATTAAGTTCTAATATGTTCAAGATGAGCAGTTTGTCCCATAATGAATAATTTGTTATTGTGCTTTTAGTCATATAGCCTTTCCAAAAAGAGCTTCAAAGAAGCAAAGACAGTAAGGTATAATTAAAGAAAATGCTCCTGCCAGGAGTGGAGGACACCAGTCCTGCAATTTTAGATTATTATGTTAAATGTACTTTATTAAATATAAGATGGCAATACTGATGGATGTTCTCCCCTCAGCTTCCTCTGCATAGCCAAATTGCAAAATGTGTTTTTAATGAATATAGCACACTGGTTATGTTTAGTTGACATCCATTTGAAATTGAAATGGCTTAAAATATTATGTAGAAAGTTTTAACTCTAATAACCCAAAAACACTTTAATCAGAGAATTGCTTTGTATCTAATTACAGTACTGTATTGCTTATTTTTATTATAATTCTTTCAAAAGTTAGCAGAACAAATTTCTCATTATGCATTCTGATGCCACAATAATTTTAAGCCCTGTAAAACCTAAACCAGATTTGTTTTACTATCATGTCAGTAAGGAAATTGAACCAGATTATTTTCATGATTTCCAAGATTCTCAAGTTATTCACTTCATTTTGCCTAATTTTTCATGCTAGAATTGAGTCATGAGGTCATTTGCCGTGAAATTTTCCTAAAATTTTTCTTAGAAGTATATAAACAATCATGGTGGACCATAGACTGTTTGAGCTCAGCATGATCTGAAACTTGGCCTGTCCCTTTGGCATCATGTTTCCTCCCATTCCAAAGAGTGATTTGATAATCCCTCCAGTTTCTAAATTGATGGAGGTTAGTCTGAGAGAGGCCTGATTTCTCTCTCACCCTCAGATACTTCCTCAGAGAAGACTCTTTTAGAGGATAAATCAAAGTGAACCTGAGCTCTAATTCAGACCACAACACAGTCTAATGCACCTCCACGTCTCTCTGAATATCTCAGTATACTGAGAGGGAACTCACCAAAGTGGCTTCCGGAGGATATGATGAAATTTTTAATAGCTTAAAGTATTTGTGTAGATGAAGCTATATATACATTTATAGAAGATTCAGGAAAGGTTTCTACTCTAGGCATTCAAATCTGTACCTGTACAATGAAAGAAATGTTCTAGTTAATTTTCAAAGCCCCTGCCAGTTCAAAAATAACTATCATTCCTCTAGTCAAATTTCTTTTTCCTCTCTTCAAAGTGCTGATGGAAAAACACACAATATTTCAATAAAAACATAGTATAATTTCAGGTTAAAATCTAAATGGCATAATAAAGTTTATAGCATAATTCGAATATTTTTTTAAATTTTAATATATATATATATATTTTTTTTATTGGTGCACTGTATTCATACATCATAGTGGGATACAAACTTTTGTAGACACACATGCACACATCGCCCAATCAGCCCCCACCCGAACCCCACCCCATTCTCTCCCCATCCCTCCCTCCCATGCTTGGCTTAGTGGTTGACATCTAGTATTATAGCGATTTATCCAAAATTAAAAATGATAATCTCACATAACAGTTTCATTTGTCTGATACCAAGCTTTTGATGACTTAAAGATAACATTTCAATATTTCTTTTTACTTTCTTTCTTACCAAAGAATATTTTTTTCTATTTTTTTAGGTGAAACTATCATATATTTATATATTTATTTTTGAGGAAAAAAAATCTATCCTAATATGGAAAATGGACTCTAGACACCCAAAACAATCTTGAAAAAGAACAAAGCTAGAAGATATATATTTTCTGATTTCAAACCATATAAAGCTACAATAATTGAAACAGTGTAGTACTATTCTAAAGGCAGATATATAAATCATTGGAGTTAAATAAAAGCCTAGAGATAAATTCTTCCATATATTGTCAAGTTATTTTTGACAAGGTTTCCATGAACATTTGGTGGTGGAAATAATAATCTTTTAACTAAATATTGTTAAAACATAATAATTACATGGAAAAGAATAAAGTTGGACCCTTACCTAATCCCATATACAAATATTAGATAAAAGACCTAAATATAAATATTAAGACTATAAACTTTTAGGAGAAAATCTGGGTCATAAAACCTCACAACATTGAAATTGGCAGTGATTTCTTGGATATGATTTCAATGGCACAGGCAACAGAAGGGTAGACAAACTCCCTAAAAAATAAAAAAAAAATATTGTATATCCAAAGACAATGTAAACAGAGTTAAAAGTTACTAATAGAATGGGATAAAATATTTCCAAATGCTATATCTGAAGGTATATTAATATTCCAAATAGAAATCCTAAAAATTGACAACAATAAAGGCAAACAATACCATTTAGAGGTAGGTAAAAGACTAACATAAATAATGAATCTCCACAGATAACCAGTCTTAGTTGTCTGTTGGATGGAAAATCTTATTTCTCTGGTTCTGGTGTGTGTTACCTATTTCTTCTTTGTAGTTAATCTCTTTGAGTATTTTCTCTAGTGCTGGTTTTGAAGACATAAATTCCTTCAGTTTCTGTTTGTCGTGGAAGCTTCTTATTTCTCCATCTAATTTGATAGAAAGTTTTGCTGGGTAGGAAATTTTTGGCTGGAAGTTGCTTTCTTTCAGAGTTTGGAATATGTTACTCCAAGCCCTTCTGGCTCTCATGACCTGGTTTGGGAAGTCTGGAATCATTCTAATTGGTTTACCTCTGAATGTCACTTGGCCCTTTGTTTTTGTTGCCTTTAAGATTCTCTGCTTGGCTTCCACATTGGTCATTTTGACAATTATGTGGTGTGGGGATCCTCTTCTCTTATCCTGTCTAAAGGGAGTTCTATAAGTTTCCTGGATCTGTGTATCAACCTCTTGCTCTATGTTTGGAAAATTTTCTGCTATTACTTCCTTGAAGAGATTATTGATCCCTTTGGTTTCACTTTCTTTTCCCTCCTCTATTCCAATTATTCTTAGGTTAGCTCTCTTAAAATGGGCCCATATTTCTTCAATATCAGATTCCTGCTGTTGGATATTTTTTCCTAGATTAGAAACTATGCGTTCATTTTTGGAATGATCATCTTCTAAGAGCGAGATTCTGTTCTCCATGTGGTCTAATCAGTTGTTTGTGCTTTGAATTGAGGCCTTTACTTCATTAATTGCATCCTTTATCTCTTTTTGGCTCTCTCTGAGTTCTTTTCGAAGCACCTCTATTATTTCTACAGTTATTTTCCTGATTTGATCTTCTATAAATCTCTGAATTTCTGTTTTATCGGGTTCTGATGTTGTGGGGTTGTGGGCATTCATTAGTATT
>NC_137801.1:35354825-35697325 GCF_963383645.1 Muscardinus avellanarius
ATTCCTCTTTCCCATGATTTAGGAAGTTTGTGCCTTCTCTGGGTTCTTCCCTTGGGTCACTATGACTTCACTTAAGGTGTTCTGGATCTCGAGTCTGTAGTATCTCAGACCCCACTACTCCTTTACTGGGTTGTATCACAGAGTCTCCGACCCAGAGAGTCGATAGAGGCTGCTTTAGACTGTGGGGGGTGCCAGGTTGCACGTTCTCCTATGGTGTGATATCTCTACCACCGCCCCTCCCCCACTGGGTCAAGTCCCAGGGAGTATAGTACTGGGATTTCTCTGTGGCCCGAAATTTGACTCACTGTTCTTGAGTATGCAGATGTATCTGTACTGGATTCGGTGAATTCTCTGCTGCTCCGCCAGTGGCAATATGGCGCCACTGCTACGTCCTCGCCCGTGAGGCTGGCGTATTTCTTCTTGGTTTTGATTTCCACTCTGAATCCCTGCAGCGTGTGCTGAGCTCAGCCACTGGGAGCTTTAGATTTTACCTGCGGCGAGAAATCCCGCCTGGCTGTTCCGCAGCGGCTCACCCTGGCTTGCTGTAGCCGTCCGGTGAAGTCGCCGCTGCCGCCGGCAGTATGGCCCTGCTGCCGCGGTCTCGGGCGTGAGGCCGGTGTATCTCCTCTGTGGCTCTGAGTTCTGTTCTCAGTCCGCTTTCTCTCTGGAGCCTTGTGATTTTTTTGTTTCTCTGGTGATGGTGTTTTCTGGCTATGAAAGGCGCTGATTTTGTGGTAATGGAAATTAGTTGTTAGCGGGGCTCTTAAGCCCCGCTTTTCTCGGTCGCCATCTTCCCGGAAGTCTCGAATGTTTAATATTATAAGTTGTCCATAGAGAGAAATCAATGTGAACTTAAGGCCTTGAGTAGAATGATTCTGTTTTATTTCTCTTATTAAAAGTAATTCAGCTCAAAATGTTTGCTCATCATTAAAATTCATGCATACTCCTCCCGTCAAAGGGAAAATAAAATTTGAAAATAATTAATCCCTTGCAAATTATTATGAAATTAATGCAACATCTCACTGTGGTCAGAAAGTAAGGACTTTCAAAATTCATATGATATTAAAGGCATTAAAGAGACGGTTTACAAGGCTATACTGGCTACCTTCCAAACATGTAAGGTACCCAAAAATAATAATAATTTCAGTCAATTGATACAAAATGAGCAATTAAATGATTATTGTAGTGTTTTATTTTTAAAATGAGAGAATTAACATAAAACTGCAAAGGAAAGTAATCCTAGTAGGATAGAATCATTTTCAGTTAATTTTAATATGGAGAGAAAGTTACTATACATGAGTATTCTGTTCATTAAATATATAAAGTGTGTAAATGTACTATCTTCTCCTATGTTAATAGAGTTTATAGAAGTAAGTGGAGTAACTCAAACAGTCTCAGTAATGAAAAACCTGTTCCAAGAACAGGAAAGACTGTTCATCACTAGTGGTCATATATAATAGCCAAGTAGAAAGATGTCCTAAAGCTAATCAGCACTACTGGCCATACACATCACTACTGGCCATAAACAGCATGACTGGGTTCCAAGATGATGGATTCATCAAATATCCTAAAAAACATTATTTTCAGGTAGGCTTCATCCTTTGTTTTCTAGGATATGGACCTTCAATGGCTTTACTAATTAAAATAAAGTGTTCTCATATAGTAAGTATAAATTTACAGAAATGCTTACAAAGCAAGTAAAAAAATTACTTCAGGACAACTTATATGTTAGTTAAAGGGAACTTAACTTCTCATTTGGAGAAAAACACCAAGCTACAAATAATTGAAGCCTATGTCAAAGGCAGATAGTGAGCTCAGACCTTTGGTTTTTCATCTTCCTCTCACCTTTGTGTTGTTACCCAGTCTCAGGCTTTATGCTGATATCTTGAAGTTACATGTCCAAAATCTCCTGCTGACAAACTGGCTCTTCTCACAGCCTGTACATCTTGGTGAGTGACCAAAGTAAACTCTGGGCTCACAGTTAACCTCTTTTATTTATCTCACACCCCATATTCAATCTGTAGAAATCTTTTAGGCTCTACCTTCAAATTATTTGCAGAAGTGATCATTTCATGCCCTCTTTACTTCTCCCACTCTCAGAGGGACCTTTATCACCTGAACAATAGTGCTGGCTTTGAACTCATTTCCTTCTCAACCTCTGTCCCTTTAGAGGCCATTCTCACCACATTAGATCCTGTGATTGCAGAGATATCCCCCATCTTACTCAGAATAAACCAAACAATGACCAAGCCTCTTGCAGAAACTGGTTCCTCTACCTTTATAATCTCTGTTTTTACAAGGTCCACATTGTTCCTCCAGCCTCACTTTGCTGTTCCTCAAACATCTTAGGCACACACTGCCTTTATACACACTCATACACTTAGGCCTCTTCACAGACTGGTACCTCTGGCTGGAATTATCCTCCCCCAGACAAACATATGGGCAAATATGTCACTTCCTCATTTTTTGCTCAAAGGCTACTCTCAGCAAAGCCTACCAAGACCACCCCATATAACATGGCAAACAAATAGTCTTTACTTTGTTCTACATTTTCCATAGCACCTATCACCTTGTAAAATAATGTGCAATTTAGTTGTGATATCTGTTGTGTATTGTTTCCCCCACTAGGATGTCCCTTTCATGAGTGTCTTAATTTGCTTCAAGTCAACCCTGAAACAAAGATGTGGGTACAGGTAGTTTATTTGAAAGACAATACCAAGAATCATAGTGAGTGTTAAAGTGAAAAAGAAAAGGAAGAAAATCAACAAAGGGTGCATTACTGAGAAGGTTACCACTGGGGAAACTGAGGTTCCATCCCACTGGGAAACCTCATAAGATGGAGTAGAATGTGCTTCGGAATCATCCTGTACTTCACTGGTTGCCATTCACTCCTATGATGCTAATGCAGCATGTTCGAACAGAATGTTTAAACTGCCCACATAGCAAAGCTTACTTCTGAGGCTAGAGAATTTTCCTGAGCAGAGAGAAGCAGAAGGATATTAGTGTACCAGTAGCAGGAAATGGCCTAAAAAGATTTTTAAAAAAAAGCTTTGGTTATTAATATGTATTTTTTCTTAAATACAGAAAATGGAGCACAGATTTGTAAAGGAGAAGAGCAGTAAGGTCTTGGTTACTGCCAGGACTCAGGTTGCTGTTATAATGCAAACTACCCTTGCCAAAAGTAATTAGGAAGTGGATAGAGGAGTTGGGACTTAGGACTTTCACATTCAAATAACAGGTTTGCATAATAAATGATATTTAGCAAGGAGCTAAGAATTCCTCAAGAGTATGGGGGAAGGAGACTGACCTTGTGAAAAGGGAGCAAGATACCACATGTAAATCATTCTGGTCTGAACAAAAAAACCTAAGTTCATGCCAGCAGTTAAGCAGGAAGTTAAAGGGCAGACTTACACCTAGGTCATAGGATTACATGGTAGAGCAAGATGGGGGACTGTGTATCTATAAAAAGCTATTTTATATTTTGAAATCCAGTGGCTGTTTTGGGTTATCCCACTATGTCACTCTGTGGCCTAGTGCTTTACTCTAAGGTCTAGCTTTCCCTCTTTCTATTGGTGCCATAACAGTTACAGCCTGTATTTCTATCTTTGTAATAATAAATTCATTTAAGTCTTCAGCAAGAGTCCAGACTAGTGTATATCAATCCTAAGTCTGAACAAGAACCCGCGGTTTTACAGGAACAGTTTCTAGAAGCCTAACAGGAGTCCCTGGGAACAGTTCCCCCAAACACATAACAGTTACACAAAAACCATAACAATCAGCATAGAAGAACTATCAGCCAGCAAGAGACTTCAAAGATGGGCCAAAGGGATGTGGGCAGGTAATGTCAATTTCATTATTATAGAGAGCTTTATCTGTGTATTAGTTTTAGTTGATATATCCTAAAAATCTAGAAAAGGCCCCAACACATAATAGGTACATAAAAAAATATCTGTATCAACTATCGAGAATGAATAAAAGATTTTAAAATGTCAAAATAGGAAAAGAAGAAAACATCAATAAACAAAAATGTGATTAATATAAAGCAACTTCAAATAGAAAGATTAAAAAGAACATATGGGTAATGTCATGACAACCTGAAAATTTCCTTTAGGAAATGAATTAATCCATAATTAAGCATCTTCATACAAATAAAATGCCAGACCCAGATGGCTTTCCAGTCAAGTTGCTACCACAAGCTCAAAAAACAAAAACTTTTCCAATTTTGTGTGAAATTTTTCAGACAATAAAAAAAGAGAAGGGAGCCAGGCGTGATAAGTGCACACTTGTAATCCTAGCATTTGGGAGGCTGAGACAGAAGGATTGTGGTTCAAAGACATGCTCGGCTACTTAGTGGGGCCTTTTGCAACTCAGACCTTGTTCTAAAATAAAGAATAAAAAATAGGCTCTGAGATAGAATACCCCTGGGTTCCAAATAAAAAAAAGAAAAGAGAAGAGATTATCTATGTTGCTATTCCTGTGAGAATGCTCTGTATTTCACAATCACAAGTGACTATGTGGCATTGGCACAGAAAGAGTAAAATAAATTGAAAGAAGTGAGCAGACAGTCCATTGACAGAATTATGCATATATACAAATATCATCTATATCAGAGATTAGGCAGAAGGATAGGAAAGACCAGGCAGTGTGTAGGAGCAAATGATTTCTCAAATAGAAAAAAAATTAAGACAAATTGGAAAACAAAAATAACAAGAGAGAACTTGAAAATTATTTAGAAAAAAAGTACAGGGCAATTTCTTTATGAACTCTAGTTAAGGGAATTTTTTAACAAATCAAACACAGACCTTAAAGATTGAGAAATTTAACTGCTTCAGAATTAAAAACTAAGGAAAGTCATTTGTGACATGTATAATCCATAAAAAAATAAAAAATAAAACAGTATTGTAAAAAGGAGAAACCTACTAAGAAAATATGTTAAGAGGCAAGCAGATGTTCCAGAGAAGCAGAAACACAAATGAAAAACCATGAAAAGGCACTCTATGCTCGCTAGTAGTCAGAGAATATAAATTAGACCATGAGATTCTCTTTTAAATCTACTTAACTGACAGAATTAAATAATAAAACAATTCATGGTTCTGACACAAAAGAAACTTTTATGCACTGCTATTGAGAGTATAAGTTTACCAGGCTAATTTGCAAAGCAATTTGGCACTACCTAGCAAATTCGAAACTTATATAACCTAAGACCTATCGATTTCCGTTCTAAAGGCTAGCTTAGAGAAAAATTTTGCATATATCTACCAAGAAATATATACAAATATATTTAGGACTACATTGTTTTAATAATAGAGAAAAAGAAAAACTAGAAATAACAAGTTCTTTATCAAGAAAATAAACAAATGAACTTCCAAATGTTCAAAGAATAAATGAACTAGAGGCATCAGGGTGAATAAATTTGATTATAAAAATAAAGCAAGTGCTGGAATACTTACAGGATACTACTTTTCATATAAATGGCCATAACACACAAACTAAAGCAATATATTATTTGAAAACATAAATAAATGCTAAGCACAAAGGAAATATTCAGCCCTCTCAACTCTTCATAAAGCCCTGCATACTATTATGAATAGATACCTTTGCTGGGTGGACTCTTCCTGATACTCATGGAAAAATTGTAAAACCCTACAGCAGCAGCCTGCAGAATTATGTCTGAAGCAGACATTTTCTTTGGAAATGTGCAACATATTACATGGACACATTTCTTAAATACTTATGGTATTTTGCCTTTTATTTGAATTAAAGTTTAAGTCTGTTATATAATAGCACTTCAATTATAGCTAGATTTAGATTAACTCAAAGAGCTGAAATGCAAATAAAAGTTATTAACTGAGGAAAAAAATTGCTGCAACAAAGTTGGGCCATCGGATGGCTGGAAACTCTTCCCATTGTTATAGTAATAGAGAGACATTGGGTTTGACAATTTCTTACGAAGTCCAGTTTTGCAGTTACTTTGGGAGTTTTCACCTACCTATGACACAGCAATTTCACATCTATTTACCTAAGAGAAAGAAAAACATATACCCTCAAATAGATTTGCTTGACCAGCTCTTCATATAATCAAAAAAATGAAAATAACTACCATGCTCATTAAAAGGATTGTGGATGAACAGATGCTGGTATATTTGTTCAATGAAATATTTTGAAGTTTTCTTAATTATTGAGGTAAATAATGGTGTGGATGGATCTCAAAACTTTATACTTAGCAAAAGAAGGCAGACATGGAGCAGAAGTATATAATTCCATTTTTATGACATTTGAAACAGTTCAAAATCAATGTCTAATGACTGAGAGCAGAGCAACAGTTGCAGTAGGTTTGAGGATTAATTGGAAATTGGCACAAAGGAGCAGAAATACTCATAAATTCTATTGCAGTTGTGGTCATGTGAGGGCCTACATTTAACAAAACTTGTCAAATCATACTCTGAGGACTTATTTCTCCATACATAAACTTTACCTCCAAAGGACATTATGCTTCATATGTGACATATTCAGTGAAATATTTTATTTTGGTAAATGAACAGTGTACCTTCTCTAATCTCTGCAATGAAAAATGATTTTATTTCTGCTACATTTGGCTCATTGCAAGGGTATTTTTCAGGCAGCCTTTTAAGAGAGAAGCCACCTTGGGAAATCATGTATTGGTGCACGATTGCTTATTAGAAAGGGTACGCAGCAGTTTTGTAGAATCATTAAAATTTATTGTAAAAAATAGATTCTAAAGTGTTCCTTGTTGGCATCAATTATTCTCAGTGACCTGTTGTAATCTGTTTTCCTAGCTAGTCACGAAACTGAAGTACACAGGCAAACTTCACTCTATGTAATAAGGTAACATTTTATTTAAAGTTGAAAGAAGGAATATATAATGAAATAAGCATAAGAGAGAACAAACTAGGAAAGCAAAACTCTTCTAGTTATATAATATAGTGGGAAAATGATTTTCAAGGTAAAATAATCAGTAAAATATAATAAAACCAATACAGTAAGTAGAATTCATTGTAAACATTTTCTTCAAGAGTTAAACTCCTGATTGTACATTTAAGGTAAGGGCCAAATCTAAAGGCAAAATGTTAGATATCAGATATCTCCACATGTGGCCCTGTATTGTATGAATCACGCCACTTTAAAACTGGAATCTGACTTATTTCACCCCCTCTCCCACCTCCAGCTGTACACACACACACACACACACACACACACACACACACACATACGCATACACACAGTGAAGTAGGCCTTTTTAGATCCAAAAGAAAACTTTGTGACTGCCTGTGGAGAAGTGAAAATTAAGTCTAAAAAGCTCAACTTTCTTAGCAAAAGAAATAAAATTAAATCTATGGTGCACTTTGAAGCACAAATTATGCTAGAGTCAAAAAATACTGTGAAGATTATATGTTAGTGACTAAGCACTACACTACACTGATGTTATTGTCTTAGATTCATTACTCTGTGCCACTCTATGAAGGGATGCAGGAAGAGGAGTCTTCCCCAGCATGAGAGTTTAGTTGGGAAGAATTTCTCTCCTAATGAGGATGAGGTGTGAAATAAGATATTGACAATATTAGTGTATGGAACCTATTAGAAATAAGAAAGTAGGATATTAGAATTAAAGTAGGACCCTTGTAGAAGTAAGAGAGTAAAATATAGAATTGAAATATAGAAGTAAGGTAAGAGTGGAAGCAGAATTAAGATCTGTGAGCCCAGATGCCCGAAGGCCCGTCCAGCTTGTTGGACAAGGTCTCTGTCCCCTCCAAGCCCAATATCTCTCCCTCCCTCCCAGCCTCCGGAACAAGATAATACTAACTTACCCTCCAGGCAGATTCCTCAGCGCGGAGGTCAGCCTGGCCTAGCCGAGGTGAGGGGGAAAAGGAAGCACCCCCTTGGACTGGGATTTTCCAGTCCAGGTTTGGAGAGGTCCTCCTCCATCCTCCCAACCCTGGGGTGCCAGGGCCGGGGCCAGGACCCGAGCCCAGACCCTCTGGAGGGATCTGGGTGCCAAGGCCTGTGTGGGCAATGGCAGGGATACCAAGTATTCCTGACTCACAGGAACAGTCTAGACCCCGGCTAAAGGGCAAATCTGAGGGGTCAGGAAGAGAAGGGCAGAAGGAAAGGGCCAGACGGGTCTAGGACAGCAGGCCTAGCCCAGGGAGTGGAGCAGGCTGCGGGTCAGGACAGCCTGGCCTCGCCCTTCCACTACTCCTCTGATGGTACAAGGCAGGGACCCCTGTGGTCCACCATGGGCCACTGCCTCAGACCTGACCCCTGATTTCTGGCCAGGCTTCCCTGGTACTGTTAAGAATGGCTTTAGAGAATTAAGACATTGGGATTTAGGAATGTTCAGCAGGTCCCCCACAGGTCCCCGCGGGAAGGCCCCAGCATGCACGGCCCTGTGAGGGGGCAGAGCGGCTCCCGACCAGGCCCAGGGTGGCCACATAGCACTATACTGGGAATACACAGGAGGCCACATGTGGGCCTTCCTCGCCTGCTCTCATTGTAACTTGTAAGTCCCGGTCTTTCTTTCATAACTGCCCGCTCAAGTTCTGACTTCTGTACAACTGCTTATGTGTATGTTCAACATTTGTTAGGCAGTAGTCTTTCTCGTTTCAAACTGGCTTGGTGTTTAAAGAATATTAGAACTTGCTTTTTAGGAAAATTAGTTCTTCCTAAATTACAAACCTATACCTGCCTGGAAACATCTGCATTCCACACAATTGGCCAGAGGCACTCCTAGCGAAGGAGCACATACCATAAGGGAGATAAGCAGTCTCTGGCGGGCTCGGACTCTGGGCGGGCTCCGACTTCTGGTGGGCTCAACATTATTGGTTGTACTTGTTTGTCCTTGTATCTGATTGGTTGTACTCTAAGGCTGGCGGGCTCTGACGGGGGTGGATGCATGTTTCAAAATTATTGGTTGTACTTGTTTGTCCTTGTACCTGATTGGTTGTATTCTAAGTTTGGCGGGCTCTGGTGGGTGTATCCACTCCCTCCTGGGGCTATAAAACCAGACCCCGAAGTGAGCCCTGGGTCAAATTCCGACCCACTTTCCTTGCTGTCTACTGAGGTTAACGCTAGCTCGGCCATCTGGCGGCCGCTGGGCAATTCCTCGATTGACAGTCAAGCTAGTGGAGGAATTTCGACCACTGGCTAGCCAGTAAAAAGAGCTGCAGCACAATAAAACTCTGCCTGTGTGTTACATCCTTGGTGTGTTCTTCGTTATTTGGGCAAGAGGGGGCGCATCTCAGACCCTAACATCTATACATGACAATAGATACTGACAAGTGCCAAGACCCCACAGGAGACCATGTGAGCCAATGTGTAGAGGTTAAGAGCTAACAATATTAGTACAAAACAAGACAATTCTTACCCTCAGAGAGAGTAAGGCTGCCCTAGTCCATCATGAGTTCACAAATCAAACCTAACCCAGGTGACAATCTGCAGGATTATTGTCAAGGCAAGAAATGTAGCAGTTAAAAGCATGTCCTTCAGTGTGATGGGGGCCTCCATTTAGAGAGCAGCTGCAGCATAGTAATGGAATTTATCACCCCACACAGTGGTGTCCTCATCCTTGATTCTAGTAGGGGTTAAATGTTATGCTGTGTGTGGAAGGTTTACCAAGGGAGTAGCAGGCAGTAAAAAGCAAGTTATGCTATAAGGTGATACTTTCTTCACCTAAAGAGACCAGTTGGAAAGGAGAAGAGGCAACTCATACAATTTAGTCCAATCCCAGTAGCCCATAATTCTGTGTTCCTAAAAAAAAGTACTTTAACTGGTCCCAATTTCTCCCTTACTTAATTCCACTGTCCATTTTCTCTAAGATTCCCAAGACACTGAGAATACACTGCTATATAGTTTGGATTCAAAATGCCCCATAAAGCTCATGTTTAAAGGTGGGGTACAGTTGAAAGTGGGTGTCTGGAAGTGTAGCTGGAGAAAATGTCTTTTCCCGGACCAATCTCCCTCTCCCCCCAGAGCCATGAGCTGGCAATAAGCTCTCTGCTCCCCACCATGATGCTGAGGGCCTGCAGACCTGGCTCCTGCTTGAGAGCCAGCCTAGCATGGCTAAAATCTCCAGAACTTTAAGATCCCAAATAAAATTTTTCTTTCTTTTTTTTTTCCTTTGGTGGTACTGGGGATGGAACCCTTCTAAATCCAGATTACACCTCAGACCTATTTTATATTTTTATTTGGAAACAGGGTCTCTTAAGCCGCGAGGCTGGCTTCAAACCTGCGCGATCCTCCTGTCTCCACCTCCCAAGCGTGCACCACCATGCCCAGCTAAAATATTTCTTTCTTTAAGCCTTATATGTCAAATGTTTGGGTCACAACAATGAGAATGCCAACTGAAACAATTGCCAATTCTCTGTCCTTTTTACCACCCTCTCTTGGCCTGAGTCTCTTCCTGCACTTTCCAGCTCCACCATTACTTGGTAACCAGTATTGCCAAAGCTCATGGCCCAAATTTCTAATGACTCTATTCTTTCAAGGTACCAGAAAGTCAAAAATGCAAGAGAGCTGCTGAGAAGAGAGAGGAGAGGCCTAGAATTTACTTCCTCCTAAAACAAGATTAAGCCCTAGGCTTGCCCACAATTGACTCAGGTATGTTGGAAGTCACCAGACCTTCAGAAGAAAGCATTAATTTAATCATCTCTTTTTCTTTTGGGGAATATTAAGAGCTTTTTCTCTGTGCTATGGACTAGTGAAGTTAATAGTATCTCCTTTCCTAAGATTGGATTAATTTTTAACCATATATAACAAGTAGGCCTACAAAAGTTCTTATTGACCTTATTAATAAAGCTTTTATTTAAAATTTTAATAAATTAAGGCTGGGGATATATCTTGGTGCTAAAGCACTTGCCTAGCATGCACAAGGCCCTGGGCTCAATTCCCAGGATCACAATAAATAAAAAATAAAATGCTGCCAGGCGTGGTGGCACATGCTTATAGTCCTCACGCTTGGGAGACGGAGACAGGAAGATCACACTGGTTCGAAGCCAGCCTTGCTGGCTTAAGAGACCCTGTTTCCAAATAAAAAATATTTATTTATTCCAAAATTTTTTAAAAATGGATCTGGGAGTATAGTCCAGAGGTAAATGGGTTTCCAGGAACCCAGTGCCAATAATAATAATAATAATAATAATAATAATAATAATAATAATAATAATATTGGTAATAATAAAATAAAATGTTGATAAATTATTAACAAGATCAACTCATATGAGGCTATTGGCTTGCAGACCCTGTTAAATAATAGAATTGTGTTTACTGCACTGTAAATAACTAAGTAGAAAATCTTAGGCCTTTCTATTTTCCTACTTTTTTTAGAGAGTAGCACCTTCACCTGGATTAAATATTTGAAAATAGAAGCAAAATTGAATTCTCTCTATATATATATCAAGTGAATTCAGAGAAGAACTCTAAATTACAGTGGTATTTATATAGCAAGAATAGCAGCATACTGGATAGTTGATTAGTGTCTCTTCTGAAGATGAAATCTGACATTTACAAAAGATATTACCTATTTAAACATTCTGAAATATTTAATTCAAGGAATTTAAAGAAAAAAGTAGTCATCTTATTAGTGGGCTGATTTCATTTAAACAGTGCAGGATACCAACCTAATTTCCAAATTATCTTTTCAGTGCTCAGACCCACAAAGGTCAAAAGTACCCTACGCTGAAAGACTGGATCATTACAAGTGGATTAAAGTGACCCATCTTACAAAGAATCAAGATGTTTCTTGAGTGTCTTACACAGGAGACCCTCATCAAAAGGGAATACATTCTAGGCCACACCACAGAAAGGAAAGGTCTGTAGGTTTGTGTCACTGACAAAATTCTTTAAACAATCATCCTCTTTCCTCAAATACTCTGTGTTCTGTTGTTATTTCATTATTTCTGATTATGTTAGGAATCAAAGTTTAGCATTATCTAATCTCACTTTTATTAAAGAAGGCATAATCCCAGTGAATAGGTATAAAAAGCCTAGAGTGATAACTAGAATAGAATGAATAGAATCCATCTGAGGGCACAGAGGAAATCTTATGCCTTCAAACTTAGAGAGAGGAGGGAATTAAGCATATGATGTCAGTTCATTCATTTAATCAATATGGATTTATCTTGTCTCAATACTATTAAGCCAGTTCTATTCTAAGTACCTAGAATACATTAATGAAACAGAGATCCCTACTCTCAAGTGGTTTTGCATTCTAGCTGGTGCAAGCACTGGTGAATAATAAACATAACAGAAATAAAGCACATAGTATGGAATAAGATGTTCAGTGCTCTTGGGGAAGGTTGTAGACCAGGGCTAGAGGTGGCTATAAAATCGTGATAATGGTAGAGCCTGAAGACAAAAGGGAGTGTTGAGCAAAGAATCCATCAACTTTGCAGTCCTTAGCAATAATCACTCATTGTAGAGCCAAAAAGAGATGAAAATTTTAAGATAGATTTTTTTTTGCAGGTCTGGGAATGAAACCTAGGGGCATTCGACCTCCAAGCTATATCCCTGCCCTGCTTTTTATTCTTTATTCTGAAACAGGATCTCACTAAATTGTGGAGGGCCTCATTAAGTAGCTGAGGCTGTTCGTGAACTGTGATCCTCCCGTCTCAGCCTCCCAAATGCTGGGATTACAAGCATGAGCCACCATGCCCAGCAAGATAGATGTCTTGTCCTATAATTCATGTCTATAAATATGTATCTATATGTGTTTATTTTCTCTCTCAATAGAAATGTAGATTTTGATGCAAAAATTTGGCTTAAATAGTCTTTATAGAGTATACTTTCAATCTAATGGTTTCAATCTGACCTTTAATTAACATACACTTGTAAAAATGTGGATTAGCAGGAAACATAAAATATTAATATCAATTATTAAGGTCTTGTTTTTAGAAAGTGTGCTCTGCAGAAGTAGGTGATATACACTTTCAACCTTCTCACTGAACAGCTACCATGTGCCAGGTACTCTGCTAGATATTGTGGATATGGCAATTTTAAAGTGGCCCTGGGTTCCACTCCCAGTACCACCAAAAAAAAGTCTGCAGTCTAGTACTATTGATTGCTTATAATCACATTTACTATTGTGTCAGGCACTGATCCAGATGCTTTGCATATTAACTCACCTAGCTCCTATGATAAGGTTCTAAGGTTGTTACTATCATTATCCCCTGTATGTACATGAGGAAAATGGAGCCCAGAGTGGCTCCGTGGCTTGCACAAGGCAACACACTAGTCTGCTGAAGAGTCCAAATCTGAATCCAGGCAATGTGACCCTAGAGATTGCTCTGCACCACTCTCCTAAGAGACTATAAGTCATTTCAATGCAATGGTATAAAACTCTTTGCAGATGAAGTTTAGATCTGCTTAAAATGGAATAAATGTTAGCATACCCTTAGGAGTTATTGTATGAATTTTCAAGGGAAGCCTATACCTTGAATTTTTATTGTTCATAGCTTCTGCATAGCAATGGTAAAAGATGGGAAGAATTTCAAGCAATCTAAGGAAGGAAAAAGAATACCAGCTCAAATGGCATCAAGAACTCAAGAGTCTTCTCTTCATCCCACTTCCCATCAGCCATAGTTCCCACAGGCTGGAACTAGGTCCATTCTGGGGCTTTCTAGTATTCTGTAATCAAATTCCCTCAGAGTTTTCGTCCTACCCTGATCATATTTAAGTTATAAAATTATGTCCTCAGGTCCTGATATCTAATTGATGGGTGGCATCTGGGCTTAACCAAGAGTCATTGTTCTTTTTTTTCCTTTTAAAATTTTTATTGGTGCATTATATTCAAACATCATATTGGGGTAAAAAAAACTTGTGTGTACATACATGTACACATTGCTGATTAAACCCCTACCCAATTCCCTCCCCGTTCCTCCTTCCCTTGCTTGGCTTAGTGATTGACTTCATATGTTTAAGTACATTGTGTGTTTTAGAGATTTTTCTCTTCCCCCCTCTTTTCTCCTCCTTTAGGTTGTCTTGTTTGCTCCTCTATAGGATTTCCTTTTTCAAGAGTTCCTCCTATGACCATTTCTCCCTAACTCTCACATATTAGGGAAAGCATCTGATTTCTTATTTTTGTGACTGACTAATCTCACTTAGCATAATGTCCTCCAGTTCCATCCATTTCCCTGAAAATGATGTAATTGAGGTTTTTTTTTTGATGGCTGAGTAAAATTCCATTGTGTACATATCCCACAGTTTTGTAATCCATTCATCTGTTGATGGACATCTTGGCTGGTTCCATAGTTTGGCTGTGGTGAATTGTGCAGCTATGAACATAGATACACATGCATTAGGTTGGTAGTTTGGCTTCCTATCTTTTGAGTAGATACCCAGAAGTGGTATTGCTGGATCAAATGGTAGATTTGTTCCCATTCTTCTGAGGATTCTCCATACTGTTTTCCAAAGTGGTTGCACTAACTTAAAATCCCACCGACAATGTCTTAAGAGTTCCCACTTCTCTACATCCTCGCTAGGTGGAGTTAGGTGAAATCTCAGGGTAGTTTTGATTTGCATCTCTCTGATTGCCAGTGATGTTGAGAATTTTTTCATGCATTTATTGGCCATTTGAATTTCTTCTTTTGTGAAGTGTCTATTTAGTTCATTTGCCCATTTTGTTATTGGATGCTTTGTTTTCTTAGTGTTGAGTTTCTTGAGTTCCCTGTATATTCTAGATATTAGTCCTCTATCAGTGGTGTAGGTGGCAAAAATCTTCTCCCATTCTGTTGGCTCTCGATTGAGGTTCTTGATAGCTTCCTTTGCTGAACAGAAGCTCTTCAGTTTCATGCAATCCCATGTATTGATTCTCGTTTTAATTTGTTGTGCCTTTGGGGTCTTGTTGAGGAAATGTTTATCTGTGCCTATGTGTTGCAGTGTTGGACCTATGCCCTCTTCAAGGAGCTTCAAGGTCTCTGGTTTAATTTCCAAGTCTTTGATCCATCATGAGTTGACTTTTTTACAGGGTAAAAAAGTGGGATTAATTTCCAATTTTCTGCATATGGTTAACCAGTTTTGCCAACACCATTTGTTGAGGAAGCTATCTTTTTTCCAGTGTATGTTTTTGAACCTTTGTCAAAAAACAATTGGCTGAAAGTGTGTGAGCTTTCTTCTGGGTCTTCTATTCTGCTCCATTGGTCTATATATCTGTTCTTTTGCCAGTACCATGCTGTTTTTATTACAATGGCTTTGTAGTATAGTTTAAAGTCAGGTATTGTGATTCCTCCTGCGTGGTTTTTGTTGCTGAGAACTACTTTGGCTATTCTGGGCTTTTTGTTATTTGAGATAAATTTAAGGACTGATTTTTCTATGTCTGTGAGCAATGATCTTGGTAGTTTAATGGGTATTGTGTTAAATCTGTAGATCACTTTTGGGAGGATGGCCATTTTAATGATATTTATTCTGCCAATCCATGAACATGGAAGGTCCTTCTATTTTCTAAGATCTTCTTTGATTTCTTTTTTCAGTGTTTTATAATTTTCTTTGTAGAGATCTTTTACCTCCTTAGTAAAGTTTATTCCCAGGTATTTTATATTTTTGTGGGAGATCCTGAGTGGAAGTGTTTTCTGAATTTCTTTTTCAGTGGATTTATGTCGCGTCCCTCGACCAGAGATTAAGACACGACACGAAGCTCTTCTTGCAAGCCGTTTATTCAGGATACTAGTAATGGCGGAATGGCAGAATGGCATGGCCTGGCAAAGATCTGCCTTGCGCAGGGGATTATAAACATTAACCCTCCCAATCACTCCCTGCCACATCTCACTCACTCATTGGCTCATGCTCGTCAGGCCACCACCACGTCATGCGTTACATAACCTTAGCCTCCAAATATGGAGTTGCTTCCTGCACAGCCATGTGTCAATTAAGCTCAGAGGCAGGAAGCCGGCGCCATTTTCTAGTTCAGAGGCAGGAAGCCGGCGCCATCTTCTAATGGCGGCTCGCCACAGATTTATGATTGGTGTACAGGAAAGCTTCTGATTTTTTAAGATTGATTTTGTATCCAGATACTTTGCTGAATTTGTTAATCAGTTCTATAAGCCTTTGGTTGAGTTTGTTGGGTTTTCTGAATATAGTATGTCATCTGCAAATAGTGAAAGCTTGAGTTCTTCTTTTCCTATTTGTACTCCTTTGATTTCCTTTTCTTACCTTATTGCTCTGGCTAGAGTCTCTAGTACTATAATGAAGAGACATGGTGATAATGGACATCCTTGTCTCATTCCAGTTTTTAGGGGGAATTCTTGAAGTTTTTCCCCATTTAATATGAAGTTGGCAGTGGGTTTATTATAGATTGCCTTAGGCTTTTATTTAACTCCAATGGTTTATATATCTGCCTTTAGAATAGTACTACACTGTTTCAATTATTGTAGCTTTATATGGTTTGAAATCAGAAAATATATATCTTCTAGCTTTGTTCTTTTTCAAGATCGTTTTGGGTACCTAGACTCCATATTCCATATTAGGATTGATTTTTTTCTGAAAAATAAATATATAAATATATGATAGTTTCACCTAAAAAATAGAAAAAAATATTCTCTGGTAAGAAAGAAAGCAAAAAGAAATATTGAAATGTTATCTTTAAGTCATCAAAAGCTTGGTATCAGACAAATGAAACTGTTATGTGAGATTATCATTTTTTAATTTTAGATAAATTGCCATAATACTAGATGTCAACTACTAAGCCAAGCATGGGAGGGAGGGATAGGGAGAGAATGGGGTGGGGATTGGGTGGGGGCTGACTGGGAAAAGTGTGCATGTATGTCTACAAAAGTATGTATCCTACTATGATGTATGAATACAGTGCACCAATAAAAAAAAGAAAAAAAATGTTGAGATATGTTCCTTCTATTCCAATTCTCTGCAGTGTTTTTTATCATAAATGGATGTTGAATTTTATCAAATGCTTTTTCAGCATCTATTGAGATGATCATGTGGTTTTTGTCTTTGATTCTGTTTATAGGATGAATTACATAGATTGATTTTTGTATATTGAACCAGCCTTGCATCCCTGGGATGAACCCTACCTGGTCATGGTGAATGGTTTTCTTGATGTGGTTTTGAATGCGTGTTGCTAGTATTTTGTTTAATAGTTTTGCATCCAAGTTCATCAGCGATATAGGCCTGTAGTTTTCCTTCCTTGAACTGTCTTTATTTGGTTTGGGTATTAGTGTGATGTTGGCTTCATAGAATGTATTTGGGAGAGTCCCAGTTTTAAGTGTTCTATATCTTCTTGACTCAGTTTAGGAAGGTTGTATTTATCTAGGAAGTTGTCGATTTCCTCCAGATTTTCCATTTTGTTGGAGTATAATTTTTCAAAATAGTTTCTGATAAACCTCTGGATTTCTACACTGTCAGTAGTAATGTCTCCTATTTCATCTCTTATCTTCATAATTTGGGTTGATTCTCTCTTTTTTTTTTAGTTAGGTTGGCTAGTGGTTTATCAATCTTGTTAATTTTTTTCAAGAAACCAGGTTTTGGTTTTGTTGATTTTCTGTATTTTTTATTCTCTATTTTGTTAATTTCTGCTCTAATTTTAATAATTTCCCGTCTTCTGCTGGCTTTGGGGTTCAATTGTTCCTGCTTTTCAAGGGCTTTGGTGTCGTAAGGCTGTTTATTTGAAGATTTTCTGTTTTTCTTATGTGAGCACTCAGTGCTATAAATTTTCCTCTTAATACTGCCTTCAAAGTGTCCCAGAGGTTTTGATATGTTGTATCTTTATTTTCATTTGTTTCTAGAAATTTCTTGATTTCACCTCTTACATCTTCTATGACCCATTTTTCATTCAGAAGTGTGGTGTTCAGTCTCCACATGTTTATGTTGTTTCTCTGGGTCTTCTTATAGTTTATTTCTAGTTTCATTCCATTATGTTATGAAATAACACAGGGAAGTATGTAACATTTTTTTAATTTGCTAGTGCTTATTTTTTGTCCCATGATGTGATCTATTTTGGAGAAGGTTCCATGAGCAGCTGAGAAAAATGTAAACTCCGCTGTAGTTGGGTGAAATATTCTATATGGGTCCAAGAGGTCCATTTGGTTAATGGTGTTCTTTAGTTCTGAGACATCTTTACTGACCCTTTGTCTGGAAGATCGGTCTAGTATTGTGAGAGATGTGTTGAAGTCTCCCAGTATTATTGTGTTGGGATTTATGTGTGACTTCATGTCACAAAGAGTTTGATTTATGAAAGTGGCTACCCCTATGTTTGGGGCATAGTTGTTGATTATGGTCATTTCCTCTTGCTGGACTATTCCTTTTACCAGTAAAATGTGATCTTCTTTGTCTCTTCTACTAAGTTTGGGTTTGAAGCCTAACTTGTCTGATATCATAGTTGCTACTCCTGCTTGTCTTCGAGTACCATTAGCATGGATTATCTTGCTCCAGCCCTTTACCTTGAGTTTGTTCCTATCTTTACTTGTAAGGTGTGTTTCTTGTAAGCAGCAGATGGATGAGTTCTGGCTTTTAATCCATTTTGCCCAGTTATGTCTTTTTATTGGGGAGTTGTGGCCGTTTACATTCAGTGTGATGATAGAGAGATAATTTTTAATTTCCAACATGTTAAGATTTTATTTCTGTTTGAGATACTGTTTATTCTTCTTTGCTTAGTTGTCTGCTGTATGGGAATTCTTGTTTCTTTGGTTCTGGCATGTATTACCCATTTCCTCTTTGCAGTTAATCTCCTTGAGTATTTTCTCTAGTGCTGGTTTTGAATACATAAATTCTTTCAGTTTCTGTTTGTCATGGAAGCTTCTTATTTCCCCATTTAATTTGATAGATAGTTTTGCTGGGTAGGAAATTTTTGGCTGGAAGTTGTTTTCTTTCAGAGTTTGGAATATGTTACTCCATGCCCTTCTGGCTTTCATGACTTGGTTTGGGAAGTCTGGAGTGATTCTAATTGGTTTGCCTCTGAATGTCACTTGGCCCTTTCTTTTTGTTGCCTTTAAGATTCTCTGCTTGGCTTCCACATTGGTCATTTTGACAATTATGTGGCATGGGGATCCTCTTCTCTGATCCTCTCTAATGGGGGTTCTGTAAGTTTCCTGTATCTGTGTATCGACCTCTTGCTCTATGTTTGGAAAATTTTCTGCTATTACTTCCTTGAAGAGATTGTTGATCCCTTTGGTTTCACCTTCTTTTCCCTCCTCTATTCCAATTATTCTTAGGTTAGCTCTCTTAAAATGGGCCCATATTTATTCAATGTCAGATTCCTGCTGTCCTGTTTTTTTTTTCTAAATTAGAAACTATGCATTCATTTTTGGCGTGATCATCTTCAAGAAGTGAAATTCTATTCTCCATGTGGTCTAATCTGTTGTTTATACTTTGAATTGAGGCCTTTATTTCAATGATTGCATCCTTTATCTCTTTTTGATTCTCTCTGAAATCTTTTTAAAAGTCCTCTATTCTTTCTAAAGTTATTTTCCTGATTTGCTCTTCTAGAGATCTCTGGGTTTCTGTGTTATCAGGTTCTGATGTTGTGGGGTTGTGGGCATTCACTGCTCCATTGTTATTTCTCTTTTCCATGTTTTTGGAAGTTTGTGCCTTCTCTGGGTTCTTCCCTAGGTCACTACGATTTCACTTAAGGTGCTCCTGATCTCAAGTCTGTGGTATCTCAGTCACCACTACTCCTTTACTGGGTTGTATCGCAAAGTCTCAGACTCAGGGAGTCAACTGAGGCTGCTTAGACCTTGGGGGTGGCAGGTTGGGTGTTTTCCAGCGAGGAGTTGTGACTATGGTATGATATCTCTGCCACCACCACTCCCCTACTGGGTTGGACTGCTAAAATCTCTGACCCAGGGAGAATATCTGCTCAAGTCCCTGGGAGTGCAGTACTGGGATTTCTCCCCTAGGGGCCACAATTTGACTCACGGTTGTTGAGTGCGCTGATGGAGCTGTAGTGGACTCAGTGAATTCGCAACTGCCACCGCTGGCAATATAGCACCCCTGGTATGCCCTCGGCCATGAGATTGGCATAGTTCTTCTCTGGTTTTGAGCTCCGCTCTGAGTCCCTGCCAGGTGTGCTGAGCCCGGCCCTTGGGAGCTTTAGACGCTCCTTGTGCTGAAAAAAACTGCTGACTGCTGCCCAGCTGTTCAGCAGCTCACCTTGGCTCACTGTCCACCCCTCCTCTCTGGAGCCTGGTGGCTGGTTGAGTGTGTTGGGTGGAGACATCTGGTGAACTTGCCACTGCCGTCGGCAGTAAGGCACTGCTGCTGCATCCTAGGCCGTGAGGCCGTACCTCCTCTCTGGATTTGAGCTCTGTTCTGAGTCTCCCTCCTCTCTGTAGCCTGGTGCTTCGAGGGAAGATGTAGCCCGCGCTGCTCTGCACCACAGCTCTGGCCGCTCCGCGCCATGGCTCCAGCTGCTCTGCGCCACGACGGCCGCGGTACTGTGGGCTGGTTTCTTCCTGGTGTCTCATTTTTCCAGCCCTCTTTTTCTCTGTCACTTGTATTTACAGTTTTTATTTCCTTGCTGATGGTGTTTTCTGGCTCCAAAAGGTGCTAGTTTTGTAGTAATAGAGATCGATTGTTAGCGGGACTCGTAAGTGCTACTTTTCTCCATTGCCATCTTCATGGACGTCCCGTCATTGTTCTTTTATATCACGGACTTCCTGTCATTGTTCTTTTATAGCATTCTCTCTAGTCCATCCTTATTAATCAGGACAATTAACTGGATGTATAATGCTTCAGATTCTTTGTTTACCAAACATTTTAGAAACTTTAGGTCTTGTAGGGAAATAGACCTTTAGGGTTGAAGATGAAGGCCTTTTAGGAATGCTTGCCTAAGGAAATCAAACCCTGGTGGGGAATGATAAGGACCATCACTGAATGTTTAAACTTAAAGCTACAGTAGCCCTTCTTTCACTCTCTGTTTCTTTTCTGCCTATTATTTTTATTTCTCCTATACTACACTATTTTCCCCCAGGATTTGGATTCCTTAATCTTAAAGCTTGCTGAAGGGCAAAGTTTCATCTTTTATAATTCTTCACAGCTGACAAGGGGTGAGGGCCCTTCCTAATCAGGGATCAAAAGTCTCATCCTAATTGATCTAAAAGAAAAAAATAATTAGCCTAAGATATTGTGAGTTCTTATCAGTCAGTTTACAAGTTAACATCACTGAAGGACACAGCCTTAGGAACATGAGAATCTGTAGGTGGCTTTTTGTTCCCATTCCTGCATTTTGACTTATCTTGTTTGATAAGCCAAGCTTATCATCAAAGTTGTTGGGTTGATGTTCATAAATCTGGTTATTTTTGTTTTCTGTGTTTTTATGGTATCAGTCATTATCTACATAAAAAATTGGCATGTTATTACCTTGTGCAATAACCCAGATATCTTGCAACAATGTTTTTTCTCACAACTCTTTAACCTGGACCATTCACTGATTAGTATTTGAAACTGGAAGCCAAATAGCCAACCTATTTGTAACAGATTATGAGACAATATATAGATAAATCATATGATGCAAGGACTGAAACACAGCATTCAATTTGGCATATTGACTACTATGTTCTTGTCCATTAGTACAAATAATTTTTCTTACTATAAGGATTATATTCCACCACTTTTTATTTTCTTTTTGTTTCTACAGATTTGGAAGATTCATCTATAAAACAAGCATCTTGTTTTTCTTTATATGTAAAGTTGTCATATCCTTTAAAGAAGCAAAACTTCTGGTATATAGCACATAGATTAATTTAGCTTAGATTAAAAAGCTATTTGTTTTTAATTTTGAACAGGACTCATAGTTCATCTAGTACAGGAATAAAATTTTTTCTTTATGGTGTCCAGTGGCCCTGGACCTATAAAACTTCAAGATAGAGAAATTTAATGTTATAGCATCTCATAAGAATTCAGTTGGAGAGAGAGTTTGAGCATAAGCATCATATCTTATTTCTTTTGTGATCCTAAAAGTAGAAACACCATTATAAATTATAATGTAGAATACAAAGTGGAGCCAAGGACAGCACTATCCAGCCAAATTATTTGGGACCTTTTAAATGGCTCCATAAATATAGTTCTTTTTACCTTCATAATAACACACTTGTTTTTTGGTTATATTTTTATTTAAAATTCTCCTGAGAGTTTTCTCAAAATATTTGTAATAGAACCACCATATGACCCATCATATGACATTATTCTGTTCTTTTTTGTAATGACATTATTCTGCTCTTTTTTGTAATCTGCTATTTACAGATTTTGTTTTTTAGGTTTTTTTTGTTTTTTGGTTGGTGCTTTGTTACTTGTTATTTGGTTGGTGCTCCATAGAAGAAAGTTTTCAAACAATGAAAAATTCCAAGGTCTCGCATTTGTCATGTTTATGGATATCATTTCATATTTGTCTTCAGATTGGTATAAGACGTTAAATAATATTTTAATACTTTCATTGGTGGCTTATAATCTCATACCTGATAAATCAAGTCCCACCCCTCCCCCAGGTAGCCTCGCAGTAGGAACAGGAAGCAGAACCCCAAAAGCCAGAAGTGGAGATATTGCAAGACTACAGATGTCCTGAAAGAAGCAGTGTTCCCAGTTTACCCCACCCCCCAAAACGCCGGTTTAAAAGCAGAAGTATGCTGGGCATGGTGGCACAGGCTTGTAATCCCCACACTTGGGAGGTGGAGACAGGAGGATCTCGTGGTTTCAAAGCCAGCATTGCTGGCTTAAGAGAACCTGTTTCCAAAAAATAAAGATAAAAAATAGGTCTGCGAGTGTAGCCAGTAGGTAGAAGGGTTCCATCCCCAGTACCACCAAAAAAAAAAAAAAAAAAAAAAAAAAGTAGAAGTACTTCTGCTCTGCAACGTGAGCAACTCAGCCAGCCAATTGGACTACACAGCAGACCCTCCAGGAGGGTGGCTCCTGGGTCCCTTCCCACAACTGGCTGACCTTGTTCCAAACCCCGAAGGTGCCGAGGTGCAGAATTCTTTGATTCCTCTGATTAAAAGCAGATTTTCTGATACCTCACTGGCTGCTTGCCTCCTTGCCTCCAAACCTTTAAACCTTTCAATACCATAATGTAGTTCCTAAAGAGAGTGATAGTGACATATATACACACAGCACTTAGTGGGATTTCCTCCCAATATTTTTAAAATAAGATTCATAGTCTGTTTCAAAAGTGCATTTATGCTTCGAACCTGCGCTAGCCTCCTGTCTCCGCCTCCCAAGCGCAGGGATTACAAGCATGTGCCACCATGCCTGACAAAAAGTGCATTTATATTTTTATAGTAAGGTCCAATGCATTTAGGAGTCAGTTGATTGCCCCCTAGACGAGATGTGTAGCCCTAGCAACTTCTTGGTGAATAAAACAGTAGTATTAGAAGTCAGTGTCCTGAAGAAGAAAAACAGAAGAAGGACCACAAACAAAACTTTAAAAGGCTAGCTATATAGAATCACATTGGATAGATGTCAACAACCCAAGTATTTCTTCAGGACCTCACAATACAATAATTAGCACTGATAATAAATATACCTTATACATCAAGCAGAGGTTAAATTGTATGTATTAATCACAGATTGCCAAAAAGGGGTATATCTCCAATAGTCTGAATTGTTTAAAAACCAGAAAGCTTCAATGTTCCAGTGCTACTAAGATCCTATGGGTCATTTCCACCAAGGCACCACACAAACAAGATACGGCTTGTACCATATTAGGGTGACTGGTGAAATACTAATTAGGAATCCTACAACATGGGTTCTAGTTTCTGCCATTTACTTAGGGCAGGTCCAGTAACTTCCCCAAATTCCCAGAGTTTCTTGCTTGTCACCTGCAGAAGAGTTCTCTTACACCTGTTCTCTCTACCAAAGGAAATGTTTGTGAGAATTAAATGAGTTTTTCACATGAAAACATCATCAAAATTATAAAGAACTTTCTGAATACAAGACACCCATACTAAATTATAAGTAATTTATCCTTAATATTTTTATTAGACTAATATCATTATGTTCTTTCATAAACAAAATGATAATACCATCTGTCCAGGAGGTACTTGAGAAATACTGTCTAGCTGATTGTGACAAAACTCAAAAAGTTGGCTCCCATATTGCCTAAATCTTTTTAGAATCCATTAAATGTTATTTGCTCAGCCCCATATTTGAAGTTGGAAGATCAAACTATTGTCCTTTGTTATGATAAACCTGGAGTAAATTAATTTCCAGCTTTTCATCATTTAATGGCAGCATTTATGAGATAACCCACCTGCTTTAGCATTTTAATGAAAATAAACAAGTTCCTTTAATGAAAGGAACTAATTTCAGTCCTCCCCCAAACTCAGTTATTTCCCTCAAATTTTCTCAGCATCATTCTGTGTCCCTTTCAGACAAGAAAATATTTCATATTGGGTATGCCAATACTGCTAGTCATTTCCCTTTGTAAAAATAAAGAAAAGTGGTGTGTGTGTGTGTGTGTGTGTGTGTGAGAGAGAGAGAGAGAGAGAGAGAGAGAGAGAGAGAGAGAGAGAGAGAATATACAACCCCCAAATAATATAGCCAGCCACATTTTGCTTCATTTTTAAAGGCAATAAGTAAACTTTTTTTCTGGTATTGGGAATTGAACCTGGGAGCATTCTACCTCTGAGCTATAATCTCAGCCTTTATAGTTATTTTGAAACAGGGTCTTGATAAATTGCTGAGGCTGGCCTTGAACTTGTGATCATACTGCCTCACCCCCTAGTACTGATTGAAGGTATGTGCCACCATGCTCATTTCAGGTAAATATTATAAAGATTAAAAAAATCTGTGGAATACAGTTATCATTCCTTAAAAGGGAGCCTCCTTACAACTACAGCAAAGCCAAACAAATAGAAAATATTGAGCTCAGCAATGAAGAAGAGGAGATAAAGGATCTTTGGATCCAAAGAAATATTAAACTAAGCTAAATAACTGGAGGCCATGGTGTTGAAATAGAATGAAAATATTCCACATTTTTCTGAAGAAAAATACAAACTGTCAAGATAAATGTGAAAGTAGAGGAATGAGGAAGAAGGAGAGAAGAAAGAAACAATTTTAACAACTTTTTTTTTTTTTTTTTTTTTGCGGGTCTGGGGATGGAATCCGGAGGCATTTGACCTCTGAGCTACACCCCCTGCCCATTTTCTTATTCTTTATTTTGAAATAGGGTCTCACTGAGTTTTAGAGGGCCTCAGTAGCTGAGGCTGTCCATGAACCGCAATCCTCAGGTCTCAGCCTCCCAGACGCTGAGATTACAAGCGTGCACCACCACGCCCAGCTCCTAGTATAGTCTTAATGCCATAAACTTATTTTTGTTCATCTCTGCCTGCTTGCCTTAAAAGCAGTATAGTTTAAAGCAGAAATTCTCACCATTTTTGTGTATAGGAATATCTTGCAGATTTTATTGGAAAGCAGGCCTGGGGTAGGGCAAGAGATTCTGTATTTATAAGACCTAGTGTTGCTGCTTCTGCTACTGGTCCCGGACTTTGCTTTGTTTAGCAGGTGCATGTTAGCTGTAAGCCAAATTGGATTCCAGATTGCCTGAGCTTCAATTTCTGGTGCCACTATTTAATGGCTTTGTGACTTTAATAAGCAAGTTCTATGCCAAAATTTTTCAACCTAATAAATGGGGAATAATAACAGTACATCTATGTAAAATGCTTAGAGCAATGCTCAACAATAAATGTTAACTATTATAAATATTGGAAATATCAACCCTGGACTAGAAATCTAACCTTGCTGAGATTTGATTTCCCTATCTTTTAAAACAACTACTCTGTGCCTCTCTCAGAGAGCTGTTGCAATAACTAGAAATCAATTATGTGAGATGTATAAAGAGTCTGGCATGGTTTAGATAATCAAAGTATTGTCAAGGATTCCAGATAATTGTTTAAATGATAATGTAACAATACTAATAATTTCTTCCAAGAACCTAGACATTATTTGCTCTACCAATTCACTTGTTCAGCCCCCCTCACTCATATTTATTTTCTTCATTCACTCAGTAATTTTTTAGTTTTTCCTATGCATTAAGCAGCCTGGCTCAAGCACTGGGGTTATGTCAGTAAACAAGACAGTCCTGGCTAGAGCTTTTGTTTTAGTGAAAGAGAAGAAACAAAGAAAAGACATGCAAAGCAGTCATAAGAGTTGAAAAAAATAAAAGCAAGATAAATCTCAATGGAAGGGGAGAAGACACCAAGTGCTGTGTGCATGTATCATCCTATCAATCTATACTTCATTATGATATATAATCACAATGAACCAATAAAAGTATAAAATCAAAGATAAGGGATGGAAAACTCTACTCAGTGCACAGAGGTTTTAGAGATGTAGCTTTTCGGGGGAGGCTTCTTGGAGAAAGGAGCAATTGAGTAGGTGTGTGAGTGTGGTGAGGAAGCAGGCCTTTGAAGTTTCAGGGAAAATATTTCCATCAGTAGTTCTTCTGAGATAGGTCAGTGTACCAGGCTTTGAAGGAGATCCATATAACGAGAAGAGATGGAGGGCCAGATTTGTTTTCTTAACTATGAGTCATAGTTCATTAATAGGTTGCAAACAGCACTGAAAAAGAGGGGGAAAAAAAGAGGAGGGAGTATTGGTTTGTGAAGCTAGACAATTGGACACATTTTTATATATGTCCTAGGTTACAATTTTAAAATCAATACATGTTTTGAAGATGGAAACATCAAACCATTGTCCAGGTTTATCATAACAAAAGACAAGGGTATGATTTTCCAACTTTTTTCTATGAGTAACTGTGTAAGAAGTTTCAATTATATTGGGATAAATTATGTTGAGCCTCATAGGCTGTTACAAGGCACACATGCTTTATTCTGAAGGCCCAGAAGCAGTGGGAGAACCTGAGCAGGGGAGTGATGTAACATGATGATTGTTGTCAAGCCCTTTGATTTCTATGTGGAAAGCTGGTAAAAGTAAAAGAGTGATGACTTCTTGCCAGAGTGCCTCTTACCTATGGTACTGCACTTAGCAGAATGATGTCTGCTGTGACATCCATGTCCTACTACATCATATGTCATGGAAAAGAAGAATTTGCGGATGTGATTAAAGTTAGCATGGGTTGATTCTGGCTTATCCAGGTAGACAGGTCGAACCGATCTAATCACAAGCCCTTAAATGTGGACAAAGGGGGCAAAGAGTTGTTCAGAATAATG
The DNA here is from genome assembly GCF_963383645.1 of Muscardinus avellanarius. Lineage (NCBI taxonomy): Eukaryota > Metazoa > Chordata > Mammalia > Rodentia > Gliridae > Muscardinus > Muscardinus avellanarius. Next base: position 35,381,942 of record NC_137801.1, read on the forward strand.
TGCTGTGAGAAGCCCTTGACTTTCCATTGCTGGATTTGAAGATGGAGGAAAGGGCCATGAGCTGATGAATGTGAACAGCTTCTAGGAGTGGGAGAAATATGGGGAAGTGGACCTGAGAGCTAACCAGGAAATACAGCTCCCCTAACACTTTGGTTTTAACCTGATAAGAGCTGTGTCAAGTGTCTAACCTGCAGAACTCCAAGATTATTAACGTGTTGCTTAAGCCTCTACATCTGTGACATTTTTGTTATGGCATCAATTGAAGACTGATACAAGCATGTTGCCTCTTATGCCTGTCTCCCACCTTTTTCTTCCTCATGGACATCTTCAGCTGTTTAAGTTCTTTTAGCTGTCCTCACTGCCCCATGGATTTTTCCCAGAATGAGGAGAGAGAGAGGGAGAGAGAGAGAGAGAGAGAGAGAGAGAGAGAGAGAGAGAGAGAGAGAGAGAGAGAGAGAGAGATATGAGAATATCTTTCTAAGATATTACTTTGGACAATTTTTTTTCTTCCATTTCTTGGCTTTTCTATTATAAGGGCAAATTCTCATGTTAGAAATGCTTTGTCTCCATAGAAAGCACGTCCTCTAATTATTTGTCTCTTTTACAGTTATCTTCACATTCACTGACACCACTTCAAGCCATGCCTTCATTTGTGATTTGATTTACTGTTTTTTTCTAATCTGTTGCTGCTGTTTTAAGTATATTTTTATCTGCAGTGGAATTGTGTTGCCTCTACAGTCATTTCTTGCCTCTAATTATATTGTTTTATCATATTACCTCAGGGCTCTTGTTTTACCAAACTCATAATCTTATTGGATTTTTTCAGAGCATAAAGCATGCTTATAACATATTCTTTTTTCTTTGTACTAAGTTTAATTTCAGACTCACTTCAGCATGTAATATTTGTTTCCTTTCAGATATTTTAATGGCATAGCTGTCCTGACATTTCTTTTCTTCTGCCTAAATTGCCAAAAAGTCAGTATAAAAATTTGTTGGCCCACATCCCAGTATATCTAGAACCTGGGTTTTTTTTAACCCTTCTAAGCTGCAATTTAAAAGCCTGATGTTTATAGCAATGTTGTTTCTGTTTCTTTTCTCTCTCTCTCTCTCTCTCTCTCTCTCTCTCTCTCTCTCTCTCTCTCTCTCATAGTTGTGCAGGAGTCAAGGGGAAGGAGAGTGAATTCAAGTTGAATGTAGTCTTTGATTAGAGACAAGAACTCAGCTCTTCAGAAATGTTTTTCTCTTTGAGAATGGCTAAGAAAAGAGCTCATAAAAATTTTAATTACTTTTCACAAACATATCACCATCTAATTAAAGTGGCCTTAAGTCTGCAGATGGTGCCTTCTTTGATGATTTTGTATCAAACTTTGTGATGAACAAGCCTGCTTCCATAGCTGCAGGCTTGAAGTGGAGACCAAGGAATTGGCAGCTCATTCTGCTTTGGGGTACTTTCAGAGAAAATTTGCCAATATTCATAAACACAGCTACCAAATAACCCAATCAATTTTATCAGCTCTCTGAAGAACTATAAAAGTATTTATTTGAACACAGATGATAATTATTATTCTGAATGTCTATCACTTTGTCTCTTTATCAAGTTCATGGTAAATCTGGTGTTAATTTTGCATGCTACTGCATGTTTTCTTATATCCCTACACTCTATATCTATTTTTAAAAACAAAAAGTTTAGAGTCCTAATTTCCTGAATTCCAAACTCAATTCAACTACATAGTCTCATTGTTGCCCCAGAAGAGGTAAATTCTAAGCCTCAGCTCTCTTGCCTACAGTCTGAGGCTGGTGCCATCTACTTGGTAAAGGTACTATAGAGATAAAGTAACATATAAAAGGCATTTAACATATGCCTGGCATATGGTAAGTATGAATTTATTTTTACAACTATTAACCAGCTCAGGTTGCTATAACAAAATGCCACACTGGATGACTTAAATAACAAACATTTATTCCTCACAGTTCTAGTGGTGAGGGACTAAAGACCAAGGTCCCAATATATTTGATATTTTGTTGGCACTCAATTCCTGGTTTGTCTTCGTGTAAGAAAGAAGTCTAGTTTCTTCTATAAGTGTGTACTAATGATATATTTCAAAATGACTAGAAGAGTATAAAATTCCAAACACAAAAAAATGATTAATACCTGAAGAGAAAGAAATGCTTATTACCCTGATTTGGTTAATGTGCATCATATACATGTAGTATTAAATAACCATAATGTACTCCATAAAGATGAATAATTTTTTTAAATGTCTCCCTAAAGCCATGCACGGTGGTGCACACTTGTAATCCCAGTACTTGGGAGGCTGAGACAGGAGGATTGAATAGTTTCAAAGCCAACCTCAGCTACTTAATGAGATGCTCAGCAACTTAGTGAGAACCTGTTTCCAAATAAAACATAAAAAGTAGGTCTAGGAGTATAGCTCAGCTGTAGAAAGTCCTTGGATTCCTTCTCCAGTACGAAAAAAAAAATGTCTCTTCAATTCTCCAATATCCTGATTTCAGTTCTTCTGGATATATGCCTAGAAATGGGAGTTCTATTTTTAACTTTTATAAGGAATCCCATCCTGTTTTCCATGTCCTCCCAAGTACTAGAATTAGAGGTGTGCTCCATCATACCTAGTTTATAATTTCATATACTATACAAAGGTTCCAATTTTTTCACATTCTCAACACTTTTGTGATTTTAAGTTTTTTAATTTTTTATTGGTGCATTGTATTTATACATCATGATGAAGCAAAAAAGCATGTGTAGACATAAATGCACACATCACCCAGCCACCCCCCACCCAGTCCCCACTCCACTCCCTCCTCATCCCTCCCTCTCATGATTGACTTAGTGGTTGACTATGATATGAATTAGTATATCGTGCATTTTAAAGATTTCCCTTCTCCCTTCCTCCCATCCCCACAGTTAGGTAGCATTATTTGCTTCCCTATAGGACCTCCTTTTTTACATGGAGTTCCTCCTATGACCCCTTTCACCTTAGCTTTCACACATTAGGGAAAACATCTGATTCCTTACTTTTTGTAACTGACTAACCTCACTTAGCATAATGTCCTCAAGATCCATCCATTTCCCTGAATATGCTGCAATTGTGGGGGTTTTTTTAATGGCTGAGTAAAATTCCATTGTATACATATCCCACAGTTTTGTAATCCATTCATCTTTTGATGGACATCTTGGCTGGTTCCATAGTTTGGCTATGGTGAATTGTGCAGCTATGAACATAGATACACATGTATTAGTTTGGTAGTTTGGTTTCCTTTTTGGGGGGTTAGATTTTTGTGGTTTAGATTTGCATTTCATTTGTGACTTTATGTTGAGCATTTTATGCAAGTCTGTTCTTATTTGTACATCTTCTTTGGTGAAATGTATAATAAAATATTTAGAGCATTTTTAGATTGATTGTTTGGTGTTTTTGCTGCTGGGATTGCTATGTATTTTATATATTAATCCCTTATCTGATATATGGCTTACATATACTTTCTCCCATTCTTTAGATTGCCTTTCGTACTATTGTTTTCTTTACTGTGCAAAAGCTTTTTGGTTTGATAAAGTCTCATTTGTTTACCTTTGTTCCCAGTGATTTTGATGTAATATTCAGGAAATCATTTCCAAGACCAATATCAAGATTTCCCATCTGTTTTACTCTAAGAATTTTATAATTCCAAGTTGTGTGTGTGTGTGTGTATGTGTGTGTGTGTGTGTGTGTGTGTGTGTGTGTGTGTCTTAGTGGGAACAGAACCCAAACATTCTATATTTGAGCTACAATTCTAGCCCTATTTCACTCTTTACTTGAGAGAGAGGGTTTTGCTAAGTTTCTGAGGCTGGCTTCAAATCTAGAATCTTGAAGTTTAAGCCTCCAAACTTCTGAGGTTGCTGGCATGCCCCACCATACCTGTTTATAATTCCAAGTTTGACATTTAAGTCTTTAATCCATATGATGCAAGGTTGGAATCCAATTTCATCCAAGTTTGGGGTAATTTTTTTATTATAAATATTAATGATTTTAATTATAGCCTTCCAAAGAATTTGTAATCTAATGTTTGTTTCTGCTTTCTTCCAGGCCTTAAGATTAATTTCATGTTGCCTTCATTATAAGTGAGCTACAAGCTTAGATATTAAAGTGGCTAGAGATTGGATGACACAGAGGACTTGACAAGAACCACATAAATTATTTATTTAAAATTTGTATTGTTATATAGTAGTCATACATTTATTCTGGTACAAGACAATAGAGGCATACATGCACACATCATTCATTTAGTCTTTCCCCAACTCCCACCCCATTCTCTCTCTCCACCCTCTTTCTCATGTTTGGCTTGACTTTATGCTTATGAATTTATACCATGTACATTAAGGAATTTTCCACTTTCCCCCTCCTATTCCCCTCACTTAGGTTGCCTTATTTGCTCATCAGTGTTTGGGTTTTTTTTTTTTTTCATCTAGAGTTCCTCCTATGACCCTTTTATCCTTAGCTTACATATATTAGAGAAAGCATACAATTTTTTACTTTTTGTGACTAACTAATCTCACTTAGAATAATGTTCTCCAGTTTCCATCCATTTCCCTGCAAATCACAAAAATTTTTTGCATTGTATACATATCCCAGAGCTTTGTAATCCATTCACCTGTTGGTGCAAATCTTAGCTGATTCCATAGTTTAGCAATCCTGAATTGTATGACTATGAACATAGATACAAATACATTAGTTTGGTACTTTGCTTTCCATTCATTTTGGTAGATACCCAGAAGTGGTATTGCTAGATCATATGATAGGTTCATTCTCATTCTTCTGAGAATCCTCTATACTGTTTTCCAAAGTGGTTGTACTAATTTGCAGTGCCACCACAATGTATTAGAGTTCCCAATTCTCCACATACTTGCCAGCATTTGTTGTTGTCTGTGTTTTGAATGATTTCTATTTTAAATGGAGTTAGATGAAACTTGAGGGTAGTTTTGATTTGCATGCCTCTAATTGCTAATGATGTTGAACATTTTTTCATACATTTATTAGCCATTTGAATTTCTTCTTTTCTGAAGTGTCTAATTTTTTTTCTAAGTATTTTAATTTTTGTGGTATATCCTAAGTAGAAGTGTTTTATGATTTCTTTTTCAGTGGATTTATGGTTGACATATAGGAAAGCTTCTGATTTTTTAAGATTGACTTTGTATCCAGACACTTTGCTGAATTTGTTTATCAGTTTTATAAGCTTTTTAGTTGAGTCTGTTGGGTCTTCTAAGTACAGTATCAGGTTATCTGCAAGTAGGGATAGCCCTAGTTCTTTTCCTATTTGTACTCATTTGATTTCCTTCTCGTGCCTTATTGCTTTGGCTAGAGTCTCAAGTACTAAATTGAAAAAAAAAAGTGGTGATAATGACCATCTTTGTTTTGTTCCTGTTTTTAGGGGAAATTCTTGCAGCTTTTCCCATTTAATATGATGTTGGCTGTGGTCTTATTGTATATTGTCTTTATAATGTTTAGGTATGTTGCTTCTATTCTGATTCCCTGCAGTTTTTTTTTTTTTTTAGCATAAATGGATGTTGAATTTTGTTGAATTGTTTTTCAGCTTCTACTGAAATGATCATGAGATTTTTGTCGTTGGATTTATTTATGTGAAAATTACATGTATTGCTTTTTTGTATGTTGAACCAGCCTTGCATCCCTGAGATGAACTCTACTTGGTCATGATGTATAATTTTCCTGATGTGGTCTTGAATTCCTGTTGCTAGTGTTTTGTTTAGCAGTTTTGTGTCTAAGTTCATCAACAATATAAGCCAATAGTTTTATTTTCTTGACTTGTCTTTATTTTGTTTTGGTAATAATTTGATGTTGGTTTTCCAGGATGTATTTGGGAAAATCTTGTTTCTCTCTGTTTCATAGAATATATTGAGGAGTATTGGGATCAACTCCTCTATAAAGATTTTGTAAAATTCACTTGAGAAACCATGTGGTCTTGGGCTCTTGTTTGATGGTATGCTCTTTATTGATGCCTTGATTTCTTTGATTGTTATTGGTTAATTTCTCTACTTCATTGATTTCTGCTCTGATTTTAATAATTTCATGTCTTCTACTAACTTTGGGGTTAGACTGCTTCTGTTTTTCAAGGGCTTTGAGGTATGTAATTAGATTATTTACTGATTTTCTGTTCTTCTGATGGGGACACTCAGTTCTATAAATTTTTCTCTTAATACTGCCTTCAAGGTGTTCCAGAGGTTTTGATATGTTGTATCTCTATTTACATTTCTTTCAAAGAATTTCTTAAGTTCACCCCTTACTCCTCATGTGGCAATATGATGTTCAGTCTCCACATGTTTATGTGGTTACTTTGAGTAGTCTTATAGTTAATTTCTAATTTCATTTTATTGTGGTCTGAAATGATGCTGAGGAGTATGTCATATTTTTTGAATTGATGATGCTCACTTTGTGGCCCAGGATGTGGACTATTTTGGAGAAGTTTCCATGAGCAACTGAAAAATATGTCAACTCTGGTGTAGTTGGGTGGAATATTCTGCATGTATCGAATAGGTTCATTTTGTTGATAGTGTTCTTTAGGTCTGAGGCATCTTTATTAACCTTTTCTCTAGGAGATCAGTATCGCAGTGTGAGAAGAGTGTTGAAGTCTCCCAGTATTATTGTATTGGGATCTATGTGTGATTTGCTGGATTATTCCTTTTGCCAGTAAAAAATGACCTGTTTGTCTCTTCTATAAACTTACATTTGAAATCTAATTTGTCTCATATCATAGTTGGTACTTATCTTTGAGTTCTGCTGACTTGAATTACCTTCCTCCAGTACTTTTGTCATCTACGTCTTTTTATTGGAGAGTTGAGGCCATTTACGTTCAGCATTTTTTTTTTTTTTGCAGTACTGGGGATGGAACCCAGGGGCATTGTACCTCTGAGCTACACATCCAGCCCTATTTTTTAGTCTTCTTATCTTTGAAAAAGGATCTCACTGAGTTGCAAAGGGCCTCACTATGTAGCTGAGGCTGTCCATGAACTGCAATCCTCCAGTCTTTGCCTCCCAAATGCTGGAATTACAAGCATACACCACCATGCCCAAGTTCAGCATAATTTTTGAGAGATGGATTTTAAATCCTAACATTTTAAGTTTTGACTTCTGTTTGAGGTGTTTATTCTTCTTTGCTTAGTTGTTTGTTTGATGGGAATTATTGTTTCTCTGCTTCTAGAATTTATTACTTATTTCTTCTTTGCAGTTAATCCCTATTAGTATTTTCTGTAGTGCTGGTTTGGAAGACATAAATTCTTTTAGCTTCTGTTTGTAATAGAAGGTTTTTATTTCTCCACTGATTTTGAGAGATATTTTTTCTGGGTAAAAAATTTTTTGGATGCAAGTTATTTTCTTTTAGAGTTTGGGATATGTTGATCCAGACTTTAGAAAGCCTAGAGCAATTCTAATTGGTTTGCCTCTGAATTTCACTTGGCCTTTTGGATTTGTTGCCTTTAAGAGTCTCTCCTTGGCTTCTACATTAGTCAGTTTGACTATTATGTGGCATGGTGAACCTTTTTTATCTTTTTTGTGTGTGGAGGGGTCTAGGGATGGAACCCAGGGGCATTCAACCTCAAAACTATATCCTCTGCTCTATTTTGTATTCTTTATTTTGAAACAGGTCTCACTAAGTTGCAGAGGGCCTCGCTAAGTAGCTGAGGCAGTCTGCAAACCATGATGTTCTTGTCTCAGCCTCCTGAATTCTGAGATTACAAGCATGCACCATGCATGGCTATGGTGACCCTTTTCTCTGATCTTATCTAAAGAAGTTTCTCTAAGTTTTCTGTACCTGTGTGTGTATTGACTTTTTTTTTCTGTATCTGGAAATTTTTCTGATATTATTTCTTTGAAGAGATTGTTGACCCTTTTAGTTTCACATTTTATTCCCTCTTCTATGACTATTATTCTTAGGTTAGCTCTTTTAAGATGGGCCCATATCTCTTTGAAGTCCAAATCATGCTGTTTAAATGGGCTTTTTTCTCAATTATATACTATACATTAATCTTTGGAGTAATCCTCCTCTAAGAGCAAGATTCTTTTTTCCATGTGGTCTAATCTTTTGTAGTTTGTATTGATGCCTTTACTTCAATAATTGCATCTTTCACTTTTTTCAGAGCTTCTTTCTGATTCTTATTCAGAGTGTCAGATTCTTTGTTTATTTGTTCCTTTATTTCTCTCAGGATAACTCTATATTTTTTCAGAAGTTTTGTAGAAATTTCTACCATTAAATTTCTGATTTGTCCTTTTAGAAATCTCTGCAATTTTGTGATATCAGGTTCTGTTATTGTGGAATTGTGGGAGCTCATTTCTTCCTTGCTTTTTCTCCTTTCCATAATTTCAGGTTTCTTAAGTTTGTATTTTTGTTGCTTTTTATAGTTTTCTCTCACTCTGTAGGTGTCAGCTGGTATATACAAGAATAAGTTGTGTTGTATTCAGTGGTGAAGGTTGAGTGAGCAGGAAGGTGATAAAGTAGGATAGGATTGAATAAAATTAGAGTTTTATTTTGGTGAGGTAATATATATTAGAGATTAGAGGTAGTGAATAGGTAGTAAGATAATAATAACCAGTGTAAAGTATTTAGTATAATGGATATGAAGTGGACTTAATACAAGACAAAGATGCCTCTGGCATCTTTCCCATTGCAAAGTTGGGTCTCTGAGCTCTTAAAAAGGACCTGTCTCTGAGACTCTCTCATTGTATTCAGGCAGCCAGTATCACCGGGGCTAGATCTAGTGTTAAGCACAGGTCCCTATGCTTTTCACTGGCACTGAACCTTCATCTCTCCCTGCCTGTAGGCAACAAGTGCCACTGGGAACAAGACCAGAGGATGTGATGGGATCAGCTGTCAGTGCTGCAAATCATAGCCAGGGTCCACACAGGAGGAGTCTACTATTTACAATTCTAATAAGCTGCAGACACTTACTTTGTTGCACATCATTGGCTTTTTGGCTGGGGATCTCTGAATGCACAGTATCAGCAGTTCCTGCACAGTGAGGAAAGATGGTAATGCTGTAGCCCCTGCGACCACAACCATTGAAGGCAGGCAGGATACTCTTTCAATCTGTCTTCTAGCCTTGCTTCCACCACCTTTCAATTTTGGGTGCTCTGTTCAAATTTATGCTGATTTCTTTCTGTGTCAAGACACTATTTTCACAGTAATAAAAATCAAGAGTTAACAGGACTGATATGTGCTTCTTCCATCAGTCACCATCTTTCCGGAAGTCCACATAAATTTTTAATGTGTGATGTGCAGTATTTATTTTATTATCTACTTTGGATACATAGTGAAAATCTATTAGAGTTTATATGCTACTCTTGGCATAAATTATATTATCTGAAAATTTATTAATAAAATAATCTTAAATTTTTTATAAAGGTTCCAGGAATCACAAGGACTTTCATGTAATATATAACAGTATCTGAAAATTATTTCATGATTTATGGTTCATAAAAAAGCTTTCAGAAACAAGAAATAGAGCTTCTCTTTTCTGAGAAAGTCTGATTTTCCAATGTCAGCTCTTCCAGTAGCTCTCAGGTGGCCTCTTAACATTGCCTCTTAGAAGAGTACCCAATGAATATCTAAGTCAATTATACCTTTTCCTCTTGGGTTTTTTATATGAATTAAAGAAATTTCCCTTCTCTTCATAGAAAATTTCCTATTACATGTGTACCCCTCTATTCTAGTATAGAAAAAAAATAAATGTGAATTATTTTTCCACAACGTGTAAGTCATGTGAAGATGTTCAAGTTATTTACTTATCTAACTTTCAATTTCTTCACCTATAGAACTGAAGATAAAAACTTGTATGTTAAGATTTCCTTGAGGGCCAAATAACATAACTGTTTGTTTATTTTTAAAGGGATTTTTATCTTGTTTTTTGCCATGTCTTAATGTCTTTGGTGTTATCCATTATTCAGAAAAAGCCCTTACATAGCATTACCATTTAGGTATAGACACATTATTTTTCAGTTTTCACATAATTACGGTTGTTGCTTTTGAGTATTGTCAAATTGCTATTTTAATTTTTATTATTATCTATTATTATAATCATAGGACATATGATCCATATGGCAGCCATTCTTTAGAATGCATTAAGGTCAATCTTACTTAGCATAGAGTTAGTATTTATAAATAGTTCTGTGCTTATAAAGGACACCCATTCTCTATATTTTTAAGGGAAAATAATATATCCATATCTCTATATCTTTATCCATTTATACAATAGATCAAGCAAGCCTGTTAAATGTATGGCTGAACAGTTTCATACTCTAAATTTCTACTTAAATTTTTCAGAGAAAAACCTCTTAAATATCCCACTACAATTGGAAACATTAATTTTTTATAGTTCTAACAGTTTTTATTTTATATATTTTAAAACTTGTTATTAAATTTACCTAATAATATAGTTTATTTGTATACCACTATATTGCTATGGCCTTCTGGTAAGCTGTTCCTATTATCTATAATTATCCTTTATTCCTATGTTAGTCTATGACTTAAAATATATTTGGTTTGATAATAGTATTTTTATATATCAGGTTTATTTTTATTAGTGTTTATCTGGTGGGTTTTTTTTTTCTTTTTCATCTCTTTAGGTTGCCCTTTCAGGTTTTTCTATGTCTCTTCTAAGTAGAAAAGAAATTCCTTTCAATCTGAGATTTTGTCTTTTAAAAGATACATTTAGAGTCAGTGCTGCTAGGTGAGTGGGTGGGAGGCAGACGATGGTGGGGACAGACCTGGCCTAGGCTGGAACCGCCAGGAGAAGGGCTCCTTTGGGCAGGTGGAGTGACCCTGTGGGGCCTGATCTTCTATTGTCTTAATGGCCCTGGCTTTCTGTGTATGTGTGTGATACTGGGGGTGGAACTCTGGTTGAATTCTGCCTTCTGGGTACACCTCCAGCCCTATTTTATTTTTTATTTTTGTAATAGCAAAAGTAAAAAGGAGGCAAACTGGAAAGGAGAAAAATATAGTTTTTTTATTATTTTATATTTTTACAGGTCTGGGGTGGAATCCAGAGGCATTCAACCTCCGAGCTATATGCCCTGCCCTATTTTTTTAAATAGTTTTGCATCCAAGTTCATCAGAGATATAGGCCTGTAGTTTTCCTTCCTTGGACTATCTTTATTTGTTTTGGGTATTAGTGTGATGTTGTCTTCATAGAATGTATTCGGGAGAGTCCCACTTTTTTATATTTCATAAAATAGTTTGAGGAGTATTGGGGTTAGCTCTTCTATAAAGGTTTTATAGAATTCACTTGGAAAACCATCTGGTCCTGGGCTTTTCTTCGATGGTAAGCTCTTTATTGCTGTTTGAATCTCTTTTATTGTTATTGGTTGGTTTAAGCATTCTATATCTTCTTGACTCTGTTTAGGAAGGTTGTATTAATCTAGGAAGTTGTCAATTACAAAATGACAGGAAACAAAAATCGTATTTCAACAATAACCCTGATTGTCAAAGGACTTTACCAACCAATTAAAGACAGACTCACCAGGCATGGTAGTGCACACTTGTAATCCCAGCATTTGGGAGGCTGAGACAGAAGAATCACGGTTCAAGGACAGCCTCAGCTACTACTTACTGAGGCCCTTTGAAACTCAGTGAAACCCTGTTTCAAAATAAATAATCAAAAATAGTACTGGGGGTGTAGCTCAGAGCTAGAATGTCCCTGGGTTCCATCCCCAATACCAAAAAAAAAAAAAGACATAGACTGTCAATGTGGATTAAATAAACATAATCCAAACATATGCTCCTTGCAAGAAACTCACCTTACAACTGAAAACATTCATAGACTGAAAGTTAAAGGATGGTAAAGTATATATCATGCTAATGAAGATCAAAATCAGGCCTGGGTAGCAATGCTGATATCCAACAAGACAGACTTTAAGCTAAAACACATCAGAAGAGACAAAGCAGGACACTTCTTTTTATTGAAAGGAACAATTCACCAAGATATGATGATAGTAAATGTTTATGCCCCAAATGTGGGTGCACCCACATTTGTAAAACAAACCCTTCAGGACATCAGATCTCAAATAGACCAATTACAATAATATTGGGAGACTTCAACACACCTCTCAAGCCACTAGATTGATCTTCAAGGAAAAAGATGAGTAAGGACTCTTCAGAACTAAATAAAACTATAAACCAAATGGACCTAATAGACATATACAGAATATTTCAACCAGGATCAGCAGAATACACATTTGTCTCAGCAGCCCATGGAACCTTCTCCAAAATAGATCACATCCTGGGCCACAAAACAAGAACCAGCAAATTCAAAAGATGTAATATAATTCCCTGCATCTTTTCAGACCAAAATGGAATGAAAGTGGAAATCAACAACAGGAAGACCAAAAATAACTACTTAAATACATGAATATTGAGTGATACACTATTGAATGATGAGTGGGTAAGATCAGAAACAAAGGGAGAAATAAAGAAACTTCTGGAATTAAATGAAAATAGATGCACAACTTACCAAACTCTATGGGACACATTGAAGACAGTGTTAAGAGGAAACTTTATAGCATTGAGTGCACACATAAGAACAGAGAGTCACCAAATAAACAACCTATTAACACATCTCAAGGACCTAGAAAAACTGCAACAGTCTAATCCCAAAGCCAGAAGAATGCAGGAAATAATTAAAATCAGAGCAGAAATAAATGAAATACAGAAAAAAAAACAATTCAAAGAATCAACAAAACAAAAAGCTGGTTCTTTGAAATGATTAGTAAGATTGACAAATCCCTGGCCAACCTAACCAAAAGAAAGAGGGGATCAAATTCAAATTATTAAAACCAGAAATAAAAAATGAGACATAACCACAGATAGTGGGAAAATTCAAAGGATTATCAGAAACTATTTTGAAAATTTATACTCTAATAGATTAGAAAACATGGAAGAAATCGATAGATTTCTAAGCAAATATAACATACCTAATTTGAACCAAGAGGACATAGCAAGCCTAAACCAACCAATATCAAGCAAAGAAATAGAAACAGCAATAAGAATTCTGCCATCAATGCAAAGCCCAGGCCCTGATGAGTTTCCAGCTGAATTCTACAAAACCTTCAGTGAAGAACTAATACCAATACTTCACAACTTGTTCTGGGAAATTTAAAGAGATGGAATTCTCCCAAATATCTTCTATGAGGACAGTATCACATTAATCCCCAAACCAAAAAAGATATCTCAAGAAATGAAAATTGCAGATCAATATCTTTGATGAACATAGATGCAAAAATTCTAAACAAAATACTAGCTATACACATTCAAAACCATATCAAGAGAATTGTACATGATGAACAAGTTGATTTTATCCCAGAAAATGAAAGCTGTTTCAGCATACACAAATCAATGCATGTTATTCACCACATAAATAGAACTGAGAACAAAAACCACATGATCATATCAGTAGATGCTGAAAAAGCATTTGACAAAATCCAACACCCATTCATGTAAAAACACTACAAAAAATTGGAATAGAAGGAATGTATTCAACATCATTAAGTCAATATACAATAAACCCAGAGCCTACATCATAGTGAATGGGGAAAAACTGCAAAATTTTCTCTAAAATCAGGAACAAGACAAAGATGCCCACCATCATCACTCCTTTTCAATATAGTCCTCAAGACTCTTGCCACAGCAATAAGAAAAGAGAAGGATATCAAAGGAATTCAAATAGGAAGAGAAGAATAAAAACTATCCTTATTTACAGATGACATGATCCTTTATCTAGAAGACCCAAAGAACTAAATCAATATGACTGGAGCTGATTAACCAATTCAGCAAAGTTGCAGGATACAAAATCAATTTAAAGAAATCAGTTGCTTTTCTATATGCCAACAATGAATCCACAATGAAAGAAATAAAGAAAACAGTCCCATTCACTATAACCTCAAAACCAATAATATATCTAGGAATAAACCTAACCAAAGACATAAAAGACTACTACAATGAAAACTATAAAACATTAAAGAAAGGAATTGAAGAAGACCTTGGAAGATGAAAAGATCTTCCTTGCTCATGGATAGGTGGAATAAATATCATCAAAATGGCCATTGTGCCAAAAAATGTTCTACGGATTCAATGCAGTTCCTATCAAAATACCAACAACATTCTCCATAGACCTAGAAAAACCAGTCATGAATTTTATATGGAAAAATAAAAGACCCAAAATAACCAAAGTAATCCTCAGCAATAAGAACTATGCAGGAGGCATCACAAAACTTGACTTCAAATTATACTACAGAGCAATAGGAGTAAAAACAGCATGGTATTGGCAGAACAACAGACAAACAGATCAATGCAACAGAATAGGAGATACAAAAACAAACCCACACACCTATAGTCATTTGATCTTTGACAAAGGAACCAAACTCATACACTGGAGAAAAGACAGCCTTTTCAACAAATGGTGCTGGGATAACTGGCTTTCCATTTGTAGAAAGATGGAACTAAATTCTTACCCCTCACTGTGCACAGGAATCAACTTGAGATGGATTAAAAACTTATAAATTAGACCAGAGACTCAGAAGCTATTAGAGGCAAGCATAGGCTCATAACTCCAAAATATAGGCCCAGGCAGTAACTTTCTCAACAAGACCTTTACAGTGCAGAAAATTAAAGCAAGAATTAACAAGTGGAATGGCATCAAACTAAAAAGTTTCTGCTTGCCTGGCATGGTGGCGCACACTTGCAATCCCCATGCTTGGGAGGTGGAGACAGGAGGATCATGCAGGTTCTAAGCCAGCCTTGCTGGCTTAAGAGACCCTGTTTCCAAATAAAAATATAAAAATAGGTCTGGGAGTGTAGCCCAGAGGTATAATGGCTTCCAGGAACCCCAGTACCACCAAAAAAAAAAAAAAAAGTTTCTGCTCATCAAAGAACCCCATCAAGAACCTAAAGAGAAAGCCTACAGAATGGGAGAAGATCTTTAACAGCTACCACTCTGATAGAGGACTAATATCCAGAATATACAAAATGCCCAAAAGACTCTACACTAGCAAAACAAATAATCAAATTAAGAAATGGGCAACTGAATTGAATAGACACTTCATAAAAGAATAGAGAAAAATTACAATACATGAAAAATTGTTCAACATCATTAGCCATGAGGGAGATTCAAAACAAAACTACACTGAGATTCCATCAAATCCCAATCAAAGTGGCAAGCATAAAGAAGTCAAATAACAACAAATGCTGGGAGGATGTAGGGAAAGAGGAACTCTTTTACATTGTTGGTGGGAGTGCAAACTAGTTCAGCCACTATGGATATCAGTGTGGAAATTCCTCAGAAAACTGGGTGTGGATCCACCATATGATCCAGCTCAACCACTCATGAGTATCTTTCCAAAGGGGTTGAAATCAGAGAACTATAGTAGCATATGCATACTCATGTTCATAGCAGCACAATTCACAATAGCCAAAATGTGTAACCAACCTAGGTCTCCATCAACAGGTAATGTGCTTTACAGAAAACCCAGTTAAATGATCATTTGGGGTATCTCATTATAAATGAGACAAAAATGAGAAATAAAAAATGATCTAATCTCACATGCAAGAATAAGTTTTATTGTTTTCAATTTTTTCCTAAAATAAAATGCCCTTCTATGTGTTTTCTCTTATATGTGGAAACTAGAGAGGAAAAAAGCAAGAACAACCTCATGAGTTGATAGTTACCAGTAGAGTAGTAGAACAGGATCAGAGGAAGGAGGAGAGGAGTGAAAGGGAAGAAATGGGAAAGGAAACAGATCAAATATATTACTACAAATCTCACTATTATGTGTAGTTATAATATATCAATAAAAATATTTTAATAATAATACAAAACAAAATATGGTGCCCTTCAGTCAAAATAAGTGGCAGTTCATGCAAAGTAATATACTTACAGTATTTACAATTCAACATTGGCCCCTTTAATGAGGTCATTTTAATAAGTACTATATGGGTTTGTTTTCTCCAAATAATTACCATATATGCTATAAAATCAAACAGTATAATTATATATGAGTATCTTTTTTCATTAAAATATTTAGATGTCCTTTGTAATGTTTCCTGTCATGTCCTGCCACTTCCAATCAGGGCAGAGAGCACAACTGCACAGGTTCTCTCCACTCTACAGTGGCCTCCACCTCCATTTCTATTTGCCTTCGTCTCTGTCCCATTTTCTGTGGGACAACAGGCCTATTAACAATGACCAGGAGAAGTAAAAATAGATCAACTACATTTAAAATCCCTTACTATAGTTTTTTGAAACATACAACACATTATTATCTATAGTTGCCCTACTTGAACAGCACATCAGAGCTTCTTACTCATATCTAAACATAATTTATACCCCTTGATTAAAATATTTTCACCATAAAAAATGATAAATGTTTGAAAAGATACACATGGTTACCCTAATTAAAACATTAAGCAAAGCCGGATGTGGTGGCACATGCTTGTAATCCCTGCACTTGGGAGGCTGATACAGGAGGACTGCACAGGTTTGAAGCCAGCCTCATATACTGAGTGAGGCTCTCAGCAACTTAGTGAGATCCTGTTTCCAAATAAAATATAAAATAGGTCTGGGAGTATAGCCTGGAGGTAGAAAGCCTCTGGGTGCACCCCTATTACCACAAAAAAAAATTAAGGTATACATGTACCTAAACATTACATGGTACCCCACAATTATGTATAATTTTTATGTTTTATGTATAAGACAAAAACTATACATATTTTTAAATAAATTTAATTAATTAAAAAATAGGTTGCCTTTTGGATCTCTACATGTACCTCATTTACAACCTTTCAATGTTTACAAGAACAAACAGATCCTTAAACTAAACTAATAGCAAAGTATTATATTGTTCCAATACAATCCTGTTGTTCAACTATTCAACCTTTGTTATCACTCCAAATGAATAATTCCTCATATAAGTTTTCTGAAGGCAAAGTAATTCTCATTGCTAAGTTGGCAAGTGAAAAGCATGGCATCAATTATAAGTAATAGAATTCTTATATTCTGGATAAATATATAAGGTACTAAAACTCTCGTTCAAATAGCATGCCAGAATTCACTATCCAAATTATTTTTTATCTTCTTCAAACAGTCAGCTTGGCGTATATATTCACTTACTTTCACGGATGATGCTGTCTTTGCTCAGAACATCTTTTTGGAGCTTCAACTTCAGAGTCATTTTCAGGCCTGGTACACATAGTTTTAAACAGTCTCTGTGCAGTAAATCATCAACATAGAAGACTTATTTTTATTCTTTTTCTTTTTTCTTTTTCTGTGTGCATTGGTGTGTTTTCATTTCATTTTTATCACTTTTTAAAACTTTTGACAGATATTTTTATTTTTTAAACTTTTATTTAAAGAAGTTTGATTTTTATCTTTGAGTTGGGTAGGATATTTTTAAAGATTTGTTTTCAAAATAGGCTCGAGCATATTCAAGAAAGGTAAACATCTGAGGGAAATACTGGAATATGATTGTTGAAGCCATTTACTTCAGAGCAAGTTTTCTTGGTCTCATAAAGTATGCGTTTTTTTTATTTTAAGCCTTTATTAAATTCCATCAATGCTTATTGATAATAAGGTATCACAGTAATTTTAACATTATTCCTCTGAAAAATACTGAGCATGTTTGCTAAGTGCTCCCATTTAGAACTTGTAATTCCATACAAGCCTATTTTGAACAAGCTCAGTGTTTCTCATTCATATTTTGAGAACAATACCCACTATTTTTAGCTTTATTGAGGTACAGTTGATAATTAAAAATTATATATATTCAATGTGTACTATATGTGGTTTTAATATATGTAAACATTGTGAGATAACTTTTGGGGGTGGCAGGTCTGGGGATGGAACCCAAGAGTATTTTACCTCTGAGCTATACCCCCTGCCCTATATTTTATTATCTATTTTGAAATACTGTCTCGCTAAGTTATGAAGGGCCTCACTAAGTAGCTTGATTAAAAATTATCTCACAAGCTAATTACATATACATTACCTCACACCTTTTTGTGATGGCATACTTCATATCTACTCTCTTGGTAAATTTCAAGTATTTGATACATTTTTTATTAACTATGGTTGCTAACCATATGTTAGGTCACCAGAAATTATAACCACAAGTTTGTACCCTTTGACTATGCAAATATTTGCACAATGCTTTCTTTCCTGGTGTGGAGAGATGAGATGAAGTAACAAGAGGAGCCATTATAGTGTCAGTTCTAGTCATGACTGATCTTTTGATTAAGTAACTTAAGCAATCTCTGTCCTCTGTTCATTTTTCCATCACCTGGAGATTGTGGGAATTAAGTGAAGTGACTTTTGAAAACTCTATAGAATCAGGTTGTAGCAGAAGACAGGGCCCCAGAGCTCTGAGTAGGGAAATCTAAAAATACTTTCATGAACCAATCATTACAGTCTAGTTCTCTTTTAGGCTGTGACCCATCCTCTCTTCTCCATCTTCTTTGGAAAATGCTGAAATGCTGGATAAGCAGAGGGATTACCATACTTGGCTCACTGAGCCCTCAGTTCAGATAGTCCTAGTCAGATACCTGGAAACACCAAGATCTCTTACATTCTGATTATAATCATTTATCAGAGTAAATATTGCTGAGGTAAGCTGTCATCTGCAAATATTGAAAGTTTGAGTTCTTCTTTCTCTTTGTACTCCTTTGATTTCCTTCTCTTACCTTATTACTTTGGCTAGAGTCTCAAGTACTATATTGAAGAGAAGTGGTGATAATGGACATCCTTGTCTTGTTCCTGTTATTAGGGGGAATTCCTAAAGTTTTTCCCATTTAGTATGATGCTGGCTGGGGGCTTATTTTAGATTGCCTTTATGATGTTGAGATATGTTCCTTCTATTCCGGTTCTCTGCAGTGTTTTTATCATAAATGGATGTAGGATTTTATCAAATGTTTTTTCAGTGGCTATTGAAATGATGATATAATTTTTGTATTTGGTTCTGTTTATATGATGAATTACATGGATTGATTTTCATGAGTTGAACCAGCCTTGCATCCCTAGAATGAACCCTACCTGGTTGTGATGTATAATTTTCTTTATGTGGTTTTGAATGCACGTTGCTAGAATTTTGTTTAGGAGATTTGTATCCAAATTTATCAAAGATATAGGCCTGTAATTCACCTTCCTTGAACTGTCTTTCTTTGGTTTTGGTATTAATGTGATGTTGGCTTTATAGAATGTATTTGGAAGAATTCCAGTTTTTTTCTATTTCATGAGATATATTAAGGCATATTGGTATTAGCTTTCCTATAAAGGTTTTATAGAATTCACTTGGCAAACTATCTGGTCCTGGGCTTTTCTTTGATGTTAAGATCTTTATTGCTGTTCCAATATCTTTTATTGTTATTGGTTGGTTTAAGTGTTCTATATCTTCTTGATTCATTTAGGAAGGTTGTATTTATCTAGAAAGTTATCAGTTTCCTTCAGATTTTCCATTTTGTTGGAGTATAGTTTTTCAAAGTAGTTTCTGATAATCTTCTGGATTTCTACACTGCCAGTAGTAATATCTCCTCTTTCATCCCTTCTCTTCATAATTTGGGTTGATTCTCTCTTTTTTAGTTAGGCTGGCTAGTGGTTTATCTATCTTGTTAGTTTTTTTTTTTTCAAGAAACAAGCTTTTGGTTTTGTTGATTTTCTGTATTTTTTTCTCTACTTCGTTAATTTCTGCTCTAATGTTAATAATTTCCTTTTACTGGATTTTGGATTAGATTGTTCCTGTTTTTCAATGGCTTTGAAGTGTGTCATTAGGTTATTTATTTGATGATTTTCTGTTTTTCTTATGTGAGCACTCAGTGCTGTTAAATTTCCTCTTAGTCCTGCCTTCAAAGTGTCCCAGAGGTTTTGATATGTTCTGTCTTTATTTTCATTTGTTTCTAGAAATTTCTTGATTTCACCTCTTATGTCTTCTATGGCCCATTCTTGATTCAGAAGTGTGGTGTTCAGCCTCCACATGTTCATGTGGTTTCATTGGGTCTTTTTATAGTTGATTTTTAACTTCATTCTATTATGGTCTGAAAAGACACAGGAAAGTATGTCACATTTTTTAAATTTACTAGTGCTCATTTTGTGTCCTAGAATGTGATTGATTTTGGAGAAGGTTCCATGAGCAGCTGAGAAAAATGTGTACTCCACTGTAGTTGGGTGAAATATTCTATATGTATCCAACAGGTCCATTTGATTAATGGTGCTCTTTAGTTCTGAGACATCTTTACTATCCTTTTGTCTGTATGATCTGTCTAATGTTGTGAGAGGTGTGTTGAAGTCTCCCAGTATTATTGTATTGGGATGTATGTGTAGTTTAATGTCACAGAGTGCTTGTTTTATGAAAGTAGCTGCACCTATGTTTGGGGCATAAATGTTAATTATTGTTATTTCCTCTTATTGGATTGTTCCTTTTACCAGTAAAAAATGACCTTCTTTGTCTCTTCTAATTAGCTTGGGCTTGAAGTCTAACTTGTCTGATACCATAGTTGCTACTCCTGCATGCCTTTGAATTCTGTTTGCATTGATTACCTTGATCCAGCCCTTTACCTTAAGTTTGTTTCTATCTTTACTTGTAACTGTGTTTCTTGCAAGCAGCAGATAGATGGGTTCTGTTTCTTAATCTGTTTTGCTACTTTATGTCTTTTTTATTGGGGAATTTAGACCATTATATTCAGTGTGATTACTGAGAGATGATTTTTAATTCCTAACATGCTAAGATTTTATTTCTGTTTGAAAGACTGTTTGTTCTTTTCTGCCTAGTTGTCTTCTGGATGGAAGTTCTTGTTTCTCTGGTTCTGCCATTTTATTTCTTCTTTGGAGTTAATCTCTTTGAGTATTTTCTCTAGTACTGGTTTTGAAGACATGAATTCCTTCAGTTTCTGTTTGTCATGGAAGCTTCTTATTTCCCCCATCTAATTTGAATGATAGTTTTGCTGGGTAGGAAATTTTTGGCTGGAAGTTGTTTTCTTTTAGAGTTTAGAATGTGTTACTCCAGACCCTTCTGGCTTTCATGACTTAGTTTGGGAAGTCTGGAGTGATTCTAATTCTTTTGCCTCTGAATGTCACTTGGCCTTTTAATTTTGTTACCTTTAAGATTTTCTCTTTGGATTCTACATTGGTCATTTTGACTATTATGTGGTGTGGGGAACCTTTTCTCGGATTGTCTAAAGGGAATTCTATACGTTTCCTGATCCTGTGTTTCGATCTCATGCTCTATGCTTGGAACTTTTTCTGAATTATTTCTTTAAAGAGATTGTTTCTCTCTTTGGTTTCACATTCTTTTCCCTCCTCTATGCCGATAATTCTGAGGTTAGCTCTCTTAATATATGCCCATATTTCTTCAATGTCCAATTTCTGTTGATGAATTGTTTTTTCTATGCTATGAATTATGCGTTCATTCTTGGAGTGATCATCTTCTAGTAGCAAGATTCTATTCTCCATGTGGTCTAATTGTTTGTTTATAGTTTTAATTGATGCCTTTACTTCAATAATTGCATTCTTTATTTCTCTAAGACTCTCTCTAAATTCTTTTCTAAAATCCTGAATTATTTCTACAGTTACATTCCTGATTTGATATTCTGGAAATCTCTGCATTTCTGTGTTATCGGGTTCTGTTATTGTGGAGTTGTGGGAGCTCAGTGCTCTGTTGCTGTTACTCTTTCCCATGATTTCAGAAATTTGTACCTGTTGCTTTTGGTAGATTTCTTTCAGTTTCTAGGTGTCAGCTGGTATATTCAAGGGCGAGTTGCAATCAACAGTGAAGGTTGATTAAGGAGGGAAGAAAGGGAATAAATGGAAGAATAGGGTGAGGTCATACAGTGTCAAATAGTATGAGTATATGAGTTTGTTAAAGTAGTATATACTATAGATTAGAGATAGCACCAATGTGGTAGAATTCTCATAATGAATGTATAATTTCTGGCATTGTGATACAAATTGGATTCAACATAGGACTAGGGAGCAATAAAAAGAAGAAGCAAGATAGATGAGAGAGAGGACAGAGTAGGTTTGTACATGGGAAGAAGATTGGGAGAGGATTTGGTATGAGGGTTTAAAAAAACACAGCAAAACAAAGATCATAAAAACAAAACAAAAGACCCACAAACCCCTTCCAAAAAAAAAAAAGAAAAAAGCAATCAGTACACACAAAAAAAACAAAAGAAAAAATCCAAACAATCTCATCAGTGAATTGATGCGACACTACAAACAAATTCAGCAGTCTTTCTCTATGTAGATACTGATTGCTACAGTGACCTTTGTCTCTGTGAGTTTGGTTCTCTGAGTCTTTTCAGTCTATGCAGATAAACTATATCAATGGGGTTAGAATTAATATTGAATAAAGGTAACCCTCCACACTTGCCACAGACTTGGAGCCTAGGTCTTTCCCTGCCTCTGTTGGAAGCTTATGCCTCTGAAACCAAACTCAATGTAGAAATCTCAGTTCTACACAGATTGGGCTGGGCTATTCTGACCTCTCCCTGTTCCCCACAATTGTAATGTCTGTGGTGTTCCCAGCAATCCTGTTCGTTGAGTGTAGAGTTAAGTGTAATATTCCCCCTACACTTTCCAATGGTAAATGCCTGAGTCAGTCTGGGCTTCTGATATGATCAACAACAGATCCCACTCCCATCTTCTCTGCATTCTTCTCCAATTTACCAGGACCTCACTTATTGTGCTCTGGATCTCTGGGCAGTGTGGTTATCTCCACTGCCACGGCTCCTTCGCTGAGTTGTATGTAATGCAACATCTCAGACCAAGGGAGTTTGTCACAGCTGTGCCAGACTCTGAGGTCGCTGGGCTGGGGGCTTTCCTTTGGGGAACTGCAATTAGGGTGTAGCAATTTTTGCCACTTCTGTTCCTGCCCTGTCTTTGAACCACAAGAACTCAGACCCAGAGAGTTTATGAAAGCTGGTTGAGTCCCTGAGATGCAATGCTGGAATTTCTCCTGTAGGGGCCACCATTTCACTTACGCTTGTAGTGCTGCTCGGCTGACACATTTCCCTGGAGCCTTCATGGGTGTGGTTAAGTCACCAGCTTGATGACAATATGGCATCTCTGCCATATCCTTGGCAGTAAGGCTGGCATATCACCATTCTGATTTGAGCTCTGCTCTGAATCCCTGGAAACAGTGATGGGCTTGGTCACTGAAACTTTTAGCTCGTCTTTGCACTGAAAGTACTGCTGAATTACATCTGCCTGGACTGCATCTGGTCGCTTCAGCTCCTTATCCTCCCTGGAGTCTGATTCTGTGAGTCACAGTGGCCTTGGCAGGGTAGCCCCCACCGCGGCGGACCACTTTCTTTTCTGCTTTTCAGACTATTCTAGTCTTCCTTTTTTCTGTCTCTTGTATTTATAGCTTTTTTTCTCTATTGATAGTAGTTTCTAACTCTGTAAGGTGTTATTTTTGCCACTATGGAGATTGAGTGTCAGCAGTGTTGATAGAAGTTGCTTTATTCAGTCGCCATCTTCCCTTCTCCTCTCTTATCTTTATATTTAATTTTTTTTAATAAACAGGTAAAGAAACTTCCAGGAAGATGGCGACCAAGAGAAGCAGTGTTTATAAGTCCTGATGACACCTGCTCTCCATTGCCTCAAAAACAATGCTCTGCAAGCCCAGAAAATACTATCAATAGAGGAATAAAAATGATAAATACAAGGGACAGAGAAAAAAAAAAGATTAGAAGACTGACCAGAGAGCAGGAAAGAAACCCACCCATTTTGCAGTGGTGAGCATAACACCAGCGCCATCTTGCTTCACAGCACTACACTCCAGAGATGGAAAAAAAAAAAAAAAAAAAAAAAAAAAAAAACAAGGATCTGAAGTGAGCAGCTGCAGACCAATAGGTTTTAATTCATCAGTTCTTCCTGTGCAAAGACAGGCTACAACTTCCAGCAGCCAAGCTCATCATGCCCTCCAGAGATCCAGAGCAGAAAAAAACTAGAAAAGAAAACTAAAAAAGAAAATAGGAAAAAAAAAAAAAAACAGTAGAAAAGAAACCTGCCAGCCTCGTGGCCAAGGCCGCTGCAGCAGCTCCATCTTGCCAGAGGTAGCCAAGCTCACCACACCCACCAGAGATCCAGACCAGTGGGCACCAAAATCATTAAGTGAAACTGTGGTTCCCTCAGAAGAACTCCCAGCACTGCAGTCCCAGGGACTCACGCAGCTGTGATAAACAACCTGGGTCTGAGATTTTGTGGTTCAACCCAGTGAAGGAGTAGTAGTGATGGAGATTACTACACCATCCAGAGATCCAGAGCGGTCCTCAATAATACCTTAGGTGAAATCACGGTATCTAGGGGGAAAACTCCAAGCCCAGGTCCCCAGGGACTCATGCAGCTTCAATAAACTCCCTGTGTCCAAGACTTTGTGATACAACCTGGAGAAGGTAAAAGTTGGGGTCTGCTTTTGGACATAGCAGAGGTTCAGACAGACTCAGGCTCTGATCAGTGGAAAGTGTGGGGGGAGATCTAGGCTTAACACTCGACCCAACTAGTAGGATCTCCAGAATGACTATAGACCTCCCAATCATGGTGAATGGGGAGAAGTCAGACCAGACCAGCCCTACCTATGGAGAACAGAGACTATCACATTGAGTTTGGTCTCAGAGACATATGCCACCAATGGAAGCAAGGAGAAACTGAGACCCCAAATCTGTGGAAAGCATGGAGGGTGCCCTGCACTTAATACTAAATCCACCCCCATTGATACTGACAATCTGCATAGACTGAGAGACTCAGAGAACCAAACTCGCAGCAGGAAAAGTGCCAATGGCACTCGGTATCTGCACAGAGAAAGACTGCAGAGGGCCTATCTGCTGAATAGTTATTTATTTGTAGAGTTGCATTAATTTGTTGTTGGTGTTGTTTGGGGTTTTTTTCTTTTATGGTGTATGAGTGTGTATGCCTGGTTGGTGTTTTTTGTTTTATTGTTTTTGTTTTCTTTTCATTTTTTTTACCCTCTTCCAAAACCCTCTCCCAAGCTTCTTCCCTTATACATACCTACTCTCTTCTCTCTATCCCTTTTCTGTGTTTTTTTCTTTTTTATCTCTCTCTTGTCTTATATTAAATCCACTTCATATCACTATACCAGAAACTCTACATTGCTTACTAGAATACTACTACATTTTTACTATCTTTAATCTCTAGTATATACTTCCATACCAAATTCATACTCTCATTCTAATCTACCCTATCTGAAACTTTACCTTATTCTTTCATTTACTCTTTAACTTCCCTCCTTACTAAACCTTCACTTTTGAATACAATCTGCCCTTGGATATACCAGCTGACACCTAGAGTCTCAGAGAAATCTATCAAAAGCAACAGATACAAACTTCTAAAACCATGAGAAGGAGGAACAACAAGGGAACAATGAGTTCTCACAATCCCACAATAACAGAACCTGATAACACAGAATTGCAGAGATCTCCAGAAGGCCAAAACAGGAATGGAACTGTAGATACAATACAGGACTACTGAAAAGAATTTAGAGAGAGTCTAAAAGAAATGAAGAATGCAATCATTGAAGTAAAAGCATCAATTCAAACTATAAACATTCAATGAGACCACATGGAGAATAGAATCTCACTCCTAGAAGATGATCACTCCAAAAACAAACACATAGTTTATAACTTAGAAAAAAACAATTTGACAGCAGAAATTGGACACTGAAGAAATATGGGCATATCTTAAAAGAGCTAAGCTAAGAATAATTGAAATAGAGGAGGGAAAAGAAGGTGAAACCAAAAGGATCAACAATCTTTTCAAAGAAGTAATAGCAGGAATTTTTCCAAACATAGACCAAGAGGTCAATACACAGGTACAGAAAACTTATAGAACCCCCTATAAAAAAGATCAGAGAAATGGTTCCTCACACCACTTAATAGTCAAAATGACCAATTTAGAAGCCAGAGAGAGAATCTTAAGGGCAACAAAAACAAAAGACTATATGACATTCAGAGGCAAAACAATTTAAGTCACTCCAGACTTTCCAAACCAAGTCATTAAACCCAGAAGAGCCTGGACTAACATATTCTAAACTCTGAAAGAAAACAATTTGCAGCCAAGAATCTTCTACCCAGCAAAACTATCTCTCAAATTAGGTGGGAAAATAAAAATCTTCCACAGCAAACAGAAGGTGATGGAATTTATGTCTTCAAAATCAGTGCTAGAGAAAATACTCAAAGAGATTAACTACAAAGAAGAAATAAGTAATACATGCCAGAACCAGAGAAACAAGAGTCTCCATCCAGCAGACAACTAAGCAAAGAAGAATAAACAGCATTTCAAACAGAAATAAAATCTCAACATATTAAGAATTAAAAATCATCTCTCAATAATCACACTGAATGTAAATGGCCTCAACTCCCCAATAAAAAGACATAAAGTGAGCCGGGCATGGTGGTGCACTCTTGTAATCACTGTGCTTGGGAGGCTGAACAGGAGGATAGCACAGTTTCAAAGCCAGCCTCAGCTGGCTTAAGAGACCCTGTTTCCAAAAATATATATAAAATAGGTCTGAGAGTGTAGCTCGGAGGTAGAAGGCCCCTGGGTTCCATCCCATTACCACCAAAAATAAAAAAAAGACATAAAGTGGCAAAATGGATTTCAAAACAGAACCCATTTATTTGCTGCTTGCAAGAAACACACCTTACATGTAAAGATAGTAACAAACTAAGGGAAAGGGCTGGAGCAAGGTAATCCATGCAAATGGAACTCAAAGACAAGCAGGAGTAGCAACTGATATCAGACAAGTTAGGCTTCAAGCCTAAGCTTATTAGAAGAGATAAAGAAGGTCATTTTTACTGGTTAAATGAACAATTCAAAAAGAGGAAATAACTAATCAAAATTTATGCCCCAAACATAGATGCAACTACTTTGATAAAACAAACTCTTTATTACATTAAGCCAAACATAAATCCCAGTACAATAATACTGGGAGACATCATCACCCCTCTCACACCATCACAGACATAGAAAAATCAGTCCTTAAATTCATTTGGAACAACAAAGAAAACCAGAATAGCCAAAGTAATTCTCAGAAACAAAAACCATGCAGGACGAATCACAATACCTGACTTCAAACTATACTACAAAGTCACTGTAATAAAAAATAACATGGTACTGGCACAGAAACAGATACATAGACCAATGGAGCAGAATAGAAGACTCAGAACAAATCGACACACTTATGGCCAATTGATTTTTGACAAAGGGGCCAAAAACATACACTGGAAAAAAAAGATAGCCTCCTCAACAAATGATGTTGGCAAAACCATATGCAGAAAACTGGAAATTAACCATATGCAGAAAAGTGGAAATAAACCTCACTTTCTCACCCTGCAGAAGAGTCAATTCAAGATGGATCAAAGATTTGGAAATTAGACCAGGGACCTTGAGGCTCCTTGAAGAGGGCATAGGTCCAACACTGCAACACATAGGCACAGATAAAAACTTTTTCAATAAAATCCCAAAGGCACAAGAAACTACAAGGTGAATCAATACATGGGATTTCATGAAACTAAAGAGCTTCTGTATGGCAAAGAAAACTGTCAAGAACCTCGATCAAGTGCTAACAGAATGGGAGATTTTTGCCACCTACTACTCTGATAGAGGACTAATATTCAGAATATACAGAGAACTCAAGAAACTCAGCACTAAGAAAACAAATAGCCAAATTTAAAAAATGGGCAAGTGAATGAAATATACACTTCACAAAATAAGAAATTCAAATGGCCAATAAATACATGAAAAAAGTTCAATATCATTGGCAGGCAGAGAGATGCAAATCAAAACTACCCTGAGATTAAACCTAACTCCAACTAGAGTGGCAATCATTCAAAACACAAACAACAACAAATGCTGCCAAGGATGTGGAGAAGTGGGAACTCTAAAACATTGTTGGTGGGATTGCAGATTAGTTCAACCACTTTGGAAAACAGTATGGGGGATCCTCAGAAGAATGGGAAAAAACTTACTATTTGATCCAGCAATACCACTTCTGGATATCTACCCAAAAGAAAGAAAACCAAACTACCAAACTAATGCATGTATATCAATGTTCATACCTACACAATTCACCATTGCCAAACTATGGAACTAGCCAAGATGTCCATCAACAGATGAATGGATTACACAACTGGGGAAAATATACACAATGGAATTTTACTCAGCCATAAAGAAAAACACAATTACATCATTTATAGGGAAATGGATGGAACTGGAGGACATTATGCTAAGTGAGATTAGTCAGTCACAAAAAATAAGAAATCGGATGCTTTCCCTAATATACAAAAGCTAGGGAGAAATGAGTAACAGGAGGAACTCTAGATGAAGAAGGAGATCCTATAAAGGAGCAAATAAGGCAACCTAACTGAGGGGATGGAAGGGGATAAGATAAAAACTCTTTAAAGCACATTATGTACTTAAACATATCAAAGTCAATCACTAGGCCAACCATGGGAAGTAGGGATGGGGAGGAAATGAGGTGGGGATTAGGTAAGGGCTAACTGGGTGATGTGTGCATGTATGTCTACACAAGTCTTTTATCCCATTAAGATGTATGACTACAATGCACCAATAAAAAAATTTTTAAGGCAGAACCATAAATTAAACTCCAATAAAAATAAAACACTCTAGGTAAGTGAGATTGCTATGCAAATGTGTCACTAAAACAAATGTCTATTACCACTATCTACTTGTTTCTTAATGGGCTGCACAAAACAATCTGGCACCTGTGGTTCTGGGAAGCACCCAATGCTTAGTATAATTTTCTTTTTTTTATTTTTTTTTAATTTTTTATTGGTGCACTGTATTCATACATCATAGTGGGATACAAACTTTTGTAGACATACATGCACACATCGCCCAGTCAGCCCCCACCCGATCTCCACCCCATTCTCTCCCCATCCCTCCCTCCCATGCTTGGCTTAGTGGTTGACATCTAGTATTATAGCAATTTATCCAAAATTAAAAATGATAATCTCACATAACAGTTTTATTTGTCTGATACCAAGCTTTTGATGACTTAAAGATAACATTTCAATATTTCTTTTTACTTTCTTTCTTACCAGAGAATATTTTTTTCTATTTTTTTTAGGTGAAACTATCATATATTTATATATTTATTTTTCAGAAAAACATCTATCCTAATATGGAATATGAACTCTAGATACCCAAAACGATCTTGAAAAAGAACAAAGCTAGAAGATATATATTTTCTGATTTCAAACATATAAAGCTACAATAATTGAAACAGTGTAGTACTATTATAAAGGCAGATATATAAACCATTGGAGTTAAATAAAAGCCTAGAGCTAAATTCTTCCCTATATTGTCAAGTTATTTTTGACAAGGTTTCCATGAACATTTGGTGGTGGAAAAATAATTTTTAACTAAATATTGTTGAAAAATAATAATTACATGGAAAAGAAAAAAATTGGACCCTTACCTAATCCCATATACAAATATTAACTCAAAATAGATAAAAGACCTAAATATAAATCTTAATACTCTAAACTTTTAGAAGAAAATCTGGGTCATAAAACCTCACAACATTGAAATTGGCAGTGATTTCTTGGATATGATTTCAATGGCACAGGCAACAAAAGGGTATACAAATTCCCTAAAAAAATAAAATATTGTATATCCAAAGACAATGTAAACAGAGTTAAAAGTTACTGATAGAATGGGATAAAATATTTCCAAATGCTATATCTGAAGGTATATTAATATTCCAAATAGAAATCCTAAATATTAAGAACAATAAAGGCAAACAATACCATTTAGAGATAGGTAAAAGACTAACATAAATAATGAATCTCCACAGATAACCAGTCTTAGTTGTCTGTTGGATGGAAACTCTTGTTTCTCTGGTTCTGGTGTGTGTTACCTATTTCTTCTTTGTAGTTAATCTCTTTGAGTATTTTCTCTAGTGCTGGTTTTGAAGACATAAATTCCTTCAGTTTCTGTTTGTCATGGAAGCTTCTTATTTCTCCATCTAATCTGATAGAGAGTTTTGCTGGGTAGGAAATTTTTGGCTGGAAGTTGTTTTCTTTCAGAGTTTGGAATATGTTACTCCAAGTCCTTCTGGCTCTCATGACTTGTTTTGGGAAGTCTGGAGTGATTCTAATTGGTTTGCCTCTGAATGTCACTTGGCCCTTTCTTTTTGTTGCCTTTAAGATTCTCTCCTTGGCTTCCACATTGGTCATTTTGACAATTATGTGGCATGGGGATCCTCTTCTCTGATCCTGTCTAAAGGGAGTTCTATAAGTTTCCTGGACCTGTGTATCAACCTCTTGCTCTATGTTTGGAAAATTTTCTGCTATTACTTGCTTGAAGAGATTGTTGATCCCTTTGGTTTCACCTTCTTTTCCCTCCTCTATTCCAATTATTCTTAGGTTAGCTCTCTTAAAATGGGCCCATATTTCTTCAATATCAGATTCCTGCTGTCGGATATTTTTTCCTAGATTAGAAACTATGCGTTCATTTTGGAATGATCATCTTCTAAGAGCGAGATTCTGTTCTCCATGTGGTCTAATCGGTTGTTCATGCTTTGAATTGAGGCCTTTACTTCATTAATTGCATCCTTTATCTCTTTTTGGTTCTCTCTGAGTTCTTTTCGAAGAACCTCTATTATTTCTACAGTTATTTTCCTGATTTGATCTTCTAGAAAATCTGATTTTCTGTTTTATCGGGTTCTGATGTTGTGGGGTTGTGGGCATTCCTTGCTCCAGTATTATTCTTCTTTCCCATGATTTCAGAAGTTTGTGCCTTCTCTGGGTTCTTCCCTTGGGTCACTATGACTTCACTTAACGTGTTCTGGATCTCGAGTCTGTAGTATCTCAGACCCCACTACTCCTTTACTGGGTTGTATCACACAGAGTCTCTGACCCAGAGAGTCAATAGAGGCTGCTTTAAGCTATGGAGTTGCCAGGTTGCACGTTCTCCTATTGTGTGATATCTCTGCCACTGCCACTCCCCCACTGGGTCAAGTCCCAGGGAGTACAGTACTGGGATTTCTCCTCTGTGGCCCCAATTTGACTTCTTGAGTACGCAGATGTAGCTGTACTGAACTCGGTGAATTCGCTGCTGCTGCCGCCGGTGACAATATGGCGCCGCTGCTACGCCCTTGGCTGTGAGGCTGACGTATTTCTTCTTGGTTTTGAGTTCCACTCTGAATCCCTGCAGCGTGTGCTGAGCTCAGCCAATGGGAGCTTTAGATGCTCCCTGCGCTGAGAAATCCCGCCCAGCTGTTCCGCAGCGGCTCACCTCGGCTTGCTGTAGCCATCCGATGAACTCGCCGCTGCCGCCAGTAGTATGGCGCTGCTGCTGCATCCTCGGGTGTGAGGCCGGTGTATCTCCTCTGTGGCTCTGAGCTCTGTTCTCAGTCTGCTTTCTCTCTGGAGCCTGGTGATTTTTTGTTTCTCTGGTGATGGTGTTTTCTGGCTATGAAAGGTGCTGATTTTGTGGTAATGGAGATTGGTTGTTAGCGGGGCTCTTAAGCCCGGCTTTTCTCGGTCGCCATCTTCCCGGAAGTCTCATTCTAGTATAATTTTCAAATCAGTTGATTGTCCATATAAAAGTTGATTAAATGACTCAACTATTATCATGAATTCAAGGTCATTTTTTCTTGTGCAACTGGACAAATAATGCAAATAAAATACACAGCCTTCATTGCTCTCATCATTCATATCTGTCTACACTAATTAAAAATATATTTTCCATTGTTTTATGCTCAGAAAAAACAAAGATCTTGTTGGTTCTCTTTGTACTATCAAGAAGTGGCATGCATATGAAGGTTTCCAACCTTTAAAATTGCTGCACTTAAATCACAGAAACTGTGGAACTGGATTCAGTTCCTCATTTTTCCTTCCTTATTGTCATTGTTCAATGCAAAAATGTTCTTTGGAAAATACACAGAATGAAAGACCACATCTATTTCCAATAAGTTATAGAAAAGTGGGAATCTCAAAGAGCTTTTGCAAAGGGTACTGTAGAAGCTGAGTACTTTTGAGTGAATTACTGTGAAAAAATACAGTATTTGAGAACTTCTGTTTGACAGTTTTTGACTGGAAAATTATAAGGTATCCATGGTGTTTCTTAAGGTATTCATTTTCTTCAAATTAGACATTGGTTCAAATACTCTTTTTAAATGTCACTGCTTGGAAGCATGCATTTTCTGGGAGGAGGGGGAGAGCCTAAAGTATGGTCTGGCATTAACACTAGCCTAATGGTGTCCATTAGCCTTCCACTCCAGAATCTAATGAAAATGATTTTAGAAAACTTTCAAAGCAACATGGTGAGAGGGGAGGTGGAATGGTAGGTGGAGAGTAGAAAAAATAAATGGGACATGCTGCTTCTGGATACTATTTTAGCAGATTTTCCAAAAGAAATTATTTTAGTTCATTCTTAGCTTTCAAGTCATCATTTGGAAAATATATGCTGCCTTTGAGTGGAGCACAGAATTTCAGTCTAATGTTTCTCCTTATAAAGCTTGAATTCTGTAAGTATTATATACATCTATAAAATGGGTGTTTTTTGGGCCACTAAGTTCAAGAAATCTCAACTAATGGGGCCCCTTTGCCCCTTAGAATTACTCCTATGAATATATTATGTGTCTCATGATATAATTACATGGCAGATGTATATTACATCATTACACAGCAGATTATTCCTCATATGACCTAAAATAGATTATCCTGTATTACTAGGTGAACCTAATATATTTACATGACCTCTTAAAGACCTTTCTCTAACCTCTAGAAGAAGAGTAGGTTAGAGATTCAAAGAGTGGTTTAAATTTGATATACCACTTTGGCTTATAGCTTTAAAAAGCCATTTTTCAAGTAAACAAGAACCCGGTTTCGAAATGGTAAGGAACTGGGTTCAGCCCCATGCTGAATGGACTGAGAGGTGAGGTCTTCCCAAAGGTTCCACTAGTGCCTACCTAAGCTAGCACCTTGATTTCAGTCTCTTGAAACCTTGAGTAGGAGATGGTACTCAGCCATATTTTACCTAAATATCTGACCCACAGAGCCAAGAAACTGGGGTAAATTTAGATAACCTCCTATAGCATCCATAGAAAAATTTAATCCCAGTAACCATGATGTGGGTTGATCCCAGGCTGTGTGGACTTCAAACCTACACTCTAAGATGCTGAGATATCTTATTAGCCACCCTCCCCAAAAAGTGGGTGGGCACATTTCACCATCCCTTTCATTGCTCACAGGTGCCACTTTCAGTGCTACTGTCCCCTCTTATATGGCCAAGGACATCAATACACCTGACTCCTCAGGAGTCCCACACATGAGCCATAGCCACATGTTCATGAGCTCTGAATCTCTGTCTTTGGCTTTCTGAGGAGCCTTCTGCCTTGGATGTTGGACTACACCAGCAACACCTTTGTTGGGAAACTGATATTGCGGGTGGGGGAGTATTCTCCATTCTCCACCCAGCCTCAATGCTGGACATTGTAGATTTCAAGGATTAGGCAACATTTCAGTCTCTATACCAGAGAGGAAACTGTATAGATTCTCACATTCTGTTGCTAAGTTGAAATATGAGCTCCATCTTTCACTAGCTCTGTAAATTGGACAAGTTGACTAACAAGGTTGAGACTGTGCCCCCATGTGTGAAAGAAAGGTAAAAGTGGTTCTGCCACAAAGATCCCTGAGAAACATTAAATAAAATGCATATAGGGTGCTTACTACAGTTTCTAGTACATAATAATGCACAATTATGTGGAATTTTGTTGTTTTGTTTTCTCCCTACCATTCATCATTAAGAATTATATGCTCCTCTGCCTTTTTCTATCTTTTGATATGTTAACCCAGTGAAAACTCAAAATCCCTTGTTACCCTAAAATGTGTTTGTACTTCCCCTTTGCTTCAGTGACCCCTAACCTTACTCAATTTTAAGAAACACCTAAGATATTTGTTTAAAAGTACAAAATTACAGATACTATCTCTGGAGCTTCTGTTTCAGGATATTGAGGATAAGCTCCACAAATCTGTATTTTTATCAAGGAACCCCTGTAATTTAATGTAGACTACTTACTTACCCCTATAAGTAGTCTACATTACAGAATAATATCTACGTAATTCTGGGTGCTTGTTGCAATATGCTGGTTGTGGTGGCAGCCCATCTGGCAGGAGTCTGGGAAATCCACAACACCATAGGTACTGTCACAAAATGACAGTATTTCATATTTCATATTTCACTTTTTCCTTTTTCACTTTTGTCTTTTCCTTTTTCACTTTTTCCTAGTGAAAAGGAAGGGTAGCGTTTGTGACAGCAAATTCATATAACCCTCTTAAGAAATTGTTCCCTTCATGCCATTCCTGTCATTCAGAGCAGTTTATTTAGGTTGATATGTCAGGGAGGCATAAAACAACCAAGTACTTGCAGGACCATCAGTGGCTGGCCCAAAGTCAACAATGAATAGCTATGGTTTTGCAAAAATCCTGATCGGATGTGTACAACTCAATGAGTGATAGGCTAGAGATACTGCTCTACCTCTCTGCCATGGGTCTGTTGTTTTCATGAAGTTAATAGAAATCTTCACATCACTGCACATCTTATACGTATGTATACCCCCAACATCATAGCTAAAGATAGATTTATGTGAAACTAATTAAGCCTAATCCCTAGCAAGTATTTGTTTTTATAAAATTTTCAAGATGCAAATAAACAACAACAAAAAAAAAACACTTCTGAACTCCTTTCCCAAAGTTCTATAAGTTCCAGATGACAAAATCAGGATCTCTCACTACAGTTCTCCCAAGGGGAGCTTTGGACTTCTAAGACCACAAGGAAGTAGGATGCCTCCAACAGCCACATTCTCCTTGCAATTAGGGAGCTTTTCAAGACCAAAAGAGCAGACAAAACACTGTGATCTCCTGCCTGAGAAAAAGCTGACACCCTCTCGCTGTTATACCTGGCCAACAGAAAAGTGCTCCCCAGCCAGTCATAAGGGTTGTAATTCCAGCAGTGGATAGAGCCTTTGTAATGAATTTATCTGAGAAGTATAGGCCAATAGAGTGTAGCTGGAGAAGGAGGATCCCTGAGGGAGTATGGCCTTAGGGTTTTATATGGTTCCTCTCTCTCTCTCTCTCTCCTTCCATTATGTGAGGAACAAAGCCTTTCGCTCTCCCTCTTTCCTCTTCCTTCCACCATACCCTGAGATCTGCAGTCCCCAGCCTCACATGGACTGAACCTGAAACCCTAAGAAAATAAATCTTCTTTCCTCTAAGTTACATGGTCAATCTTTTAGATTATAGCTGTGAGAATACTGACTGGAACAGAAATTGGTACAAGAGTGGGATCACAGCTATATCTTAGTTTGATCATATGGATTATGAGTCTTTGAAACTCTTTTGTGAGAAGAAATTGGAAGGAGCAGAATGAAGCTAGAAAGGTGGTTGGTAGAAACTGTGCACAGGAGACTTTGGAGGACAAAGAGGACTCCATAGGAAAATGGAGTAGAGGCCCTGTGTGTTACATTTTGGCTAAAAAGTTATCTGCATTTTGCCCATGTTCTAAAACTTTGTGTGAGGCAGAATTTAATGATTAATTGATTAGTAAACTAGCAGAGGAAGTTTCAAAACAACACAATATCCAAACTGCATTGTAGATATTGAAGAACAGCCTTTTTGTGAGGCCCTCCACAACTTGGAGAGACCCTGTTTCAAAATAAAAAATAAAAACTAGGGCAGGGGTTGTAACTCAGAGGTCAAATACCCTTGGGTTCCATCTCCAGGCCATGAAAGAAAGAAAGAAAGAAAGAAAGAAAGAAAGAAAGAAAGAAAGAAAGAAAGAAAGAAAGAAAGAAAGAAAGAGTAATATGGCTGGAGAAAGGTTGAATGTTTTGATTAGGAACAAAGAAAGGAATGTGGCTTTGCTGGAGGCTGACCCAACTTCACCTATCATTGGGCTGGGCTCTGCCTTGGTCAAGGTGAAGGCAAGCACAGTGGCAATTAAACAGGGCATGGCTACCTTTTCTTTTGGCAGACCATTTCAGAGCCCATGTAATGCTGACTTTGCTAGAAAAAGGGGGCCCTGAGGATTCTCCCCAGATTTCAAAGAAAGGCCTGGGAAGCCAGGAAACATGTGGCAGGGTTGGAATCACTGCAAGCAGACCCAAATGGGTCAATTTGTAAAGCTGTGAGGGTGAAGCCAAGATTGCAAGAAATACCTCTGAGATTTGAAAATGCCAGATCCATGGAATGACCACCATAAAAAAAGCTTCTAGCTTCAAACCATTGAACCAGACTGGAAAACAAATACACTGATCATTGCAAACAGCCAGGTCACAAGGACAAAGATGCCAAGGACCCTTTTAGATCACTTCTCACCACCACATGCCCCAACTGGAAGAAATTAATCCATAGATTAAGTATTTGATCTGTTGGATTTTGTATTGCTTTGGTCTCATTTCTTCTTTCTATGGTCCTACTCCTCCCTTTTTTAATACTAATGTTTACTCTTTGCTATTGTATATTAGATGCATATAACTTGCTTTTTACTTTTATCTTTATTGTCTTTTACAGGGGCTCACAAGAGTTCCCTTTGATTCTCAGAGGAGACTTTGAACTTTGGGTCTGGATGCTGAAACTGTTAAGGCTTTGGGAAATTTTGGAAAGAACTAAACACATTTTGCTTTCTGAGCTGGGCCTGAGCTCTGTAAGGGCCAGAGGCAGAATATTATAGTCAGATATAAATGTCCTCTAAATAGCTAATTTATTAATATTTGGGGTTTACATAGTTGAATCATGAGAGTTGTAATCCTAGCAGCAGATAACTCCATTGATTAATCTTGGTTGTGGCCTAAGTTGGTAGGATACTGCTGGAGAAGGTGGGTTCCTGGGAGTGAGGTCTTGGGGATTATATATAGTTCTGGCTCCTATCTAGCTAGCTAGCTAGCTAGCATGCTTGCTTGATTGTTTGCTTCCCGCTTTCATGATGTGAGGAGCAAAACCTTGTGCTCTCCCTGTCTCTGCTTCCCATTGCCACCATGCCCTGAGATCTGCAGTCCCCAACCTCACATCGACTGGACCTAAAACTTTAAGAAAATAAATCTTCTTTTCTCTAAGATACATGGTCAATTTTTTAGATTGTAGCTGTAAGAATTCTGACCAGAACACCCCTCTTGCCAGATCCCCGAAGCTTGGAGGAGTCAAGAAAAACCCTTTTGGTCACTCCAGAACTCTGATGTCTCACTCCCAACTCCTCCCTCATATGTCAATTCCATTTTGTCCCCACCTGGCCTCCATCACTCTGTCACCAACTCAGGGTCATGCTACTTAACCATTAGCAGCAAGATGGCAATAAAAATGCTGATGCCTATTGCACAACTCCTGCTATATTTATACTCTATGATTTAATATAAAATATTTGTTTTATGTAATTTGTATATTTTAGATATTGGACTAAGATCATTCATAGAAATAGACTGTAATTTACTGTTGTTTCTCCATTTTTATTACTGCATAATTAAAACCTGCTGTTAGCTAGAACTGTGGAAAATGCTGATATTGTGTGTTATGCATTTAAATTCGTGGCACAGCTAGCATTCCTTCTCCCATAGCCCTGTGTCTCTGTAGAGATGTATGTGCATAACTCCCAGGCACCATTGGGTAGCTGAAATCCATAGATTTTCAAAGAACCTACATTTTGATTCTCCAGTTGTCAGCTCTGCAGATGCTCCAGGATGAAGGTCCATGAACTGAGGATGTGTGGGCTTGGGGAAGTTGGGTGTGAGTATGAGCAGGAATTTTAAAAAAAATTTTTTTTTAGACAGATACAACCAGGCAGCCTGCTGGTGTCAGCGTGGATTTCACGGGCTGCCAGCCCAAACTGCAATCCCTAGTCCTGACTGATACCACCACAGCGAAATAGCCAGAGACTGAAAATGGTCATAGAGCCTCATCTTAAGCAGCGAGTGGCACCCAGGACAGAATCCTGTGCACCCAACAAAGACTGGACCACAGTGACACAGGGACTCCTACGGATGCCAGGACCAAGGAAGCCAGGTACCTGAGTGCATCCAGGGAAGCTGCGGGTTCTAGCGTGCACCCCAGGTCCAGCACTGGCCCTGGGCTTCTGTCCCACGCCACAGAACCCAGAACTGTCCTCGTGCACCCTGTCTGCGCCCCAGGACCCCCACTAGTTGCCTGAGCCCGCACCACCCCAACCCCTAAACTTGGCACTCACCTTGTGCGCCTAGTCCCCGCACCCTGCTGGAGCCCAGTGGCTAGAGCCCAGGCATTTACCTTGCCAGTGGCCTGCTTCCCAGGCAGCAAAAGCTCTGTGAACCCGTGTGATCTCCTCAGGCCCCAGCTTGTATGCCCCACTAGAGGCAGAGACCATTTCTGGACACTGCACAGCTCCTGTGCCCCCAGACCTGTGTGCACCTACGCCGCATCCCTGGCCCACCTCCGGGAGTTTCTGCCCACCCAGCAGCCTGAGACTCAGCTCTAGTCTAGAGCACAGCCCAGTGCACACTGGTGGAGCCTAGAAGCAGGCACTAGGTATCTGCACCCACTCACTCTGGGGCCAAGTAATAGCAGTACACCCAACCTGCATTCTCGGATCTGGCAATGCTCTGGCAGTAAGTGTGTGTGTCCAGGGACCAGCAAACCTTTGCCGAGGGTACATCTTGGGACCACACCGACTAGCCCAGTTAGAATTTCTAAAAACACAGGAAAATTCATCAAGACACAATATCTGCACAGGACCTCAGGAGGAGGTGCCAAATCTACTTTGGACACCCTCCACCCCTGCTGTAGGGAAGCACAGGACTGAATCTAGGGTAGTGAGTGCAGAGATGCTGACTACAGGTTGGAATTACACAGAACCTGGGGATTATACAGAATCTATTAACAGTGAAACCAGACATCCTGACACCTAAACCTAAAGCAGTTAAAGGAAAGAAAGGTGTCCAAACACCCGGAGAGTGTGGCTTAAGAAGATGAAAATAGAGTACAAAGAAAATTAAGAGACATTGGAGTATATTCTGAAAGCTACCAAAGCAATCAAACACTCAAATATTATATGGACCTGACCCCATATTTGTAAATAAGTAAGACTGTTTTTTTTTTTACTGCTGATGTTTTGTTTTGTTTTTATATTGCTTTTGTTTTGTTATGGTTGTTGCTGTTTTATTTTTTCCCCATTCTTCTGTTCCTTCTACTTGTCGTTTCTTTATATATATTTGATAGTTTGCTTTGTTTTCTGGTTTCACACAGCCACTAGTTCCTTTTATTTTATTCTTGTCCTTTTTTCCTCTTTCTTCTGATTTCTTTTCTTTTCTCTTTTTCCTCTTTTAGTTTGTTTTTTTCTTTTCCTTTTTATTTTATCACATAATGGTTAGTCTTGGTATCTTGTGTTGATATTTTTTTGTTTGTTTCCTCCTTTCCTCACCCCTCTTACAAACTTTCCCACACCAACCTATCTACTCTTTTCCCCCAAAACTTTTCCCCATAATATACCTCCGTGTTTAATACTCAAAGTATTTCATATCTCCATACTTACTCTACTAACGACAAGAGTCCTACTAGTTAACTCTCTCTCTCATTCTCAGCAAGATATTACCTTATAATACTTAAAGTCTTACTCAACCTAAACATATCCTCTACCTAAGAAAATGCTTTTACCCATCACCCCAGCTCCTCCCCCATCACCCACCCTCAACATTGGAAAAGCTCTGCTGACTGG
Organism: Muscardinus avellanarius; assembly: GCF_963383645.1. Lineage (NCBI taxonomy): Eukaryota > Metazoa > Chordata > Mammalia > Rodentia > Gliridae > Muscardinus > Muscardinus avellanarius. Next base: position 35,421,696 of record NC_137801.1, read on the forward strand.
CCAAGACCTCTAAACTCCTAATACTAAGATTGGTCTAAACATAATACTCACAAACGATGGGTAGAAATCAGAAAAACAAGACAGAGAACACTATGATATGAGAACCAGGAATAATGAAGAGACAACAGAAATCACGAACACTAACCTACAAGAAATGCAAGAAGAGGAGTTCAGAATCTTGATTTACAATATGATGAAAGGATTTAAAACAAGTATAGAGGAGATGAAGGATGAGATAGAAACGCTAAGAAAGAATCAGAAAGAGGTCTGGAATGAAATTAAAGAGTCAATAAATGAAATGAAGACAGCAATAGAAAGAAATTCTGGAAGATTAGATGAAATAGAAAACAGAATTTCACTGTTAGAAGACAGTACATCCAAAACCGAAAACACGGTCAGTGATATACAGAAATCTTTACAGAAACAAAACCTAAACATCCAGCAAATATGGGATAATATGAAGTGTCCTAACTTACGAATAATAGGCATTAAAGAAGGGATAGAGGTACAGACCAAGGGCATCTGTAATCTCTTCAAAGAAATAATCTCAGAGAATTTTCCAAACATGGAAAGAGACTTGGATCTTCATGTCCAGGAGGCATACAGAACTCCATTGAGACAGGACCAAAAAAGGACCACGCCACGCCACTTAGTAACCAAAATGACCAACATAGAGGCCAAGGAAGGAATCTTAAAAGCAGTGAGAACAAAAGGACGAGTGACATATAGAGGCAAAACAATAAGAATCACCCCAGACTATACAACCCAGGTCATGAATGCTAGGAGAGACTGGTACAACGTGATTCAGACCCTGGAAGAAAATAACTTCCAACAAAAATTAATCTATCCAGAAAAATTACTATTCAAAATCAATGGGGAAACAAAAGTGTTTCAGGATAAACAGAACCTTAAAAAAAAATTCATGAATTCAAAGCCTACACTAGAGAAAATTCTTAAAGAAATAAACCATAAGGAAGAAAAAAGAAGCAGACTTCAGAATCAGAGAAGAGAGGAAGTTAATAAGTGGGCCATTTAAGTAAAGAAGAAAGACCAAACCACCCAAGAGTAGACAGAACATAAAATGGCAGAAAACAAAAATCATATTTCAATAATATCTCTTAATGTCAAAGGACTTAACTCACCAATCAAAAGACATAGACTGGCAATGTGGATTAAGAAACATAATCCAAATATATGCTGTCTGCAAGAAACTCACCTTACAGCCAAAGACATTCACAGACTGAAAGTGAAAGGTTGGAAAAAGATATACCATGCTATTGGTGACCAAAAAAGAGCAGGGGTAGCAATCCTGATATCCAACAAAACAGACTTTAAACTAAAACACATCAAAAGAGACAAAACAGGGCACTTCCTTTTATTGAAAGGAACAATACACCAAGACATAATGATAGTAAATATATATGCCCCAAACGTAGGTGCAACCACATTTGTAAAACAAACCCTTCTGGACATCAGATCCCAAATAGACCCAAATACAATAATTCTAGGAGATTTAATATGGCTCTCACACCACTGGATAGAGATCTTCAAGGCAAAAGATAAGTAAAGACTCTTTAGAACTAAAGGAAACCATAAACCAAATGGACCTAATAGACATTTTCAGAATATTTCAACAATGAACTACAGGCTACACAATCTTCTCAGCAGCCCATGGAACCTTCTCTAAAATAGACCACATCCTGGGACACAAAGAAAGCACCAACAAATTCAAAAGATGTAATATAATCCCTTGCATCTTTTCAGACCACAATGGAATAAAGGTAGAAATCAACAACAGAAAACTCAAAAGAAATTATTCAAATACATGGAGATTGAATGATATACTATTGAATGATGAATAGGTAAGAGCAGAAATTAGGAAAGAAATAAAGAAATTTATGGAAATGAATGAAAACAGAGACACAACCTACCAAAATCTATGGGACACTATGAAGGCAGTATTAAGAGGAAAATTTAGTGCATTGAGTGTCCATATAAGGACAGAGAACCACCAAGTAAAGAACCTAATGACACAACTCAAGGACCTAGAAAGTCTGCAACAGTCTATTCCCAAACCCAGCAGAAGGCAAGAAATCATTAAAATTTGAGCAGAAATAAATAAAATAGAGAAGAAAAAAAACAATTCAAAGAATCAATAAAAAAGTTGGTTCTTTAAAAAGATTAATAGAATTGATAAACCCCTGGCAAACCTAACCAAAAGAAAAAGAGAATCAACTCAAATTATCAAAATTAGAAATGAAAAAGGAGATATCACCACAGATAGTGAAGAAATTCAACAGATTATCAGAAACTACTTTAAAAATTTATACTCCAATAGACTTGAAAACATGGAAGAAACTGATAGATTTCTAAGCACAGTTAACCTACCTACACTCAGCCAAGAGGATGTAGCAAGCCTAAACCAACCAATAGCAACCAAAGAAATAGAAATGGCAATAAAAATTCTTCCACCCAAGAAAAGCCCAGGCCCAGATGGGTTTACAGCTGAATTCTACAAAACCTTCAGTGAACAACTAATACAAATACTTTATAAGTTGTTCTGGGAAATTGAAAGAGATGGAACTCTCCCAAATTTCTTCTATGAGGCCAGTATAACATTAATCCCCAAACCAAATAAAGATACCTCAAGAAAGGAAAACTACAGACCAATATCCTTAATGAACATAGATGCAAACATTCTAAACAAAATACTAGCTATACGCATTCAAAACTATATCAAGAGAATAATACATCATGACCAAGTTGGGTTCATCCCAGAAAAACAAGGCTGGTTCAACATACACAAATCAACACATGTTATTCACCACATAAATAGAACCAAGAAAAAAACCACATCATCACAGCAATCGATGCTGAAAAAGCATTCGACAAAATCCAACATCCATTTATGTTAAAAACACTGCGGAAAATTGGGATATAAGGAACGTACATCAACATTATTAAGGCAATATATTCTAAACCCAAAGCCAACATTATATTGAATGGGGAAAAACTGCAAGAATTTCCTCTAAAGTCAGGAACAAGACAAGGATGCCCACTATCACCACTCCTTTTCAACATAGTCCTTGTAACTCTTGCTGCAGCAATAAGACAAGAGAAGGAAATCAAAAGAATTCACATAGGAAGAGAGAAATTAAAATTATCCTTATTTGCAGATGACATGATGCTTTATCTGGAAGACCCAAAGAACTCAACCAAAAGACTTCTGGAGCTGATTGATAAATTCTGCAAAGTTGCAGGATACAAAATCAACCTAAAGAAATCAGTGGCTTTTCTTTACACCAACAATAAATCCACAATGAAAGAAACAAAGAAAACAATTCCATTCACTATAACCTCAAAACCAATAAAATACCTAGGAATTAACCTAACCCAAGATGTAAAAGATCTCTACAACAAAAACTATAAAACATTAAAGACCTTGGAAGATGGAAAGATCTCCCATGCTCATGGATAGGCAGAATAAATATCATCAAAATGGCCATTCTGCCAAAACTGATCTATAGATTGAATGCAATTCCCATTAAAATACCAGCAACATTCTTCAGAGACCTAGAAAAATCAATCATGAACTTTATATGGAGAAAGAAAAGACCCAGAATAGCCAAAGCAATTCTCAGCAATAAGAAACATGCAGGAGGAATCACAATCCCAGATTTCAAATTATACTATAGAGCAATAGTAGTAAAAACAGAATGTTACTGGCACAATAACAGATACACTGACCAGTGGATTAGAATAGAAGATATAGAAACAAACCCACACATCTTTAGTCAATTAATCTTTGACAAAGGGACCAAACTCATACGCTGGAGAAAAGACAGCCTTTTCAACAAGTGGTGCTGGGAGAACTGGCTAACCATTTGTAAAAAGATTAATTTAAACCCCTATATCTCACCATGAACAGGAATCAACTCAAGATGGATCAAAGACTTAGAAATTAGACCTGAGACTGTGAAGAGGAGAGCATAGGTTCAACATTACAACATATTGGCACAGGCAGTAACTTTCTCAACAAAACCTCCAAAGCTGAGGAAATTAAAGCAAGAATTAACAAGTGGGATAGCATCAAACTAAAAAGTTTCTTCCCATCAAAGGAAACTATTAATAACCTAAAGAGGAAGCCTACAGAATGGGAAAAGATCTTTACCAGCCACCACTCTGATAGGGGGCTAATATCCAGAATATATAAAGAGCTCAAAAGACTACACTAGCAAAACAAACAACTCAATCAAGAAATGGGCAAATGAACTAAATAGACACTTCACAAAAGAAGAGATACAAAGAGCCAATAGATATGTGAAAATATGTCCTACATCACTGGCCATCAGGGAGATGCAAATCAAAACTACCCTGAGATTCCATCTAACCCCAGTCAGAGTGGCAAGCATAAAGAAATCAAACAACAACAAATGTTGGCGAGGATATGGGGAAAGAAGAACTCTTTTACACTGTTGGTGGGAATGCAAACTAGTTCAGCCACTATGGAGATCTGTGTGGAGATTCATAAGAAAGCTAGGAATAGATCCACCATAAGATCCAGTCCTACTACTCCTGGGTATTTTTCCAAAAAGTTTGAATTCAGAGAACTATAGCAACATATGCATACCTATGTTCATAGCAGCACAATTTGTAATAGCCAAAATATGGAACCAACCCAGGTCTCCATCAACAGATGAATGGATTGCAAAACTCTGGGAAATACACACATTGGAATTCTACTCAGCCATAAAAAAAGAACAAAATCATATCACTTGCAAGAAGATGGAAAGTCCTGGAGAGCATTATGTTAAGTGAGATCAGCCAAGCACATAAGGAGAAGGTACATATGTTCCCTCTAATATGCCCAAACTAGGGAACCTAGAGAATACTCCAGGTAATGGAGGGGAAATACAAGCAAAGCTTGAATGGAAAGATAGGGGAAGAGGAAGACTGAACTTGATTAATGAGAGTCTACATCCGAATATGTGTAAAATTATGAATATGGCATGGTTACCCTGGACAATCATTGGTGGGAGGGGGGAAGGGAAAACAGGAGGGCGGGGGGAGGGTACCAAGTATAATTTAAATGTATACCACTTATGTTCAATAAAGAAAAAAATTAAATTAAAAAAATAAATATCATTATTATTATAAAAAATTTTTAAATTTTTTTAATTTTTTATTGGTGCACTATATGCATACATATAATGGGATTAATAAAAACGTTTGTAGACATACATACACACATCGCCCAGTAGGCCCTACCCGATTTCCACCCCATTCCCTCCCCATCCCTCCTTCCCATGCTTGGCTTAGTGGTTGACATCTAGTATTATAGCAATTTATCCAAAATTAACAATGGTAATCTCACATAAAAGTTTCATTTGTCTGATACCAAGCTTTTGATGACTTAAAGATAACATTTCAATATTTCTTTTTCCTTTCTTTCTTACCAGAGAATATTTTTTTCTTTTCTTTTTTTAGGTGAAACTATCATACATTTATTTATTTATTTTTCAGAAAAAAAACTATCCTAATATGGAATATAGACTCTAGATACCCAAAACGATCTCGAAAAAGAACAAAGCTAGAAGATATATGTTTTCTGATTTCAAACCATATAAAGCTACAATAATTGAAACAGTGTAGTACTGTTATAAAGGCAGATATATAAATCATTGGAGTTAAATAAAAGCCTAGAGATAAATTCTTCCATATATTGTCAAGTTATTGTTGACAAGGTTTCCATGAACATTTGGTGAAGGAAATAATAATCTTTTAACTAAATATTGTTGAAAAATAATAATTACATGAAAAAGAAAAAAAATGGACCCTTACCTAACACCATATACAAATATTAACTCAAAATAGGTAAAAGACCTAAATATAAATCTTAAGACTATAAACTTTTAGAAGAAAATCTGGGTCATAAAACCTTACAACATTGAAACTGGCAGTGATTTCTTGGATATTGTTTCAATGACACAGACAACAGAAAGGTAAACAAACTCCCTAAAAAATAAAAAAAAAATATTGTATATCCAAAGACAATGTAAACAGAGTTAAAAGTTACTGACAGAATGAGATAAAATATTTCCAAATGCTATATCTGAAGGTATATTAATATTCCAAATAGAAATCCTAAAATTAGCAACAATAAAAGAAAACAATACAATTTAGAGATAGGTAAAAGACTAACATAAATAATGAATCTCCACAGATAACCAATCTTAGTTGTCTGTTGGATGAAAAATCTTGTTTCTCTGGTTCTGGTGTGTGTTACCTATTTCTTCTTTGTAGTTAATCTCTTTGAGTATTTTCTCTAGCGCTGGTTTTGAAGACATAAATTCCTTCAGTTTCTGTTTGTCATGGAAGCTTCTTATTTCTCCATCTAATTTGATAGAAAGTTTTGCTGGGTAGGAAATTTTTGGCTGGAAGTTGTTTTCTTTCAGAGTTTGGAATATGTTACTCCAAGCCCTTCTGGCTCTCATGACCTGGTTTGGGAAGTCTGGAGTGATTCTAATTGGTTTGCCTCTGAATGTCACTTGGCCCTTTGTTTTTGTTGCCTTTAAGATTCTCTGCTTGGCTTCCACAGTGGTCATTTTGACAATTATGTGGCGTGGGGATCCTCTTCTCCGATCCTGTCTAAAGGGAGTTCTATAAGTTTCCTGGACCTGTGTATCAACCTCTTGCTCTATGTTTGGAAAATTTTCTGCTATTACTTCCTTGAAGAGATTGTTGATCCCTTTGGTTTCACCTTCTTTTTCCTCCTCTATTCCAATTATTCTTAGGTTAGCTCTCTTAAATGGGCCCATATTTCTTCAATGTCAGATTCCTGCTGTCTGATTTTTTCTCTAAATTAGAAACTATGCGTTCATTTTTGGAGTGATCATCTTCTAGGAGCGAGATTCTATTCTCCATGTGGTCTAATTGGTTTTTTGTACTTTGAATTGGGGGTTTTACTTCATTAATTGCATCCTTTATCTCTTTTTGGCTCTCTCTGAATTCTTTTCAAAACACCTCTATTATTTTGACAGTTATTTTCCTGATTTGATCTTCTAGAAATCTCTGATTTTTTGTTTTATCGGGTTCTGATGTTGTGGGGTTGTGGGCATTCATTGCTCCATTGTTATTCCTCTTTCCCATAATTTTGGAAGTTTGTGCCTTCTCTGGGTTCTTCCCTTGGTTCACTACGACTTCACTTAAGATGCTCTGGATCTCAAGTCTGTGGTATCTCAGTCCCCACTACTCCTTTACTGAGTTGTATCGTAAAGTCTCAGACCCAGGGAGTCAATCAAGGCTGCTTTAGACCATGGGGGGGGGGGCAGGTTGAGTGTTCTATGGTGTTATATCTCTGCCACTGCCACTCCCTCACTGGGTCAAGTCCCTGGGAGTGCAGTACTGTGATTTCTCCTCTAGGGGCCGCAATTTGACTCACTGTTGTTGAGTGTGCCGATGGAGCTGTAGTGGACCCGGTGAATTTGCTGCTGCTGCCGCCGGTAGCAATATAGCGCCACTGCCACGCCCTCAGACATGAGGCTGGCGTATTTCTTCTCTGGTTTTGAACTCTGCTCTAGGTTCCTGCAGGGTGTGCTGAGCCCAGCCACTGGGAGCTTTAGATGCTCCCTGCGCTGAAAAATCTGCCGAATTCTGCCTGGCTGATCTGCAGCAGCTCACCTCGGCTTGGTGTTCGCCACTCCTTTCTGGAGCCTGGTGGGCTGTTGAGTGCATTGGTCTGGTGCTGTCCGGTGAACTCACCACTGTTGCCGGCAGTAAGGCACTGCTGCCGTGTCCTCTGGCGTGAGGCCAGTGTATCTCCTCTCTGGCTTCGTTCTGAGTCCTCCTACTCTCTGGGGCCTGGTGATGCAAGGGAAGATGGCGCCCGCCACTCCATGCCATGGCTCCAGCCACAGCACTGCGGTTTGGTTTCTTTCTGGTGTCTCATTTTTCCAGCCCTTTTTTTCTCTGTCCCTTGTAATTACATTTTTTGTTTCTCTGCTGATGGTGTGTTCTGGATATGTAAGGCGCTGATTTTGTGGTAATAGGGATTGGTTGTTAGCAGGGCTTGTAAGCCCCGCTTTTCTCCATCACCATCTTCCCGGAAGTCCTTAAATTTTTTTATTGGTATATTTTAGTTATACATCTTAATGGGGTGCAAAATGCAGCAGGAATTTTAAAGGAGCAAAAAGAGTGGTGTATATGTTTCCCCTTTCACTGTATTCCTTGCAGACACCATAGCAAATGACTTTATTACAAAGATAAAGATGCAGGATGGAAGTCTCTTTATTGTGCTATTTCTCATAGGAAAAGACAGAACATTCAAGTGGGCAACAGAAAGAAAGAGGACTTTGGATTCTGAATAGGAAAACTGTCATCCCATTCTATAAATACTTATAACCAACAAACTTACAACAGCAATACTTTAGCCCATAGGGGTATAACAATACATTATATACAATCACCACCCTCATTCCAGTAGAGGAGAAATATATTTACATCAGTAACTACATCTCACTTTTTTTTAACTTGCAATATAGTGATAATAGAAAAAACATGAACTTGGGATCAGAAAGACCACATTTTTTTTTTTGGTGGTACTGGGGTTCCTGGAAACCCTTCTACCTCCGGGCTACAGTCCCAGACCTATTTTATATTTTTATTTGGAAACTCAGTCTCTTAAGCCAGCACGGTTCTCCTGTTTCCGCCTCCCAAGTGCGGGGATTACAAGCGTGGGCCACCACACCCGCCTGAAAGACCACATTTTAAATCCTACTTTTGCAACATGCTCAGCTCTATCACCTTTGGAAAAGCTACTTCATTAAAGAACTGCCATTTCTTTACCTAATAACAGTGACAAGACACTAGGCTACAGGGAATCAAAAGACTCCGTGGCTACAAAGAGGAGTGACTGCCGGAAGCATCTGGCTCCCTTTGTGGTCCTATCAGTCCTATTCCCCACTTTGAGGAGCCGTGTTTGGAAACCCAGTGAGGAGGATTACAAATTACAGACATCAAGTACCTGGCACAGTGGCAGCATATGATAGGCATTTGATAAATGGCATTTATCATTGTTGACAATGATTAGGGAAACACCAGTTTTTTCACGTTCCTAGACTTTTTCAGTAACCATAGAACTCCAGATTCCCCATCCCTCCCAAGTTTCCTTATGGTTTAGCAAGAAAGCTTTTCCTACAATGTGGAGCTGAACTACTAAGATCTTCTTTAAAGCTTGGTAGCTCCAACCCCTACAAGCAATCCCATCTCTTGGACACAGACAATGGGCACTGAGCCATGCCCCCGCTGTCCTCTCCAGCTTCCTGCCAAGCACTGCCCTACAGCTTCCATCTCAGTTCCCCTGCTATACTGCACTTTCTCATGCCTCCTGGTTGTGAAAATCTGTTCCCAGTTCTGACCTCTCCTGTTCAACCATGTCTGTATGTTCAAATTCCTTTTTTGAACCATACTCCATCCCCCTTCACTTCCCACCAAACTTTGAAGGATTATTCCATCTACTTTTTTTTTCCCCTCTCCCATCCATACTGCAAACAGCAGCCAGGCTGATTCTAATACCTCAGTCCCATGTTAGTTTGGGGTTTAGGAGAGAGTTCCAGGAGAAAGTGGCCCTTCCCACTCCATAGCACTCTCCTCACAGCCTTCAGTGTCTCTCCTCCTAATATATGTGTGTAAAGTCCAACCCAGAACATGTCCTCCAGGGCTCCGCCTGAACCACCCCTTCATGTGTCCCCCCTTGCTCACTGTGCTGCAGACACACTGGCTGCTTTGTGGCTCCTTGTTCTTTCCCCTCCTTTTCCACTTTCACCAACACCTGATGCCCAAATGTTACACAGCTATCCTCTCCAGACTCCATCGTTGCTCAGCCCTGTGAGCTCAGCTCAAGGGTCACTTCCTCCGGGGACCCTCTCCTAAACCCCAAACTCATGAATATCCTCCTTCATGATACCCTGTTCTCTCTTTCATAATATTAATTATAATCTGTAATTATGTCTTTATGTTTTATATATTTGTGTGTCTATGTTTACTTAATGACCTTTCTCTTGTAGAGGCAGAAAGGTGTGAACCTTTTCTTCTGCATCATTAAGGGTCAGAGGCACAGCATTCCTATAACAAAACAGGTTAAATACAAAAAAGTACAATCAGCTTATTTAATTGAAGCCTTGTGTGACACAAGTTTCCTCAATAATGAAAAGCCAAAGACCCAAAGGAAACCATTTATTTTTAAGGGGTCAATGAAGTATGGATGGCTGTGCACAGATGTAACTAGATAAAAAAGGAACCAGCTACTTTAAATAGACTAAAGGGGGGAGACCCAGCACAGCTGTCTCTTCAGATTCTCCTTGACCTATGTGTATCATTCCCTCTTACCTGGTATGGGGCAGTATTTTTTCTGGAATGAGTCTTATGACCTACTATCAGACAAGGTAGGTTAGAGAATTTCTTTATGGCCAAATCTTGCACAGGAAGAAGGGAGGTTAGAGTAATATGTGTACATGTGATGGTTGGGTTCTGAGGAAAGAGGTTCCAATTTCTCTAGTTTACTTTAAAAAATAGAAATTTTCATTTCTATGGCCTGCCCTGGGGAGCAAAAAGGAGCATGAGGAGGAAGAACAGGAGAAAGTCAGATGATATGCTTCTGAGGCACTTCCAACACTCTTCAGTTCCAAGTACTCAGCATACCAAAGAGTCAGATTTTGGGATATCATTTTCTGAGTCCCAACACTCCCTGGATTAAAAATTCTACAAAGGCAGGGCCACTACACTGAGCAGAAAACCCAGAGCCCTGCACAAGTATATTTCAAGCAGACGCCTCTGGAAACGTTTCCAATAGCCTGGCCGCTTCTCCCTTCACCCACACTCAGCAGGGGTCTACAGGCCTATCTCTGCACATCATCAGGAAACCCTGCTCTGTAGTATTTGTCTATATATCAATCTCTGCCTAAAATAATGTGAATTCCTTGACGACAAAGTTATACGTCTATGTGTTCCCAATGCAGCAAATCATATTTACTCTGGTCCTCTGTGCAGTACAAAAAAAAATAACTCTTAAAGGTAAAGTGTTCCTAAATTGTAGATTAAAATATTAATAGCCTTGTCTTCAGGCAACCTTGTGGCTAGATGCAACCACAGCTTCACTCTCACTTCCAAGTAGAAAAGATAATATTGAAGAGATATAGTTGTACCCAAACAAGGGTTACTGAAGATAGAATAAATGAAGATAACACAGAAAAGAGAGGCAGTGCCAGATGTGGTGGCCCAGGGTTGAAATCCCAGTACTTAGGAGGCTGAGACAGGAGAACCGTGGGTTTGCAGCCATCCTCAGCTACTTAGTGAGGTCCTCTGCAACTTAATGAGACCCTGTGTCAACATAAAGAGTTAAAAATTGGACTGGGATGTATCTCAAAAGTAGAATGCCCCTGGGCTCAATCCCTGGTACCACAAAAAAAAAGGAAAAAGAAAAGAGAAGCTGTGGTACATATGAGAGATATTGGGAGGATAAAACTGATGAAATTTGGTTCTGAGGCAAAAGGCAGAAAGAAGGGAGATATCAAGGGTGGCTTATAGGAATCTGGCTTGCAGATGAGGAGATCATGCTCAGAGACAGTGGCGGCAGCAAGGTGCTCAGAGGGACACTGTTCTCATATCATGGAGGCCAGAAACAAGAGAAAGCGAGAGAGAGAGAGAGAGAGGGAGACAGAGACAAAGAGAGAGGGAGACAGAGACAAAGACAGACAGAGACAGAGAGAGAGACAGGGAGACAGAGAGGGAGACAGAGAGAGAAGATGGAGGAGGAGGAGGAGGAGGAGGAGGAGGAGGAGGAGGAGGAGGAGGAGAGGAGAGGAGAGGAGAGGAGAGGAGAGGAGAGGAGAGGAGAGGAGAGGAGAGGAGAGGAGAGGAGAGAAAAGATCATTGGACATATATATAGCCCCCAAAACCACACCCCTAATGACCCACCTCCTCTGTCCATGTCCATCCTGACTAGGGCACCACCCAAAAAAATTCATTAGAATCATTAATCCATCACTGGCTTTATCCACTGCTGAAATTAGAACCCTCATGATTTATTTATTTCACCTCTGAACATTTTTGCACTGTCAATACATGAGCTTTTCCAGGGAACATTCAATATCCAAGCCAAAACAATGCTTAACCTGCTCTTTCTAACCCAATAACTCCTTCACCTCTGATTCTTCTCAGCCATCTGAAACCAGCAAGAGAAAAAAAGATAAGGTTCTAAATAGATGGTCCACTGAAGCAAGAATCTGACTATTTTTAAAGAGTATAAAGACAAAAGTATGTCTCCTTGCTGAAGAAAGAATCCAAGGGAATTTTGATTAAGGACATTCAATGGATTTAAACATCATTATTATCTCTGGCTTCCTCCATGTACACTGTTTGTTACCTTCAAAATAAACCTGCAGAGTCAGGAAGAAAGATGCAAAGAGACTTACCTGAGACTGCACAGTCACTAAGCAACAGGGTAAGGATTTGGACCCAAGTCTGAATAAGTCTGAGGCCAATCTTTTTTAAACCCTAATGAATTTCTTTGACTGAGCAACACTTCAGCATTGACCTCCACATGCAAAAGAAGCATTTCCAGTTAAACACATTGAAGGTAAGGCCTTTGACCGCACAATAGAACAAAGTAATTGGCCTCTGCAGAGATCAAACCACAACTTTGTCCTTACTTGATCATTCTGTCACTTGAGTGCTTAAGGCAGACAAACACTTGCCATCAAATGGCTACAGAGCATTTTATTTCCTTTCATTCTGTGTAGGTTGCTCGTTTGCTATACCAGTTCAGCCTTTCAAAATAAGAAAGGTAAGTGATGCTTCTATAAATGATCAATTTGAAAAGGCTCTTGCAGAATTTTCCAAGGGCAGGAAGGGTGGCGTTTGGTGCTAGAAACCTACCTTGGGATGTGCAGAACCAGCTCCCAGGCCCTGGTCTTCAGGAATGGGTTGCCTTTGTTGGCCTTGCTCATGCTCACACTGCCACCTGCTTGACACAGCAAGCATCTGTGCCTTTCCTAACTCCTGTCCTGGACATCTCATGGAGTCACCTCCTTTTTGTGTTTTGTTTCATACTCAAGGGAAATTTTAATTTCTAACCAAAAATTCTTCTTGGCCTTCTATCAAATACAAGTGTATAGGGAACCCTGTGTGCTGACCGTTTCTGAGAATTCTGTGTCAAGAACCAGCTAGGCAGGGCGGCAGGGAGGAGTCTGTCCAGGTGAGCTGGTGGTTGCGAGAAACTCCCACACTCAAAATTCCAGTTATTAATTTTCAGAACCCTGGAATCTTTCGAGAACAATTACAGAGACAAAAGCCTCCCCAGATCCCTTTTAAATCCAGTGAGGGACAGTCTTCCCTGTGTGTTTCTTTTCATGTGAGCACAGCTTGCAACTCTAAGGGCAGGGCAGGTTTCCAACTTGAAAACAAAGTGCCATTATTTTACAAGACCACAGGCATAACTATTAATTTTTTAGAAAAAACTTCAGTCTTCCCCTTTTATTCACTCACAGCATGAAAATAAAATCACTGCACTTAAACATCTCTAAAAATTAAATGCTTAGATGGCACCTGCTGATCAAAAACTAGTCTTCAAATACCTATTTCCATTAGCTATTATATTTAACTTTTATTTTTCATTTTATCTGCATCTGGCATTACATGGATGCAGCCAACTGAATAACATCTCTCTCATTCCAAGATAGATGGATGCTCAACCCCATTCTTTCTGGGTAAGTTCAGAATAGAAAGGTGGGTAAGAAAAGATGGGAGGCAAAAGTCGAGGATCTATCTGGGGCCTTCCTTTCATGTATGTGAGAATCAATAACTCAGCAATAAATAAATTAAAATTATTCTCTATTGTGATTTGGATATGGAATATAACAAAAAAACCTCATGTTTGTGATATACAGAAATGTTCAGGATGTAGCTGGAGAAGGTAGGACACTGGGGGTGTGCCCTTGATGACTATAACTGTCCCTACTCCCTTTCTTTATCTATGTTTCTATCTGTATTTAGAAGCTGTCCTTCTCCATGCCCTACTACTGTGATGGTTCCACCTTGGAGCCAGCCAACCATGGACTAAACCTCTAGAACCATGAGCCAAATAAACCTTCCCTTTTCTAAATTGTTAAGTATTTTAGTCATAGTGGTGAAAAGGATGACTAAAACCTCCTCTGATTTTACTTTTCAAAAGAAGACATTGAATATATACCTGAAGGGTCACTACTTGCCAGATTTATACATCTTCTTAGTAAAAAAAAATAAAAAGAGTAAATGGGATTTTTTTTTTTTTGGTGTGGTACTGGGGTTCCTGGAAGCCCTTATACCTCCAGCTAGGGTCTCTTAAGCCAGCACGGCTGGCTTCGAACCTACGCAATCCTCCTGTCTCCACCTCCCAAGCACGGGGGTTACAAGCATGAGCCACCATGCCCGGCTAGTAAATGGGATTTCTCAATCTCTGACCAAGTTTTCAGATTTTCTATGTTGTTCACTGAATCTCCCTACTGTCTCTTGATTTCACAGGCAGAATTGAAACAGCTACAGCCTGTCTCTCCACAGGCAGTCTTGCTACTCACATGGCTTCAAGCACATCAGAGCATCAATGACTCTCAGTTCTGTGTTAAGGTTTGAACATTCACCCATTTCTCTATCCACTAAGTATTTTCACCTTGAATATCTCACAAGCCCCTTAAGCTTACTGTGTCTAATTTCAAGTCTTGACCATCATGGATCCATCTCCAAACCTTCCCTTCCCTCGTGTAATGACCCCAAAACTCATAGCAAAACTATGCATTCACTTATGTGAGTTCAAACCCCAAATGCCACCAGTACACCCACACTTTACATACAATTGATCATGAATTTCTATTAGGTCTGTTTCCAATGATGTTCCCTTGTCTCCGGATATCCTGATACTTCAGTCTTTTTGCTTGGATTATTGATAAACCTTAACACTATCTACTTTTGCCTATGTACCCTCATCAATATGCCCAGAAGTCTCTTATCCAATTTCCCACTTAGAAATAAAAAGTGCAGCTCACCAGCCACATTCATTTCATTTTATATAAATCTACTCTTTGAGGTTGAAGCAGAACTGACTGGTTTTTGGTGTGAAAATGAAATACAATGTAAAAACTGCTCTCGGAGTTATTTCTATACTGAACTTGTCTCTAATCTTAATGTAACAAAAGTGCCTTTCCAATAATTTATTTTCAAAAATCTTTTAGGACTATAGTCCATGAGTTATCTTGGTAGATACTACAGCCAAACGTGTTAGGGAGTCTTACTGAGGTAAACAGGAAATGGATTAATCCTAGGCATCTCTCAGTACAGTCAAGTTGACAACTTAGATTAATTCAGTTCATAAAGAGATGTGGTTGAATGTTTAACTTGATACCCAACCATATCTGTATCTGTGTGTGTTGTTGTTGTTGTTGTTGTTGTTGTTGTTGTTGGAGATTGAACCTAGAAACATTCTACCTTCAACTACACCCTTAGCCCCTTTTAATTTTTGTTTTAAAACAAGGTCTCGCTAAGTTACTGAATGTTTCTCTATGCAATCTATCTGTCTCAGCCTCCCATGTACTAGAATTATAGGCACGTGCCACCACACCTGACTTTTTATTCTTAATCTCTAAGTAAATACAAGAACAAAGCCATTATTCCACCCTACCTAATATGACTATGCTGCATACTACTGAAAATTTACTAAGTTCTTCACCATGATGGAAGTGGAGCAGTATTATCAACCTGCCCTGAGTCACTGGCTGACCACCCCAAGGAATGATGCATACCCAAGTCTTCGCGGAGGTCTCTGCTGCTGGCAGATTGGGAGCTCAGCAGTGGTGGTCAGCCTTGGTGAAGACAAGTACATGTTGCTGAGCCCACGCATAACCTGGCACTGTGGCCACTCTGTTCATGAGCCCATTTGGAAATCACAGGGGTGGGTGGGGGAAAAGTTTGGCTGCTATCTACAGA
This sequence comes from Muscardinus avellanarius, assembly GCF_963383645.1. Classification (NCBI taxonomy): domain Eukaryota; kingdom Metazoa; phylum Chordata; class Mammalia; order Rodentia; family Gliridae; genus Muscardinus; species Muscardinus avellanarius. The sequence continues at coordinate 35,437,707 of NC_137801.1, forward strand.
CAGGGCTATCTTATCCTATCTTGACTATGAAAGTTCTTCCTTGCTGAGCTAACTCTTTGGTGAGCATTACACAGAATACAAATATTTTTACATTCTTTGCCCATTTGAGGAGTTCAGTCTACATACCTCTTTTCTAAATGTCTTTGTTGCTAATATTTTCAATCATTTTCTTTCCAAGTTCCTGACCATTTGGTCAAACCATTGGCTACACCCATAAATTGGCATATAGTCCTCATCTGGACATTTTTCTTTACAAACAAAATGCATGATCAGATGCACTTCCCAAAGTTCTGTCCATTGGGAAGTTTCCCTTCACCACTGTGCTTCAAGAATATCCCAGAAAGAAGCTGGATTGCTGCAGATGTCCACAATAATCAAGGATCTTAGACTCTTTCACCCTTGCCCATGATATGTGTGTGAGTGTGTGTGTGTGTGTGTGTGTGTGTGTGTGTGTGTGTTACTGAGAATTGAACCTAGACATTCATCTTCCAAGCTACACCCCCAGACTTATTTTATTTATTTGGAGACGGATCTCACTAGGTTTCTGAGGGACTCAATAAATTACTGAGGCTGTCCTCAAACCTGTGGTCCTCCTATCTCCGCCTCCCAAGTACTGGGATTACAAGTGTGTGCCACCACACCCATCTTTGCTCATGATTTTCTAAACAAGATATATTCTAAAATTCCAATAATTTTAACATTACCCATGAGTTGTCACTCAAAATTATCCAGTGGGTTTTTTTTTTCTTATTTATCTTTAAGATTTAGAAGCCAGGTGTGGTGCATGTCTGTAATCCTAGCACTTTGGAGACTTAGACAGGAGAATCACAGGTTTGAGGCCAGCCTCAGCAACTTATCAAGGTCCTCAGCAACTTGATAAGACCTTGTTTCAAAACTTTAAAAAATGATAAAATGAAAAGGACTGAGGGTCCATTTCATTCTAGCTCAGAGGTACAATGCCCTTGCATTCAATCCCCAACACACATACACACACACACAAAAAAAAGATTCAGAGATTTTTTTTTCCATGGTTAAACCATGCTACTGTTGTCTAGAAAATTTCTTGTGCTTTACTATTTGACTTACATCACAAGCATTCATTCACTTAACAACAACAAAATTAGTGAACGACTGCTGGATCAAGATTTAATGTACAATTATTAAGTTCATTAAAAAATAAAAAAGACTTACCCAGACTCCACGTGCCCCTCATCTAGTAGAACCAGCTCTGCAAACAAACAGATGATATAGCAATACAAGCGGTATTGTGTTGAGAGGTGGAGCACAAGGGAAGAAGGCTTGCTTGGTTTTGCCTGGCTGGGCTACCTGAGGGATGGGAAGGACACAGACCAAAAAGACTACTGATGTCTGCTGAGGCTTCAAAATAATTGCATGTTCTCAGGTAGACTGATGAGGTGCAGTGATGGTGAGGGATGTTCTGCTAGGCAGAGGCAGCAGCATGAGCAAATGTCAGAGGAGCAGGGCACATCCACCTGGGGATGTGTAGGAAAATCCTACATGGGCTCCTGCTTGTTCCAGGCATCGCACTTGTTCAGCTCCTGGATAGAACAGTTTCTGTTGACTGAGAATCAGTGTTTTCTCCATACAACTAACTCGGCCCCACAGCAGACTTGTGGATAAGTGTTGTTACCAAGCTCTAACTCGGCCCCACAGTAGACTTGTGGATAAGTGTTGTTACCAAGCTCTTCAGGTGTGAAAGTGGAGGGTTCCATATCTGAGAGATGAATGATTTGACTCTGAGCAAATGGAGGATGGAAAAACTCTTTAGTAGAGCCCTTACAACCTCAGCTGAAAGAGAAAAGAAACTAGATCAAATTCAATAATAACAACAGAAAAGTAATAAAACAATTAAAATAGTAAACTTATATAGCGCTAGGCATGTTCTAACCTGCGTTGGTGTGTTCATTCTACCAGTTTAGGTGTTTTTATTTTTGTTTTTGGTTGTTTTATTTTGCTTTTGGTGTTTTGGTGTTTAGTTTTTGGTTTTGATAGTTGTTGTTGTTGTTGTTGTTTTGGCATTGTGGATTGAACCCAAGGGTATTCACCCTCAAAATACACCTCCAGCCTTTATTTATTTATTTATTTATTTATTTATTTATTTACTTATTTATTTATTTATTGGTGGTACTGGGGTTCCTGGAAGCCTTCTACCTCTGGGCTACACTCCCAGACCTATTTTTACATTTTATATTTGGAAACAGGGTCTCCTAAGCCAGCGCGCACAGCTGGCTTCGAACCTGCGCTATCCTCCTGTCTCTGACTCCCCAAGAGCGGGGATTACAAGCGTGTGCCACCACACCCGGCCTCCAGCCTTTTTTTAAACAAGGTCTCCCTAAGTTGGTGAGGCTGGCCTCAAACATGCAATCCTCCTGTTTCAACCTTCAACTTCCCAAGTACTGACTGGGGTTACAGGTGTGCATCACCATATCCAACTTGAATTGGGAGTTTTAGTTCTTTGTGTGTAATAAAGCAAAGCTGTGTTTACAAATTAACACATTTTATGACATAAAATGTCAATGCCATAGCTGGGTATGATGGCACATGCTTGTAAGACTGAAACAGAAGGATCTGGGTTTGCAGCCAGCCTCAGCTACTTAGTGAGGCTCTTTGGAACTTAGTGAGACCCTAACCATCCCCCTACCACCAGCCCATAAATCTACCTGTCCAGCCCCCTGTCAAGACTACCAATGGGGAAAAGGCACAACTGTGTAACTAGTTCTCGCTCCTAATGCCCCATAAAAAGCCTCTAGTCTTTAAGACAGGGGTCCCTGACTCTTGTGAACTCTCTCTCCCAGTTAGGTGTCTCCTCCCAGATTATCCCAAAATAAATATATTCCTACTGTCAAAAAATGTATTTCATACATAAAAATGTATTGCATATATTTGAGATGTATAATATTTTGCTTTGATGTGTTTATAGTGAAGCAAATTAACATACACATCATTAACATATATTACTTCATACTGTTACCTTTTTAATTTTTTTTCCTTTAGTAGAATTTCTTAAAATCTAGTATCTTGGTAAATTACCAAATAGGTACTAACAATTACTGTTCTAGTAAATTCCTCAAGGTTAAGAGAAACAACAGGAAGATGAAAAGCACTAAAATACAGGCTAAAATGTGGCTCCCTGACAACTTCAACTGAAAGAGGCATGAAAGAAGGTGGATCAAGAACCCGCTTCACTGTAACACTGCAGGTGGATTCAACCAAAAGTAGTCTGGCCCACAGGTAGAAGATCAAACCACCTAACAAGGGAACTCCTCCCAAGAGTCAGATATGTGGCTCAGTGGTCTAACATCCAAGAAGTTGCAGATTCACAAAAAGGCAAAAGATATAGCTAGGAAGAAGGCAAAAGTCCTGATTAATGTTTCATTAAAATATTGCTCTCAATTTCTACAATTCAAAAACATTCTGCATGCTTTTTATCTTTACTTAAATACTTCAGTGATAGTTGAAATAAAGTTTCAAAACTAAAGAATAAGACATTAAAAGGATCTTAAAAAGTGACTCAAATAGAGAGAACAAAAAAATGTCACCTCTTCATCTACTTCTATTGTACCATTTAAGGATCCACTTAAATAAATGAGATTTGACATAAACGACACTCCAACACATAGGCACATGAAGAAACTTTCTCACCAAGACCCCCAAAGCTCAGAAAATTAAAAAGAATTAATAAGTGAAATGGCATTAAACTAAAACGTTTTGGCTCATCAAAGAAAATCATCAGGAGTCTAAAGAGAAAGCCTACAAAATGAGAGAAGTTCTTTGCCAGCTATCTTTCTGATAGAAGACTTATACCTAGGATATACAAAGAACTTAAAGACTTTACAATTTTAAAAAAAATCAAGAAGTGGGAAACGCCCTAATGTACACGATGTACATTCACAAACATATTAAAGTCAATCACTAAGCCAAACATAAGAAAGGAGGGAAGGGGTGAAAATGAGAGGGAATTGGTTAAGGGCTTCATTGAGTGATGTGTGCATGTATACCTCAACCATCTTGTACTCCATTAAGATGTATGACTACAATTCACCAATACAATTTTTAAAAAAGAAATGGGCAATTGAATTGAATAAATATTTACAAAAAGAAGAGATACAAATGGCCAACACATGAAAAACCACTTGATTTTGAACACATGTAAAAGTATTCAAAATAATTAGCAGTCAGGGAGAAGCAAATGAAAACTACACTGAGATTCCATCTAACCCAATCAGAGTGACAATGATCAAGAAGTCAAATAACAATAAATGTTGGCAAGTATGTGGGGAAGTTGAAATTCTACACTGTTGGTGGGATTGCAAATTAGTTCAGCCACTCTGGACATCAGTGTGGTGATTCCTCAGAAAACCTGGAATGAATCCACCATGTAATCCAACTATACCACTCCTGGGTATCTTTCCAAAGGGACTAAAATCAGAGAACTACATTAACTATATATATATATATATATATATATATATATATATATATATATACTATAATATAACTATAATATATATATTATATATTATATATTATATATTATATATTATATATTATATATTATATATTATAACTATAATATATAGTTATATATATTATATATAACTATAATATATAGCTATAATATATACCTGGATATATATATTATATATATCCATATATATATTATATATATATATAATATATATATCCATGTTCATAGCAGCTCAATTCATAATAGGCAAATTATAGAATCAACCTAGGTGTCCATCAACAGATGAGTAGTTTACATAATTATGGGATATATACACAATGGGATTCTACTTAGCAAAAAAGAACAAAGTTACATCATTTACAATGAAATAGAAGGACCTGGAGAACATTATGTTAGTAGTATTAGCCAGTCACAAAAAGTGAAGGATTATATGCTTTATCTAATATGTGCAAGGTAGGGAGTAATTGGGATACCGGAGAGACTCCAGGTAATGAAGGAGAAACCTCAGTAGAGCTAGGGGTGTGGTCTAAGAGAAGGGGAGGGGAGACTGAAGTTCACTAATATAATTACTACCAAATGTGAAAACACCAATGTCACTCTCAGTATTCTATATTGGGAAGGAGGAAGATGGGGAGGCAGGGGGACCACCAAGTACTGTGTGACACCAAATCACTGTCAACATGATTTACAGTCTGATGTAAGACTATAATGTACCAACAAAATCATATTAAAAAAAAAAGAAAATAAAAGAAAATGTTATATGAATTTACAAAAACCAGACACCATCTCTTGAAGCCACAAAACAACAAAAAAACTGAGCCAGGCAAGATGATGCACACCTGTAAACACATTACTAGGAGGCTAAGACAGGAGGATCAAAGGTTTCATCATCTTGATTATACATATATATATATATATATATATATATATATAGTATATTATTCAACCCAGGAACATATATATACATATATAGAATATATATTCACATATATACATATATATATATATTGCCCTGGGTTCAATCTCAAATATATATGTGTATATATCTATATATATGACATTTAAATGTATTTATATACCAACAAAAAGCAGTCACCGCAGTTATATATGCACATTACAGTGATTACATGGAATCTCATGGTTAATAGGTACAAAGCATTCAGAACAACCATTTAGATACCCATGTTTAGATACCTGCCTTCCTCCTATCCTACCCGGTGACTAATGCAGAACTCTGACTTGTGCTCATAATAAATGCTTGCAATGTTTATATTCTTCTCTCTCTGCTTTCCATTGCTCCCTGATAGGCAGTAAATTCTAAAATAATGGCTTGACTAGAAGATTTGTAAAACCAAATTAGTGTCATTCTTAAATGAAATATTTTGCCAGCCCTAAAGCATGGGGATAAAAAAAAAGATGTATTTTCAAAAACATCTTTATACATTCAAGAAACATCTGAGCTCCAGCTGTGTGCCAGGTGCTTCTCTGGGTGCTGGAATTATAAAGATAAATATGATGTGACCTCATATAAAGGAGGATATCTTTATCAAGGTCATGAAATTCAGGAGGCTTCCTTGAAGATAGCTTTGTGATCATCCAAGAGAACAGTTTTTTATGAAAAACTGATCAAAATAGGCCTATTTTCCTCTTGATATCTTTCCATGAAAATTTCATTGTAGCAGTCAGAGACTCCGGACTAAGTCATCTATTTTCTGCTGCATTTGATATGGAATTATTTGTGCTTTTCAGAAATACCCTTCACCTTACTCCAGGAGTTTAAATATGCATTAAGATGTTTCATAAAACATTCATTCATTTAGGATAAAGTTTGAGTGAAAAACTAGAATACAGGGAGGTTTTGTAGAAAAGTGTCATATGAGATAGAATAGGCTGATACAGGAAATATAAGGTGCAGAGATGGCAGGGTATGTCATTTCAAGGAAAAGAAAAAGAATTTTGGGAGTGAACTAGAATACAGGGAGGTTTTGTAGAAAAGTGTCATATGAGATAGAATAGGCTGATACAGGAAATATAAGGTGCAGAGATGGCAGGGTATGTCATTTCAAGGAAAAGAAAAAGAATTTTGGGAGTGAAATAATTGTGTAAAAAGTAGTGTGGCCCATGGATTCCAGAGCTCTTGTGAACTCTTTGAGTAAAGAAGGAAGCAAAAAGGTCTAAGAGAGAAAGGAATTGAAAACCATTCAGAAAAGAAGAGATGGCTGAGAAAGGGGCTCAAGTCCAAATCCTCAATCCACAAACTAGCAAATATCCAGGTTGGCACCAGTATCCAAGAGATGACATGATCTTTCATTTGTGTGTATCATCCTCCTTCAGCCATGTGTCTTCTTTAGCTATTAAGACCCACCCTTATGACCTAATGTAGCCTTAATGACCTTTTTAAAGATCTCATCTCCAAATACAGTAATATTGGAGGTTCTGGCCTCAACATGTAAATTCAGTGGGAACCCAATTAAGTCCATAACATTGGAGTTAAGTTGTATAAAAATACTGTGCGTCTGCCCTGTGCCAAGGAACTCAGCACCTCCACTAAGCCATGGCCAGCACCACAGATTTTCTTTCAAAACAATTTGTGTAAACTCTTTTTTTCTCAATAAGACATATCATCTTACTTTGTTCTCTGGTTATAATGGAGCTCATCCTGGTCTACATGTATGACTGTCCTGAATTGCAATTTTTATATATTACTCCCAAATAAATTTGTTGTTTAGAGATTCATTTCTCTGCCACACTTTAAGATCTAGGCCACAGAAAAAAAGTCTAGGGTCTAATAGCTGCATCTGCCACCAATTCAAATTCAGAGCTATCTAGTACTCTCCTGCATATCCTTGCATACACATACTTAGGTGTGTACATATATATTGTTATACTATAATATTATTCCATCAGTACAATTACTCCATCAGTGCAATTATGGAGAAAAAAATACCAATTTTTATTTATTTGTTTTTACTTACTATGCACTGATTGGTATATTTCATTAAATATTACACGGATAAGAAAATATGTACATGGATAGGAAAATATGGATAAATACATGGATGGAAATGGTAAAAATGTGGGGGAAAACTTTTTGTTTCTATTGTCATGAAGTTTAAAGTAGTTAATCAGGGAACATAGTCATAGTTACCCTCTCAAGTACATCTCCATGACAACCAACAAAGAAAAAAAGTACACAACATTGAGTCCTTAATACAAAAAAATAAAAAAAAAATTACTGGTTGCAAACACAAAGTCCATTTTTCTTTACACAATAGATGTCAACTTTTCTCATTATTAGGCTTTCACTTTTGCAAGCCTAGAAAGAGAATAGCAACTCATAAGTAGCACTTTGGTGAGTGAAATGGCAAGCTCCCTGGATTTCACAGCTCTTCCACTTTCGCTGCTTTCTTCTGGTATCCTAAAACATAGCTGCAAGGTGCAGTGGCTGGACACATAAAGAATGCAGAGCCCACACAGAGGGATTCTATAAAGCCCAGCTTGCAACACAAACAAGTGCTGATCTGTGAGAAATATGTGCTTCCTTTCAACCTTTATCAATTCCCAGATCAGCCACCGAGCCCACGAATGTCACTGGAGATAAGTGGTGACATGGCGAGCTATGTTCCTAGAAGTAGGAAACTTAATGAGTAAAATGTCTTTAAGATTCCAGAGTAGATCTAAGGCACAAAAGTCCCTCAGGGCTACTGGCAAACGGATTAGCCAGTAGAAATTTTTGAGTAATAAATTATATATGTAGAAAAATGTAAAAGCTAAAGAGCAGGGCAAAGTTGGGAATTCCCAACTTTATGCTCCATATTAGTTTAGCAACTTGACTAACCTGTGGGAACTATTTAGCAATATAAGTTATTTTAGAAAAGTAAATCATCCTAACTAATTTAATTTTCAGAGTCAGATTTCTTTCAACTGACCTGCTCAATGCCTGCCTCCCTTTTTCCTAAACCATTCAACATATACTGCTGCCAAAATATTCTTCCAGAAGAGAGTGTCAAATCACATTACTTTAGAGCTTCCTTTAATACATATGGCACCTTTGAGCAAATGAGAAAAAATACTTCTTCCTTAAATTAAAAGAAAAATATATAAATACAGATGGTGCCCAACTTAGAATGGGTTTCCTTCCATTTCTTTGACTTTGCAATGCTGTTAAGTGAAATGCATTCAGTAGAAACCATACTTCAAATTTAGTATTTTGATCTTTTCTTGAGCTAGCAATATACAATATTCATTCTTCTCTCTCTCTCTCTCTCTCTCTCTCTCTCTCTCTCTCTCTCTCTCCTCTCCTCTCCTCTCCTCTCCCTCCCTCCTTCCCTCCCTCCCTCCCTCCCTTCTTCCCTTCCCACACACACACACCCCATGTTTGGCAGTAGTGATGAACACAAGAGGAAACAATGGACACTCCAGTGTACTATGATGCTAAGCTATGATGTTCTGCAGGGTATGTAAATTAAATGCATTTCAAATTATCATGGGTTTATTGGGATTGAATCCCATAATAATTCAAGGAGCATGTGTTTGTATATAAGTTAGTGTATTAATTCACAAATGAACAACTCTGCCATACCTTCATCTCACCCACTCATGTGTCCCCAGATGGCCAAAAGCAAACATCATTAGCAGTGGGCACATTAGATACCCAGGGACAGTGATGCACACACATACACGCTACCTCAAAGGGAGATTCTATGGCAGATTCTGAGTTGAATCAGGCCACCAAGAACAGCAGATGAACAGAACAACCTCGAAGTATGCCAAGTGCCATCAGGACTGGGTATCATACATGCCAGCAGGCATGCCATGGCTTCTGATGAGTCTCTCTTACCACTCCTACACTTACCTGAGAGCATTGAATCTTGCCCCCTACACACCTGCTCTCCAATCATTCACTTTCAAGGTAACCTGGGGCTTGCCAGGGACAACAGATAAAAACTATTTTTATAATAATACTTAGAGATGTTTTGTACTTCAGTCTTTCATAAGTTTGCAGTGGAAATTTCTAGAGGTTACATGATGTGGGATGACTCACCACCCTGAGGATGATGGGATGCATGTTCCTGGGTGATGAAATTTTATTGTGCTAATTTCATAATATGAGTTATAAAAATAACTTTGTGATGAAGGAATATGACCAGTGCAAGTTATATCATCTTTCTGAATATGAGGATCTGTCAGGGGTTAGGGTAGTATTTTAAGTCATCCCCATACTCCATCACTCTGAGATTTTCAATCAAATAACATACCCATGGAAACTAATAGCCAAATGAGAAATGAATACTGATAGTTAGACAAATGTTCCAAAATCCAACTCTGCTAAGCTGTGAATTAAAGAGAGAGGCCAGGAGTTCAAGCAAGGCTTCATCCTACCCATTCTCTGACATCTAGAATGATCTGCTTTCTGCACAGACTCCCATCCTACCTATAAGTTTCCTAGACAGCACCTCCCAGCAGCCCTGCCTTCACAGGCACAGAGGAGACACACAAGGACTTACAGATCCAAAAGAGAAGGTGCAGGAATTAGTAGAAAGCACTTCAGAGTCCTTCAGTTCTTTCCCCTGGGAATGTGTGACCCAAGGAATATTTCTGACACTGACCAGAATAATTAGCTATTTCTCACAGACAGTAGTGAGCAACCAACTAGAGGCAAAAACACCAGCATGTGCCTCATTTCTCCACTTTCCCATCTTCCTGTGCATGTATTAATGTATCAGTTTGAGTCTTACAATGATGTGTAAGTATAATGCACCAATAAATAAATAAATAAATTTATTTATTTATTTAAGGTAACACACAAGAAAAATACCAACAGAGCAATAGAGTAAAATCTATAAATCACTAAAATCTCCCACACCTGCATTATCTGATACATGTCAGTCATTCAAAAAGTGATCATGCAAAGTAGGATAGGCTGGAATTAATGAAAAAGGAATCTAAAAAGAAAAAGACCCAGTATTTTTAGAACTTCCAGTTACCACTCAGTTGTGGGAGCATAAGGGACATTGGAAACGCTGGAGTCCACCTTGCTCCAAGTGATGGAGCCTCTGTGAGCCTCCTCCAGGCTCTGATGGTGCACTTGTAGTCCTGGAGTGATTGCCATTTCTTGGAACTTCCAATCCAGTTGAATGATATATCTCTATTTTACTTAATATTTCCATTGCAATATCCAACACAATGGTCAATTTAGTGATGTACAAAGAAATTCATGACTTTCAATATTGCTTTAAAAAGTAAAAACTACTTTCTATTATTAGCATGGCCTCATGATTAAAAATAAAGAGCCAGGAAAAGCTATGAGACACAGAGAGCCATTGGAACACCTGAACATCTTGGCCCCATTAAGGAAGGTGAAGAAAAGAATAAGGATAGGCTCAAACTCTAAATCAGTTAATTATCTCCCATCTAGTGAGGAAACAATCTGGGTAAGAGTTACAGACCTCCCTTTACCCAGTTTGAACAATAAAGTCAAATATGCCACATAATATTTAAGATCTTAACTTGAACTTCAGAAACTTGAACTGCAGAAACTTAAGTCCCATAACAAATGGCCTTTAGAAGTGGAAGCCTTGGGCAAGACTCAATGTGGCCATAAAGGAAACCTTGCTAAAGGTCTTCAGTGTTGGCTCTTCCCCCCACTCCAAAACTCTGGGTAATTAGCCTTCTCGCAGCTGAGAAGTAGCCTTAATTCACTCAGGATGGTGACATTGTCTTCAGTTGGTGAGAGTCTATTAATGCTAGCAATATTGAGAGGTAAATACACATGATATTATAAATAGTGTCAGTAGTTTTAAGTTGCTTAGAAAATCTAAGCTTGGCATGGTGGTACACGCTTGTAATCCCAGCATTCAGGAAGCTGAGACCGTAGGATCGCGGTTCGCAGAGAGCTTCAGCTACTTAGTGAGGCCCTCCACAATTAGTAAGACTCTGATTCAAAATATAGAATAAAAAAACAAATAGAGCAGGGTGTGTAGCTTGGAGGTTGAATACCCCTGGGTTCCATTACCAGACCCGCAAAAAAAAAAAAAAAAAAAAAAAAAAAAAAAAAAATCTAATATATCACAACATTTGACAGACTTATCTGGCAATTCCAATTAAAACATGTGATTGAATAATTGATTTCTAGATTTATGATTGTAAATTAAAAGGTATAAATTATTTACTTCTGTTTGTCACACACTACTAGGACATACAAAGTAATTGAGGTTTACAATACTTGAAATTTACTTTACTAAATTTACAGAGCATTTAAGTGCTTAGAGATGGATGACTTCTTCAAAGCACTTAGTTCTTAAGACAGGCAAATCCGTTAAAGTTTAAAATAAAGAACAATAATTAATCAAGTTAATTAGTAATGCTCTTAAAGTGATTGGTAGCATTTACTAAATTTATAAATAGACTAGTAATTATGAGCTAAATGTAATAGGTCAATTAAACATATTTTGTTTGTAATTTTAATACATAAAATTATAATTTTAAAAAAGAAAAGCTCCTTTATTTCCTGTTTTTTCTCGAGCTTCCACATATGAGAGAATACATATGACCTCTGAATTTCTGAGACCGGCTGATTTCACTTGCATAGGATTCTCTAGTTCCATCCATTTTTCTTCAAATGATGCAATTTTTTATCTTCATAATGAGTAAAACTCCATTGTCTGTATATACCACATTTTCTATGTTCATTCATCTATCGATGGACACCTGTCTAGTTCCTTTATTTGGTTAATTGTGAGTTGTGCTGCTATGAAATGGTTATGCATGTATCACTATAATGTTCCAACTTTAATTCTTATGCAAAGATACAGAAAACTAGTATAGTTGGGTCATATAGTGGTTCCATTCCTAGTCTTAGAGAAATCTCCATAGTGATTCCATAATGGTTTTACTAATTTACAATCCTACCAACAGTTTCACATACACCGTTTATTATAAATCAAGAAATATTTTCTGGCACACATAATTGTGTGCCACACATAGTGGCACACAAAATGCCACTGTCCAATATAATAACCAGCAGCCATATGTAGCTATTGAGCACTTGAGATGTGTTCAGTACAAATCGACATGTGCCACAAGTCTAAACATTTAAAAGCAATATTAAAAATAGACTATTTCAGTAGTCATAGCTATATAGATTGTGTGTTTAAAAATGCACTAAGTTAAATAAAATGCATAATTAAAATTTGCTTTTTTTGCGAGTCTGGGGATGGAACCCAGGGCATTTGACCTCCAAGCTACACCCCCTGTCCTATTTTTTTATTCTATTTTTTTAAACAGGGTCTCACTAAGTTGTGGAGGGCCTCACTAAGTAGCTGAGGCTGTCTCTGAAACATGATCCTTGGGTCTCAGTCTCCTGAATGCTGGGATTATAAGCTATTACAAGCTTGCACCACCACACCGACTCTAATATTTGCTTTATATGTGTTCTTTTTCTCCTTTAATATGGCTACTAGAGAACTTAATGTTGTGCGACTCACATGATATTTCTATTGGACATGACTAGTCTAGAGTTTTAATATTAAATAGCAGAACTAAAAACACAAAGAGTAGTCAAGAGTTGACCTCAAGGAAGTAGAACTGAGGGAAAGAAACAGACAGGGCTGCAGCCAGTTGTGTTTTATCAGGAGCTCTTCTGTAGTGTTCAAATTCTTGTATTAGAGAATTTGGAGTGTCTGAGCAAGTTTAAACAGAATAAAACACTATCAATGTAGAAAACAAACAATGCCATAAATAAATGTAAAAGTAAATTAGAGATGAGAGAGCAGCAGTGAGGGAAAGAGAGAATGTGGCCAGACTCCATCCATATGCGGGATGGAATCACAGAGACCTCTCTGTGGGTCAGTGGGGCAGCTGTGGGCATCCATGTTGGAGGTTCTTTTTCTGCATATTTCACAAACAAAACCTGTTCATCCAGTCTCTCCTCAGTTGCATCTCTGCAAGCCCCAGCCTTAGTCTCCAGTTCTCCCTCTCTGGTATTAACTAGTAACACTACTTTCCTCTGCCACACAGGCCAATTTTTAGAACATCTTTAGCATTTCTCTAGAAATCCAGGTGTTTTTAATTTTTTTTCCTAATTTCCAGATGGTCCTTGATGCCCAAAGTGGTTGTGAGTTCCTAAGTTAAGATGGCGCTCCAATAAACACACCCTCTTATTCCTGTTTTCCAACAGGAAACTCACCATTTCTGAAAGTATTTTTTTTAATATTTTCATTTATTTATATGAAAAGATGTGTTTTGTAGATTAATCAAATGTGAAAATTGAAAAATGAGAATATGAACTTGTTTAGATTAAAATTAATATATACATATAATATGTCCATATATGTATTTTTCAGTGTCTTTAAAATTTTATTGTCCATGGGCACTCATTTACATATTGTCTAATGCTGGCTTTTTATACTTCTATTGTATACAATGCATTGTATATGTATACCTTAGCAAGGTTCAAAGCCATTCAAACAAATATGCATGCATGTCTTGAAATGTTTGAAAGTATTTTTTATAGCAATGAGGAGGGGTTTTAACTTTTTGTTGGTACACTATAGTTTTATATCATAATGTGGATCATATTGACAATGGCATACATTCACACAGTACTTGGTGCCCTCCCCCCTCACTTCCCCTCCCCCCAACAATGAGTGTCCACGTTGACCATGCTACATTCACACTTATATACATATTCAAATGTAGCTCCTCCATTAATCAACCTCAGCCTTCTTTCTCTCCTACCCTTCCTTTCTAACTTTGCTGAGGTTTTCCCTCTATTATCTGGAGTCCCTCTGGTATCCATAATACTCCCTAGTTTGGGCATATTAGAGAAAACATATGCCCCTTCTCTTTCTGTGCTTGGCTGATTTCACTTAACATAATGTTCTCCAGGTCTTTCCATCTTCTTGCAAATGACATACTTTTGTCTTCTCATTGCTGAGTAGAACTCCATTTTGTGCATTTCCCATAATTTTGTAATCCATATAGTCAATTGATCTTTAACAAAAGGGCCAAACTCGGACATCTGAGAAGATGGCAACCGAGAATATCAGCGTTTATGAGTCCTGCTAACAATCGATCTCTATTGCCACAAAATCAGCGCTTTTCATAGCCAGAAAACACCATCAGCAGAGAAATAAAAACTGTAAATACAAGGGACAAAAATAAAAATGACTAGAAGAACAACCAGACACCAGAAAAGAAACCACCCTGCATTGTGACAGTGGAACCGCACCAGCACCATCTTGCCTTGCAGCAACAAGCTCCAGAGAAGAAAGGGACTCAGAACGGAGCTCAAAACCAGAAAAGAAATACACCAGCCTCACAGCCGAGGGTGCAGCAACAGTGCCATATTGCCAACAGCAGCTGCGAGTTCACTGCACCCAGGAAAGCTCTAGAATAGCACACTCAACAACCCAACAGGCTCCAGAGAAGAAAGGTAAACAAGGAGCTGAAGTGAGCAGCTGTGGATCATTCGGTTGTAATGCAACAGATTTTTAAGCACAAAGAAAAAATAAAACTCCCAGTGGCCAAGCTCATCATGCCCTCCAAGGACTCAGAATGGAGCTCAAAACCAGAAAAGAAATATGCCAACCTCACTACTGAGGGCGTGGCAGCAGCGCCATATTGCTGGCAGTGGCGAGTTCACCGCTCCCGCAACAGATACAGATCAGCGCACTCAATAATCGTAAGTGAAATTGTGGCCCCTAAAGGAGAATCCCAGTACTGCACCCCCAGGGACTTGAGCAGCTTTGACAATCTCCCTGGGTCTGATATTTTGCAGTCCAACCCAGTGAAGGAGTAGAGGTGGAAGAGATAACACAGAAATTCAGAGATCTCTGAAAGATCAAATATGTAATATAAGTGTAGAAATAATACAGGACCTTCACAAAGAATTTAGAGAGAGTCTAAAAGAAATAAAGGATGCAATCATTAGGTAAAGGCCTCAATTCAAAGTATAAACAATCTATTAGACCACATGGAGAATAGAATCTTGCTCCTAGAAGATGATCACTCCAAAAATGAATGCCTAATTTAAAATTTAGAAAAAAATCAGACAGCAGGAATCTGACATTGAGAAATATGGGAACATTTTAAGAGAGATAACCTAAGAATAATTGAAATAGAGGAGGGAAAAGAAGGTGAAACCAAAGAGATCAATAATCTCTTCAAGGAAGTAATAGCAGAAAAATTTCCAAACATAGAGCAAGATGTCGATACACAGGTCCAGGAAACTTATAGAACTCCCTTTAGACAGGATCAGGGAAGTTCCCCATGCCACAAAATTGTCAAAATGACTAATGTGGAAGCCAAGGAGAGAATCTTAAAGGCAACAAAAACAAAAGGCCAAGTGACATTCAGAGACAAACCAATTAGAATTACTCCAGACTTCTCAAACTAAATCATGAAAGCTGGAAGGGCTTGGAGTAACATATTTCAAACTCTGAAAGAAAAAAATTTCCAGCCAAAAATTTCCTACCCAGCAAAACTATCTATCAAATTAGATGGGGAAATAAGAAGCTTCCATGACAAACAGAAACTGAAGGAATTTATGTCTTCAAAACCAGAGCTAGAGAAAATACTCAAGGAGATTAACTACAAAGAAGAAATGGGTAATACATGCCAGAAGCAAAGATTTCCCATCCAGCAGACAACTAAGCAAAGAAGACTAAACAGTATCTCAAACAGAAATAAAATCTTAACATGTTAGGAATTAAAAGTTATCTCTCAATAATCACACTGAAGGTAAATGGCCTCCACTCCCCAATAAAAAGACATAAACTGGCAAAATGAATTAAAAGCCAGAATCCATCCATCTGTTGCTTACAAGAAACACACCTTACAAGTAAAGATAGGAACAAACTCAAGGTAAAGGTCTGGATCAAGGTAATCCATGATAACAGAACTAAAAGGCCAGCAGGAGTAGCAACTATGATATCAGAAAAGTTAGCCTTCAAACCCATACTTATTAGAAGAGACAAAGAAGGTCATATTTTACTGGTTAAAGGAATAATCCAGCAAGAGGAAATAACAATAATCAACATCTATGCCCCAAACATAGGGGCAGCTACTTTCATAAATCAAACTCTTTGTGACATGAAGTCACACATAAATCCCAACACAATAATACTGGGAGACTTTAACACACCTCTCACAGCATTAGACTGATCTTCCAGACTAAAGGTCAGTAAAGATGCCTCAAAACTAAAGAACACCATTAATCAAATGGACCTGTTGGACACATATAGAATATTTCACCCAACTATAGCAGAGTTTACATTTTTCTCAGCTGCTCACGGAACCTTCTCCAAAATAGATCACATCCTGGGACACAAAATGAGCACTAGCAAATTTAAAAAATGTTACATACTTCCCTGTGGCATTTCATACCATAATTGAATGAAACTAGAAATAAACTATAAGAAGATCCAGAGAAAAAAACATAAACATGTGGAGACTAAACACCACACTTCTGAATGAAGAATGGGTCATAGAAGATTTAAGATGTGAAATCAAGAAATTTCCAGAAACAGAAGAAAATAAAGATACAACATATCAAAACCTCTGGGGCACTTTGAAGGCAGTATTTAGAGGAAAATTTATAGCACTGAGTGTTCACATAAGAAAAACAGAAAATCATCAAATAAATAACCTAATGACACACCTCAAAGCCCTTGAAAAACAGTAACAATCTAATCCCAAAGCCAGTAGAAAATACAAATTTATTAAAATTAGAGCAGAAATTAATGAAATAGAGAATAAAAAACAATACAGAAAATCAACAAAACCAAAAGCTGGTTTCTTGAAAAAATTAACAAGATAGATAAACCACTAGCCAACCTAACTACAAAAAAGAGAAAATCAACCCAAATTGTGAAGATAAGAGATGAAAAAGGAGACATTACTACTGACAGTGTAGAAATCCAGAGGATTATCAGAAACTACTTTGAAAAATTATACTCCAAAAAAATGGAAAATCTGAAGGAAAGTGACAACTTCCTAGATAAATACAATCTTCCTAAACTAAATCAAGAAGATATAGAACACTTAAACCAACCAAAATAAAATAAAATTTAAAAAATTCTTCCTTCTTTTCCTTCTTCACTTTCAAGTTTAGTTAAATAAAAATAATCAAACCAGAACTCATTATTCAGAATAAATTTAAAGTCACCCTGAATTAACAAACAGAAAACTGACTACTTCTGGGACATGTCATTCCCCACTGTTCCATGTCATTTGCAGGAGTGTTTTGGTTTCATTCCCAATGTCTCCAGAGTTAAACAAAAAATTATTGAGCACGTTCCATAGGCCATCTCAGTGCTAAACACTTATCTACTTGATCTCACTTTCTTCTCAAAATATTCCTGTGATAGTGGTAAGAATATCTAATTCCTAATTTCATATTTGAAGAAATAAACCCAAAGCTTAAATGACTTGCCTAAAATTTTAAGTCAATTAATGACAGAGTCTAAATTTAGACCCAGCTTTTTTTTTACATACTTTTATTGATGCATTGTAATTCTGCATCATAGTGGGCTTCAGTGTGATACAAACATACTGCACACAGCACTTGGTATATTTTCCTTGGTTCCCACCCTACTCTCCCACCTCCCCATAGATGTTAGTGAGGTTGGGAGTGGCAGCTTCATATATGGACATAGCATCATTTGGGCTGTTTCCCTCATCAAGCTTTTCTGATGTAAAACATTGTGCATTTTTATAGCCCTCTTATCAGCCATAATAGCTTTCTCTAGGATTTCAAAAGATAAGTATCAAAATGAATAATCCACATGGAGGTAAATAGTGGTAATTGCTGTCAATTCCTGACACTCAATTACTAGAGATTCAACAATGCAGAATAATTTTCTTATAATTATTCGACTTGGTAGTGGCCAAGCTGGGATAATTATTAGATTTTCCCAAGTGCTCCCATGGTTACCCAACCGCATCTTTAAAAATTCAAAGCAGAAATACATAAATTAAACCTAAGAATGAATATGAATGTCAAAGTAATAAAGGTTAATTAAGGTGTAGATATGCTCACTGGAAAAAATAAAGTATAATAGCACCTGCAAAAATAAGTATATTCAAAGAGTAATTCCAAAGTAGAGAGTAGGAGAACATACTAAGAAGTAGAGGCAGTTTCTTGGGGGATAGGTAGACATGGATGAACAGGAACCCTGGTATACAAGCTAATATAGCAATTCTATTGAGTGATTAAGTTTCTCTGGATTTGTCATTACAATCTGTTTACCAGATCAAACTGTACTTTAAATTGAATGTGTGTTTATCCTGTGTTTCACTTGTGGTTTGGTATGTATGTGTGTGTGTGTGTGTGTGTGCATGCGTGTTTTATTGAGGATCAAACTCCAGGGCATTCTACCTCTGAACTGTAAGCAATACCTCCAGCCTCTTTTTTAAAATTTATTTTAAAACAAGTTCTCCCTAAATTGCAGAGAGCCAAGTTTCTGAGGCTAGCCTTGAACCTCTGATTCTCCTCTCTCATCCTCCCAAGTACTGGGATTACACGTGTGCGCCTCCACACCCAACTTTCTGTGGTTTGTGTCATATTGATAGGATATATATTGATCTTGAAAAAATGACAAAATGTATATTTTATTAATATTTATAAAAATAATACATTGTGTATGGCCATTTATACAAGTCCATTGAGGCAATGCTACTGAAGTAAATAGGGGAAGAGATTCTACTGCCTGGCAAGGTGGCACATGCTTGTAATCCCAGCATTTGAAAGGCTGAGATAGGAGGGTGGAGGTTTGCTTACAGCCTCAGCTACTTAGTGAGGCCCTCTGCAACTTAGTGAGACCTTGTTTCAAAATAAAGAATTTTAAAAAAAAAATAGGACTGGGAATGTAGCTCAGAGGTAAAATGCCCCTGGGTTCAATCTCCAGTAGTGCAAAGGGAGAGAGACAGACAGACAGACAGACAGACAGACAGGCACAGAAAGAGAGAGACAGAGAGAGAGAGGGAGGGAGGGAGGGAGGGAGGAAGGAGGAGAGAGAGGAGAGGGGAGGGGAGGGGAGGGGAGGGGAGAGGAGAGGAGAGGAGAGGAGAGGAGAGGAGAGGAGAGGAGAGGAGAGGAGAGGAGAGGAGAGGAGAGGAGAGGAGAAAGAGAGATTCTACTACAATAGTACATGCTTTTCTACATGAATGTTTTCCCTTCAGTTTTAGACTGTGTTAGAAAACAAGCTCGCCAGGCGTGGTAGCACACGCTTGTAATCCCCGCACTCTAGAGGCGGAGACAGGAGGATGGCGCAGGTTCAAAGCCAACCGCCCTGGTTTAAGAGATCCTGTTTCCAAATAAAAAAGTATAAAAGTAGGTCTGGGAGTGTAGCCCGGAGGTAGAAGGTTTTCCAGGAACCCCAGTACCAATAAAACAAGCTCTACCCTTCAGGTATCATTTATATTAGAATTTGAATAAAGCATTGAATTTAACACAGGGAGGGGCATATGGTCAAAATTTTAGAAACATTCCCACTAAAATGAGCTTTGGGAGGTTATTGTCAGTATTTCACTTATTCCAGCCTCTCAAAATTGTGTTTGTTGATGTTGTTATCGTCGTCGTCGTCGTCGTCGTCGTTGTTGTTGTTGTTGTTAAGGTATCTTGCTATGGTGCCAAGTTAGGCCTTAAGCTTGCAATCTTCTCAGATTCCTAAGTAGCTGAGACATGTACTGCCACACTCAGCTTTCAATATTTTTTCCAAATTTTTCTTTCTAATCTTTTCTCTCAGGTGCAATTATGTTATTATTTTTAAATTGCCAACCTACCATTTTTTTAATTTAATAGTCCCTTTATAAGATTAAATATATAAGGTAAATAAGTATGAGAGTTTTTTCCCTTTAATTAAAATTATAATGGCTTTGATGTTAAAAAATATAATTAAGGAATAGCTGGGTGTGGTGGTGCATGCTTGTAATCCCAAAATTTGGGCTGAAACAAAAGGATCATGGTTCTCAGACAGCCTCAGCAACTTAGTGAGGCCCTTTGCAACTCAGTGAGACCCTGTTTCAAAATAAAGAATAAAAATAGGGTTGGAGATGTAGTTAGGAGGTAGAATTCCCCTGGGTTCCATCACCAGTATGAAACAAAGAAAGAAAGAAAGAAAGAAAGAAAGAAAGAAAGAAAGAAAGAAAGAAAGAAAGAAAGAAAGAAAGAAAGAAAGAAAGAATAATTAAGATTTCTAAATAGCCACGTGTGGTGGTGCACGCTTATAATCCCAGTACTTGAGAGGCTGAGACAGGAGGATAGAGGTTTGCGGACAACCTCAGCTACTTAGTAATGCTCTCCACAACTTAGTGAGACCCTGTTTCAAAATAAAGAATAAAAAAAAAAAATAGGATTGGCGGTGTAGCTCAAAGGTAGAATACCCCTGGGTTCCATCCCCAGCACAGGAAAAAAAAATTTCTAAATGCATGTATGACTCTATCATCTTGTGCTCCATTAAAATGTATGACTATAATGCACCAACAAGAAATTAAAAATAAACTAATTAAATAAATTACTCAAGAGCCAGGCATGGTGAAGCACGCTTGTAATCCCAGCTTTTGGGAAGCTGATACAGGAGGATCATGATTCACGGACATCCTCAGCTACTTAGTGAGGTCCTCTGCAACTCAGAGACCCTGTTTCAAAATAAAGAATAAAACTAGGGCTGGGGGGGTATCTTGGAGGTAGAATGCCCCTGGGTTCCATCCTCAGTACCACAAAAAATAAATAAATAAATAATAAAATAAAATAGATGACTAAAAGATTAAGTCTTCTTGCAGTTTTTGGCATTGTCCTCCCCAAACACTTAGCCTTCCCCCAGAGAGTAGAAGAGCAGAAAATTGCACCTTGGGTCTATGACCAGCCTGACTCATCACTTCCAACCACATCATGGGATGAAACCCAGGAATGTTTTTCCAATCCAACTACAAGGGATAATGAGAAATGCAGTTTCCCCATGTGCCAGGGAAAGTAAATTAAATTTATCAATATCTAGCAAGTTTCTAACACTAAGAAAAAGCTCAACAATGTTTTCTAAGGTCCTCAGATTTCCTTCTATGATGTGAAATTCAACACTTTATTCCAGAATCCATTTTTCTGTATAGTTATTTTTTAACCTAATGAAGAAAACACATGACCAGTTGGAACAAAAGAAAGGTCTTTACCAATGTGATTCTAAGAGATAAGTGAGCTACTGAATCTATAGTTCAATTCTTCTTGGGAAGCTGTCTTTTTTATTATACTTTTACTAGTATATTATAACTATATTTCATAGTGAGGTTCCTTGTGATCCAAATATACATTCACACAGCTTTTGGTGTGTTTCCTTCTGAATTCCACTCAACTCCCCTCTCTTTCCTCTGGTATGTATTAGTAAAATTGGTAGAAACATCTTTGTATATTGCCATAGTAGTATTTGAACTGTGGCCTTCCTCAATCCTCATTTTTCCTCTTGCCAACCCTCCCCTATCCCCTTCTACCATTATAATTGTCTTTTTCCACATTAAAGTTCCTTATGTTTCCTATTTTTTCTCTAGTTCCCATATATGAGAGAAAACATATGACCCTTGACTTTTTGACACTGGCTGATCTCAGCATAATATTCTCTAGTTTCATCCATTTTATGGAAAATGATGTTATTTTGTTCTTTATGGCTGAGTAAAATTCTATTATATGTATATACAACATTTTCTTTTTCTATTTATATGTTGACAGAAACCTGGGTTGATTTCATAACTTTGTTGTTGTGAATTGTGCTGCTATAAAGGTGGATATGACATGGATCACTACAGTATTCTTATTTTAATTCCTTTAGGAAAACACCAAGGAGTAATATAGCTGGGTCATGAGGTGGTTCCATTCTCAGTTCTTTGAGTAACCTCCAAATTAATCTCCATATTGCTTGTACCAATTTGCAATCCCTGCAACAGTGTTTAAGAATTCCTATTTCCATATATCGTTGCCAGAATTTGTTAGTTTTTGTATTATTGATGATTGCCATTCCAAATTAGATGAAATATTAGTGTAGTTTTGATTCATATTTCCCTGATTGCTGATGATGTTGAACATTTTTTCATATATTTATTGGCCATTTTTCTTTCTTCTTTAGAAAAGTGTCTATTGCCCATTTTTACTGAGTTAGTTTTTTAGTAGTAAGATTTTTAATTATTTATATATCATAGATATTAGTCCTCTATCAGAGGAATAGCTGGTATCTCTTCTATATCTCTTCTATAGCCTGTCTTCTTAGACTCATGATTATTTCCCTTACTATGCAGAAGATTTTTAATTTGATGCCATCCATTTAAAGCTGCTGAAGATGAAGTTCTGAAAACATCAAAATTGTTTAGTACCAAGCCAAGCCCAGCCATAGACAGACACTTCCCATCCACCCATGACAGCCATTCTATGGTAAGATTTGGAGAACCAGCATTCTAGATGCAGCCTAGTTCAAAGCCAGTTGGAACATTCTAGAAAAAAACTAAAATATAACCTGGCTTGTTCTCAAATCTAGAATGTCTCTAGATTCACTAAACAGAAAGAAAGAAATTAGCAGGCAGAAGCAGGTCAACCTGGTCCCATCAACAGAACTGTGAAGAGTATGCATAAAAGAACTTTTAATTCCACCCTTAGGTCTATTTTTGAAACCTCTCATTGCTTGTGGAGAATGGACATAAGTAGCTAATCACAAATTTTGTAATAAAATGTGCACTGCTATAATGGATGTTCTGTGCCTTCAAGGAATGAGTGTCCCCACGCAGGCAAGGATCAAATGGTGAGTGATTAGCCATCTGACAGATTGCATAAAGGGTTTTATTGTTGAACATGAAGCCTGTTATACCCACAGTACCATTCAAAGCTCATATTTTAAGAGTCCATGCATTTAAGTCTCTCCACTTTTCATAAAAAGTAAGGGTGATTATTTACCTAGCTATACCTCCATATCTTCCCTACCAGTGTCCGTGTTTTAACAATTATGTAGGAAAGGCAAAAGGCAAACAAAAACTTGATCTTAAACAAGCTAAAGGAGTGAATTGTTTCTCTTCAAACAGACTATCATTTTGTTGTGGTTATTGTTGTTGTTGTTGTTACCGGGGGTTGAACCCAGGAGCATTCTACTTCAGAGCTACATCCCCAGCCCTATTTATTTATGTATTTGCTTGTTTATTTGTTTGTTTTTATTTGTTTATTATGAAACAGGATCTATCTAAGTTGCTGAGACTGGCCTCAAACTTGCAATACTCCCATTTCAGCCTCCCAAGTACCAGAATTATAGTTATACACCACCTCACATAGCTAGATATATATATTTTTTTTTTAAATAAACAAATCTAGAATATTTCACTTAAGTCATTTTCAACTCAAAATAACATTCTTTTTTACCACCCAAGGAGATGCCAATGATTATTTACACAAAGAAATGAAAATTAAAAAGAGAAGTACAAGTATAACAAACCACAGCTCTTGGAGGCATGGGTTTCAAAAAATTATGCTTCAAAACCCACAATTACTGATGATTTTTTGTTCTAGATATATAATTATACCCAGATTACTATAGGTCGAATTATCAGGCTTTTAATGGTTAAACCGGGTTAAAACTAGAAATTATAGAAAGCTTGATCTAAAATAGAAGAACCAGCAACCTCCAAAGGCTAGGGAGCAGGTCTTGTTGGCATTGTTGGAGTGAATAATTCCAGCAGGGTAAAACATAACCATGACCATAAATTAAACTTGGTGTTTCTTGCTGACTAAATTTTGCAGTTAAAAATGCTCGCTTCTTATCCAGCAAAACATCTGCTTTTGACGCTAAAAGCAGTATCCTGAGGGAAGTAGTGATCTTTCCCAAGGCAACTTGATTAATAGTAGGCTTCCACACTTTAGCTAAAACACTTTCTGATGAAGCCAGCAGTACTGAGTAATTGTTTCCACAAATAATTGTGATATATATATATATTTCCTTTCTCACCAGAATTTTAGACAATAGGACTTGGGAATGTTTTTCTTCTCCACAGCTCCTGCATCTGTAGTTAGGTCCCAGTTTAGTGGTGTTGGTTAAACACACACCTAGGCACTGTGCTGCAAGGCATCCTGCTTGTGGTCCCTAGGAGTCTGTAGAGAAAAATCATCTGAATGTGGAGAAGCCATAAACAAGGGTTGTGATATATGAAATAAGACTGATACGTTCATTCCACAGTGTTAATTTTATTGCATTTAAGTAGAAATTTAAGAATGGAACTCTATTCTCAAATACACAGAGCTGGGGAATGAAAGCTGGACATGGTATAAAATTGTCAGTGAAAATGAATAATACTTATGCAAGGTAAATAGAAACACGTCAAGGACAAAGCAAGGTTAATTGGATTTTTATGTTTTATATTTTTAGTGGTGCTGCTGATTGAACCCGGAGATATTCTACCTTTGAGCTACACACTCAACCATACTTTATTTTTTAAACAGTGTCTCACTAAGCTGTTGAGGACCTTACTAAATTGCTGAGGCTAGCCCTGAACCTGAGATCCTCCTGTCTTGGCCTCCCAAATCCTGGGATTAGCGTTATGTGCTACCATTCCTGGCTTAGTTGTTTTTTAAATATTAAAATAAGTATCCAATAAGTAAGTTTAAATTGTCCTTCGGTTCTTATTATGAAACTATCCACAGGGTCAGAATGCTTATTATACATTTCTTCTCTTCTACATTTTTGTGTTCCCCTGCCTTTAATCTCAGCTGCTCAGATTCCTATGTCTGGTGAACTTTCTTTAAGGGATAACGACAGTTATATAAGGCAGATGTAGTGTCGTTGCCTATATGGAAGAACCTACTTAATTTCTGACAAACTTTGAGTCAGAAAAGCTCCTATCACTATTGAAAGATCTTTAGACTACTCTCATTCAAAGCACAACTTTTATTTATTTATTTATTTATTTATTTATTTATTTATTTATTTATTTTGGTGGTACCAGGGGTGGAACCCATGGACTTTTCTACCTCCGGGCTATACTCCCAGACCTATTTTATATTTATTTGGAAACAGGGTCTCACTAAGTTGCCAAAAGCCTCACTAAGTAGCTGAGGCTGGCTTCGAACCTGTGTGATTCTCCTATCTCAGCCTCCCAAGCACTGGGATTACAAGCATAAACCACCACGCCCAGCAAAGCACAAACTTTTAAATTAGGAAGAGTTGATGGCCACTTGAAAACATAAAATAATCTTTTAAAACACACCAAAGGAGATGAAGATAGAAAAGAAAAAAATGCAAAGGAGAGGGGAAGGGGGGACAAGAAGACAGATGTCTTCAAAATTAGAAATTAGGAAGTCTGCCAAGAAGAAATTTATAGGCACTTGCCTGTAATCCCAGCACTTGGGAGACTGAGACAGGAGGACTATAGGTTCCAGACCAGCCTCAGCAATTTAGTCTCTCAGCAACTTAGCAAGACTCTTTCAAAACAAAAATAAAAAAGGTCCACATGTATAGCTTGGAAGTAGAATGCCCCTGGGTTCAATTTCCAGTACTATTTTTAAAAAGCCTAAATTCATATCTCTGACTGCTCCTGGACATGTGACCTTGAGAATATCATCACTGTCATAATATTACAAGAGCTGGAATTTGCAGTGTTGACCTTCATACATTTATCTCCTTTAGTTCTCACAGTAGCTTTTATATATATATATATATATTTTTATTGGTGCATTGTAGTCAAACATCACAATAGAATACATGACTTGTGAGGGTATACAAGCACACATCATCCAATTAGCCCCTATCCCCTCCCTGTCCCATTCCCTCCCTCTCCCTCAATCCCATGCTTGACTTGGTGATTAACATTGATTCATTTGTTTACATATATCCTGCGTTTTGAAGAGATTCCATCTTTCCCCATCCCATCCCTTCTGATTGGTCACCTTAATTTCTCTTCCATGAGGCCCTTTCTTCAACTAGATCTCCTCCCGTTACCCATTTCTTCCTAGTTTTTGTATATTAGGGAAAACATCTGAATTTCTATTTTCTGTATGTTTCTCTACATATGCCACATTGCAAGTTTTATTCCCGCTCCTAAAGGCCAGATCCTGTTACCCCACTTTATAAATACATAAAAAGATTCAGAAAGTAAATAATTAGCCCAAAGTTTTACAACTAGTAGATATCAGAACCAAAGGTTTTCCCTGGTTAAAATCATGTGGGATTTGAAAGCAACTGCTCTTTCCACATGAAGGATTACCTCTTAAATGTAACCCCTCAGAACCTAAGTCTCTTCGTTTAGAATGGGATTATAGTTCCTCCGCAGTCACAGGAGGATGTGCATTCTTTGCCTTTTGACACAATAACTTAATGGCATAAAACATCTAATTTGTACTTCTCCTGGGGCTATGAAAAGGCTAAGCAGTCTGCAGGTCTTGGCTGGAGTTGATGGGGCAGTTCTGGTGGCCAGCTGGAGGCTGGCTGGTGCGGGACGGCCTCATGGGAGGACCAGCTCTGCTTCACATGGCCTGTCGCCTCCAGCAAGCAAGCCTGGCATTGTCCCCCGTACAGAGGCAGGATTCTGAAGAGAGAGAAGCATGGAAGTCCCTTGGACCCTGGCATCAGAACTACCACATCGCTTACACAACATTGTCTTGCAAATCTAGCCCAGATTGAATGAAGGGCTAGAGAGTAGGCTACAAATTCACACTGCAAACGTCATACATAGAGAGAAGAATGAACAACTGGGGTCATTTTGTGAGTGCTCTACCAAAGAATTATGTAAGTATGCTTTATGAACTGTAATGAATGGTAAACTGCTATACTACTGAGTCCCTAACTAAAATTCACTTTTGCTGAAAAACACCGGCACTGCCACCAATCCAAGGGCAGCTTGTTTTCATAGCTCTCATATCTTCCAGCTGAGCTTGTAGAAAAGAGCTAGACAAAACCGGGTACTGAGGATCAGGGCATCGTGCTTTCCTAACATACTTTCATTGTGGGGGGAAAGGAATTTAACCAAGGGCAGTCCACCTTCCAGCTACACCCCCAGTCCTGTTTCATTTTTTCTTTTTGATTTCTTTTCTTTTTTTTTATTTTTGTGTGTGGTACTGGGGATTGAACCCAAGGACATTTTACCTCCAATCTATATCCTCAGCCCTATTTTTTATTCTGTCTTTAGAAACAGGGTCTCACTAAGTTGCGGAGGGCCTCACTATCTGAGGCTGGCTGCAAACCTGCCATCCTCCTGTCTCAGCCTCCCAAGTACTGTGATGATAAGCATGTACCACCATGCCCAGCCCATTTTTTGTTTATGAAACAGGGTCTACCTAAGTTGCTGAGGCTGACCTTGAACCTGCGATCCTCCTGTCTCAGCCTCGAAAGTACTAGGATTAAAAGCATGCTCCTCCATGCCTGGTTTATACTTCAAATTTAAATGAGTTTTTGCCAGACATTGTGGCACACTCCTGTAATCCTGGTATATGGGAGGCTGAGATAGGACGATTGTAGGTTTGAGGACAGCCTCAGCAAGTAGTGAGACCCTTATCAGCCTAGTAAGACCCTGTTTCAAAATAAAAATAAAATGGGTCTGAGGATATAGTTCGAAGATAGAATGTCCCTGATTCAAACCTCAGCACCATAAAAACAAACAGATAAAGCTTTCTCCTGTGCCCTTACCCTGAGACTCATCCACACTTACATTCTGGTAAATTAGAAATTCTTCTAGACTAAAACACCAAGTAGAAAATTTTTCAAGCTTGATGATATTTATTCTCTTTTTCTGAAATTGCACATCCTAACATTTTTGTTATTGGGTTCTTATTACTTCCTCCTAAAGCAAAATCCCAAATTCATAATTTAAAATGCCTTACGGTCAGGGCCCTGGGAGATTTAGTCCCGAAGCGCATCAAACCAGCATCAGCATTTGCGTTAAGCCGTGAAACGTCATGTGATTGGGACAAAAAGCTGGCGTAACCAGAAACTCCAAAGAGTCTCTCTTTCTTGTCTCAGAAATATTTATGTTTTTTCAGTCTTTCATGAACAACATCTACATGAGCCAGCAAAAGGATGTCAACACTCATCACAGCATTGCAGTAACCTCTGGAGGCCAGTTGTTCTCAGCCCTGGCTGGCTGCAACTACAATCACCCAGGAGGAATGATGAAAAATCCCCAAGCCCAGGTTGCACCTCAGGAGAATTCAATCAGAACCACCGGGGGTGAGACACAGGGGGTGAGACACAGCAAGAGCCTTTTCTAAACTCCCCAGATGATTCCAGTGTGCCCCCGTGGTTTAGGAACAATGCATGGGCCCTGGCCTTCCCTGGTTATAAGTAAAGGTTTTGTCTTAGATTCCAATTTTCATGAGGCTACAATTCCATTTCTTTCCTTAAATTGCCAGCAAAAAATGGCTTAGCTATTTTTCATTAGTCATTTGAAGCCAAGTATAGCAGAAAGAATCTTTGGAATCAGAGCTGCAGTTAAATCCCTGGTCTGTTACTTATTAGTTGTATAATTTGAAGCAAGTTACTCAACCTATTAGCCTCTCTGAACTTTGATTTCCTCCTAAGTTATATATGGTTTAATAGTTTCTTCCTGACATGGTGTTATACACAGTAAGTGAGGCCAGAAATTAACTCCAACTTGGGAGGCTGAGACAGGAGAACTGCAGATTTTAGGCCCTCAGCAACTTAGCAAGAGCCTGATTCAAAATAAAAAGAATAATAAAACAGGGCTGGAGGTATAGTTCAGAGGTAGAATGCCCCCAGGTTCAATGCCCAGTACCATGAAAAAAAAAAAAATAAGTGAGATAAAGTATACACAATGCCTCCCTCATAGAAAGCCAATAAACATCCATTTCTTTTCCCCTAAGAATTCATGATCAAACTCTTTGGCATGGCAGGTGGCTGCTATATCCTGCTGAATGAAGGAAGGAAGGAAAAAGGAAGAAAGGAAGGACGGAAGGAAAGAAGGAAGGAAGGAAGTCTCAGTGTGTCTTAAGTGGGTTTGTACTCGGCGATGGAGCCCCTTTGTCTTTCAGAAAATCTTCCTGCTAATTCCTTTGGCTCCGATTATCACTGCGTTCTGGGTCCACACCACAGGGGATCTAAATGTCACTTGCTGCCGGGCGTGGTGGCGCACGCTTGTAATCCCCGCGCTTGGGAGGCAGAGACAGGAGGATCGCGCAGGTTCGAAGCCAGCCGCGCGCGCTGGCTTAGGAGACCCTGTTTCCAAATAAAAATGGAAAAATAGGTCTGGGAGTGTAGCCCGGAGGTAGAAGGGCTTCCAGGAACCCCAGTACCACAAAAAATAAATAAATAAATAAATAAATAAATAAATGTCACTTGCTCTTTGTTCAGAGCATCACTGATGAGGTCTTTATTTTTTTATCCATCAGCCCAATAAACCTGATGCAGAGTTGGTATCCGGAAAAGGCCACAGAAGGAAGCGCGGCCAAGCCCCCAGCCAGCCTCCCTTTGCCCCACCTGACTTCCCACAAAACAAAGGACCAAAATTGACTGCAGAGTCAGGCGGTGTCACCCTTAAAGCTGCAGAGCAGCAAAATCATTCCTGGATGGCGGAATTGCTTTCTTTGTTACTCATAAGTCTCCTGGACAGGTCTGCAAATACACTTCTGCGCAAAGGAGTGTAGTAAAATTGCTGTCGTTTTTTAGACAGTCTGGTACCACAAAACAAATGTGTCTCCCACCCCCTGTTTTTTAGTTTCTAAGTTGGTAACGAAGAAGAGATGAATTTAGATTTTCCAAAAATATATTTTCAAATGACTAGACCTGTTTTCTTAGGCTTGGCTCATCTTTCCATTACAGAAAATCATTATAAATTAAGGTTGATTGAACAGGAACAAGGCAGAAATTATAAAAAAAAAAAAACATTGTCTACTAATTACAGGTAACCAAATGCCATACATTGAAGTAGTCATTTCAAAATGACCAACTCTGGAAACCTGTCACCCTGTACGCTGGGACAGGTCATGGCTACTCCCATCCTCAACCTAATTCTGCTAAGCTGTCCTCAGTTCAATTTTAGCATCATAAAGCTTGCACCCCATCATGGTAACATGATGACACAATTTTTCTTGTCTTCATTTATTTCTCATTAAAATCAAGGATTTTTCTCTAACTAGTATTTTTAGTTTCCATGGCACAAGGAATGCCTAGCCAAGACTTAATCCTGTGCAAAATGGGATTGTTTTGATCAAAAGCAGTTGTTAATGAAAAGTTGTATCTCTCATTGATTCTCTATCTCAGTGAAATTGGCACTTCTCACTACTACCTGTCATGTATCTACTGGTTCGTGTTTATTGAAGGTCTCCACCTTCTTCACTTGTGATCTGCAATCTATGGCCCCTGAGCTGAATCAGACCCACTACCTACCACTGTCAATAAAGTGTTTACTCACATAGCCACACCCGCTCGTGCGCATTCAGTGGTTGCGACAGATTTGTCCACAGAGCCAGAAGTATTTATTACCTGCCCCTTTAGAGAAAGACATTCAAACCCCATTCTAGACTATAGGCTTCAAAAAACAGACTTCTACAAACTCAGTGCACGCACATAGTAAGGGTGCCATAAATATTTTTGCATAAATAAGTAAAGCTAACTAAGTTAATGATTTCAACCGCAATTCTGGTACAGAGTCTCAAAAAAAAAAAAAAAGGAAAAGCATACATGTATGACTTATTTACAGGTAAAGCTGAGAAGATCCTAAAGAGGAAAAAACCTCTAATTGTGTGTTTTTGTGTGTGTGTTTGTGCGCTCGCATGTGTTACTGGAGGTTGTGGTAATGGAGGGGCGTTATGCTTCTAAACTACACCCTGGCCCTATATCACTTTTTATTTTGAAACAGAGTCTCACTAAGTTGTGGAGGTCCCCACTAAGTTGCTGAGGCTGGCCTCAAACCTGTGATCCTCCTGTCTCAGCCTCCCAAGTGCTGGGATTACAGGAGTGCGCCACCATGCCCAGCTCAAACTTCTAGTTTTTCAGCTGAGAAATCTGAAGTTCAGAAATCTGAAGTAAATCTCTGAAGTTTAGCCCAAGGAAAGGAGATAGCTACACCCACAGCATATTTATGGTATTTTTTCCTTTAATTAGTAAGATGTTCTGTGAAGTCAGTCTACCCCTGAGAGGACCAAGGGTTTGAAAACAACGCACATGTAATAGTAATTACATTGTTTGGAACTTTCAGGTCTGACTTATTCCCTGAAGTTCTTTAAATGCTCACCACACCAGTACATTTTCACAAGTTTGGTTAAGAAATAATATGCATGCAATAAAGTGCACAAAGCATAGCTTTAAAACAAACTTTCTTAATTAAACAGACACCCAGAGAAAGTTTCAGTGCATACTGAGTGATCATCCTATCCACCACCTACCTATTTTGACAAAAATTTCTCCAAATCTGATATCCCAGACAAAGTACAGCTTTGAATTCTCGGGTACCCACCTCTTTCCCGATGTTCAAAATAAGAAGTAGTTTAATTGTGCCAAGTCACACTCTAAAAAGTAGATCAGGACCCCCCACTCCCCAGCACAGCTTGGTTTCTCTCTTGTCAATAGTCAATGAGAAAGAAATGCTGGATGGTTTTGTGTCTCCAGTACAAGTACACTAAGACAATTTTTCACTTATTACCATTTATTTTTCCTCAACAACTTATTAGTAATTCGGTCCTAAGTAAGACAGGTCAGAGATAGAAAAGAATTGGGAGATGGACGTACTCTAGGACTACAAGCCCTAAAACCCACAGCGACTGCTCAGTTCGCTCGTTTAGTCTGTGCCAGGCATCAAGCTGGGCAGTGGAGGAAGCAAAGATCGTTGACATGATCCTTGGGCAGGCATGAGTTAGCCCCGTGGGTGGAGATCAGGGGGATGCTGGAGAGATGCCCAAGCCAGACTGGCCCCGGAATCCAAGTAAGAGCTAATGAGATGGAAAGGGAGGGGAGACAACGTCATGTTCAAAGACCCGGAAGTGGGAGGGAACAAGACGTATTTCTAGGGGAGTTAACAGTTCCGTACATTTGGAGTCTTGAGGGGAAGGTGAGGCGGGAACGGAAGGCTGGGACCTTTCAGTTTTTGCAATGTACAACCTAAAGCAAGCATTGCCTGTCCTGACTGCTGCTGGGCTAGTCACCAAGAAATGCCTTTAAGTAATAAAGTTACCCTCGAGAGTAATCTTCTATACACCAAGGGCCTCAGTGGCCTTCTGCTTCTACTCTTCTATCTAATATGAAAATCTGATTCTAATACTCAAAACAGAAGACCACTTCCAGTGACAAAGGGCTTCTTGCCTCATAAAGCAGCTTTAAAATCTTCTTTATGTCAGCCAGGCATGGTGGTGCGTGCCTATAATCTCAGTACGTGAGACAGGAAGATCAGAGTTGACAAGGCCAGCCTCAGCAACTAAGGTCTAACCTTAGCTAGACCCTGTTTCAAAATAAAATATAAAATAGGCTGAGTATGTTGCTCAGAGGTAAAACAACCCTGAGCTTAATCTGCAGCACTAAAGAAAAAAAAAAGGATGAAAGAAAAGGAAGGGAGGAAGGAAGGAAGGAAGGAAGGAAGGAAGGAAGGAAGGAAGGAAGTTAGTTCCTTTTGTCAACTGGAAACCACATCCCTATAAACTTCTCATTGACTTCAATAGAACATGGGCCAACAACTCTTCCCCAAGGAAATCTCCAATCACAGTAACTGGAGCCAAAGATACATTTATACGTTTATATGCTTGAAACTTGATAAACACTGTGTCCTATATACCACCAACCAGGTGCAGTTTCTCTCGCCCCAAGAGACCTGGGTCTTACCAGAACCAAAGGCCTTCTGAATATGAACCATCTTTTAGGGAGCCTAGCATCTTAACTCTAAACTTTGGGACCCAACAAAGAAGTCTAGGGGAGTAGAAAAAAATATCCTGGTCAAAACAAGGCCAAATCATAGTGTTCACAGGTAGAAGATAAGGGACACGGTTCTGGAAGGAGACTCGTCATGATTCAGCAGTTCAGCGGCACAGCTCAGATTCAAGGGGCATCAGGGAAGCCTTGTACATGACAGAGACAGCCATCAAGCCATTTCAAGTTACGTACAAGATGGAGAGGGTCTTAATTCCAGAGACAGAAAATATAGTGCTACTCAGTTGCAGAGAGAAGGCAGAATTATTCCTATTTCGTTTTCCTCTTAGCCACTGAGAAAAATGTTCCCGACTCCACAGCTGTGTCTGTGAAAATGCATCATCAACACTGGAATGGAAACCAGGAATGAATGAGAAAACAGCAAGATCCCATAACTGCTGTTTTATGTGAGTTCAAGGTCCTGACCCAGGTTAATTGAATCCAAGACACAGAAAGAACCTGCAAATGTTATCAGAGCCCCAGAACTTAGAAAACATATAAAATCTTAGACAATGAGAGCATAGCCAAAGACTACTTGGCTCTACCACCTCAGTTACCAAAGGGAAAATTAGCAGCATTCTGCAAAAATGGGAAGTTTAGGCTGAGTGACTATAGGGCTGATACACAGAAGATACTGGAACAGAGAGGAGATGGAGGCCTGGACTAATAAATCCAACAAGTAGCTCACAGTGGGCAAGACACATCAGTCACTGTTGAGGACAAGTTATGCTCACCACACCAGGCACTCAGTGTTCCAGCGCTTAATCCTCGTGCCAACCCCAAGAGGTAGGTGCTACCATTACCCCATTTTAAAGGTGAGGGAACTGAGGCACAGACTTGAAGTCTTGGGATTGTACAGCTAGTAAGTGTCAGAGCTAGGATTTGAACCACTATCCAGTGCTGCCTGAGAAGTTCAGAGGTTACCTCTGAGGAGGAAGCAGAAAATGGTCAAAGTTGAAAGATTAATAAAACTAGAATTTGAGATTGAGATAGAATTGGCAGATAGAGGCCATAAAGGAGAAGCTCTTTGATAAGGGCTTAGAGGGTATGTTGAGAACAGAGCAAAAATTGGTGAGAAACAGGAGGCCAGATGCAGGGCACCCTGAATGGGACGAAGGAGAGGTTGGTGTCCAGGCCCATTCTCAGGTGCACCAGGGTTTTATTTAAGCAAATTTGTTTCTTGCTATCAAGATCTCTTACTTACGACACTTTTGGTTGCAAGTAATTTAAATCTTTTCAAACAGACACAAGTCCACACGAAAAAAATAAAAAGACAAAGAACAAAACTGCTAGAAGAGGGGAACTTTATTAGGAAAATCCAAAGTCAGAAGGGTAGCTGGGTCCCTCAAGGGCCCAGAACTCAGGGCTCCCACTATGTGAACAGATGAAGCCCCCATCAATTTTCAGTGCCTGAGCTAAGGTACCTATTGCCGATAAGACGGTAAGGCCTAGAAAGGCTAAGTTACAATGTATACTCTGTCTACCTAGACAAGTATTATGGTTAAATATGGAATGTTCCCTGAAGAGATCACATATCAATATTCAAAGTTAATATAATTAAGTCAGGAGGGTTGTGATCTCATCAGATGATAAATCCACTGTGATGGCTTTACTGGGTGGTAGCCTAGGAGGTGGGGTGTGGCTAGAGGAGGTGGATTCTGGGGGTGTGGACTTGGAGATTATATTGTTCCCTCTTCCCTTGTTCTCTTTCTCTTGCTTCAGGCCTTTATAACATGAGAACATAGCCTTGTTCTCACCTCTCTACCTCCTGCCGCGATATCCTGAGCTCTGTAGGACTGATTTGACATGGACTGAAGACCTGAAATCTCGAGCACTGTGAGCAAATATATCTACCTCTAAGTTGTGTGTGGTCAGCCTTAGTGGGTCACGGCAATGAAGATGCTGACTGAAACAACAAGCATTTTTGCAACTTTTTGACTATGATTCAAGTAAGAAGTACTTTTTACCTCATAAGCTAGTCTAGACACATATATGACTAAAGCAAAATGTTATCCCTAAGGCATGCAGCCAAGGACCTCTACCGAAAAATGATTTTTAAATTTTAAAGGAAAAAAAAAAGCCTCCATAAGGTGCAGGAGCCCATACTAAGGAGATGCCTTTTCTTTAACTTCCATATGTGATCGGGGCATCTGACATTAATCATTCTTTTAATAATCGAAGAGCAGTAACTCAGCCCAGGAAAGACTCATTGACAAACAAGTGTTTACAGTGAGAATAAGAAACCCCAAAAATTCAGGATATTTGTGCTGCTGGCCTGACTTTTCTCTTCCCAAAAGGACTTGGCTTCAGGCTTCCAAAGGAAGTTCAGAAACTAGAGAAATCTACCATCTTTTGGTGTCCCATATTTGTGTGACAAACACTTACTGATCGCTGGCTATGACAAGCACGCTACAAAGGTAAATCGCATGAATCTATCCAGAGTCAACTAGATAGAAATAAATCATGGGGCAAGAAAGAGTGATAGTTGACCTGTTCTCAAGTTTCTAGAACATCAGATATGGACACACGAATAGTTTTCAGTGTTTGAAATACTGAGCCCAGTAACCTTGAGCTTGCTAGACAAGTGCTCTACCACTGACCCACAACCCCAGCCTTTTTCTTCCCATACTTAATATTCAGTATAAATTTTGTTTGACTTGCACATTTACACAAAAAGCCTATAAAGTAGGCTTTTTGAAGAAAAAAAATTTAAATTAAAACTAGGTGAGAAATGCACTATAAAATAGGCTACTACTTTCCAGTAACTTATAAATGCATTATGAGGCTGACCTCAAAGGTTTTCTTCATCTTGAATGTGAATTGGTCTGTGATTTTTCTATGAATTTAAATGAACTCTTCTAATGTCCGTATTGGAAAACGTGTTTTGTTAGAATCAGTTTGTCTGAAGGCTTTAGAAGTCTAAACCACCTATTCCTTATACCTGCGCTCTTTCATTAAGAATATCTGTTTTATAAATTTGTTCTTACTCAATATTTTTATTAGTTGAAAATGACTTATCGGTTGACTGATTCATCTCATGATTGGTGGTTATATTTATTGCTCAGCATCTTATAACAAAATAAACATAATAATTCAAAGAAAATAAACCATAGGAATTATCTTACCCAATGAATTTCAACATATTCTTAGCAGGTGACCCTTTTTTCTTAATAAAATCTCAATTGAAGGCCACTATATAAAGTAGAGGTTAATAAATCACTTACACTACACAGTGAAAAGAAGGCATGGATTATTTGTTTTCTCTAACAGATCTGCTTTTTCGAAAGCCCCCAAACCACCAAACTTACCATCACCATGCACACACACAAACACATACACACTTCACATTGGGTAGATGGGGCAGAAAATGGGGAAAGAGAAAAAAATATGATAACAATTCCATAAACTCAGTCTCATTTTGATTGAGTCAGTCTTCTGGTTTTCTCCTCCTTTCTAGGCCATCTCCATCATGGTCTCTCTCTATGCAGAAAATATATGGCACTGGAGGTAGGGATAGTGAAGAGAGAAGGCCCTACTTATTATCACCTATACTAGTTCTTGGCTGTGTCCTGGCCTGGTTCACACAAAGTTTAGTTGGCCAATCCAGCAACACCAGCATGTGCCTATGCTGCTGATATCTATGCTAGATATAACTCATAGACAGCACTCCAAAGTCTTCCCTTCTGTCTTGGTCCTACCTTGGCCCTCACCAGCCCTAGGAGGCCTACCAAAGTTTTGCAGTGACTTTTCTGTAGCCCTGATCTCAGTAATCCCCCCGCCTTAGCCTTAGGGATCAGCCACCTACACTGTTCCACCCCTTTCTGTCATGTCTCCCAGCCCAGAACCCCTAAAGAAATAACTCTTCCAATCTAAGGGCTAAAGTAAGGCCTTCACTCTGCCTAGCCAATGACAATTCCAGTTTGATGGGATACGGTGCCAGGTAGTCTCCACAGCCTTGAGTAGGAAGCAGCACACCGCCCAGCTTCCTCCATCTACTAGCCCACTGCCTTCCCAGCCTTAGGACATGCGCCACACTGTCTCCTCCCCACAGACCTCCCAGTGGGAGGGGTAGGTTTTCTTCCTTCATCTTTCTACTTGTTTAGAACATTGCCCAAGTCTTTCCTTCCCTCTCCCTCTAGAGATATAATGGTGAATACAATGGAGAGAGAGAAAGAGAGAGAGAGAGAAAGAAAGAGAGGGGGGGAGGGTAGAGAGGTCAAACTTATGCTCATAAGGGGACCTGAATTGAAAGGTGCTTCAAAAATACAGTACCCATTGCATTTATTTATTTATTTATTTATTTATTTATTTATTTATTTATTTTGTGGAACTGGGAATTGAACCCAGGGGCATTCTACCTCTGAGTTATACCCCCAGCCCCATTTTTGTTTTATACTTTTTAAACAGGGTCTTGCTAAATTGATACGGCTATCCTCAAGCCTGTGAACCTCCTGTCTCAGCCTCCCAAGTGCTGGGATTACAGGCATTCATCACCATGCCAGGCTCCCATTTCATTTCAAACAGACAAAAATGGAGCTTCTCTGTTCAAAGACAGGATGAAGGACCCAGAGCCCCATCTTCTTTTTGCACTCATTTTTATTATTCTGAAAGCCCTAAGGAGTCCTGGTAATTTACTGAAACACATTTGGAAAACCACCGATACAGTATAGGCCAGCTATTTCCAATAGAACTTCCTAGGACAGTGCAAATGTTTTATATCTGTGTTGTTCATAGTGGAGCACTGCAATGTCCTTTCTCCTCTCAAGGATGTTATCAAGATAAATCAGCAAAATATATGGAATGTTCCATGGAAGAAAAGCCCTCTACAAATTTTCTAACTTCTTATTACTTAACATAGAAACCAAACTCCCCTGGCTGTAAAATAGTTGAAATCGAGCAACTTGCACTGCTTTGTATCAAAAATTATTGAACTATAACC
Organism: Muscardinus avellanarius; assembly: GCF_963383645.1. Taxonomy (NCBI): domain Eukaryota; kingdom Metazoa; phylum Chordata; class Mammalia; order Rodentia; family Gliridae; genus Muscardinus; species Muscardinus avellanarius. Next base: position 35,475,997 of record NC_137801.1, read on the forward strand.
ACGAAGCTACGCCAATACAATGGTGCTTTGATTTTAAGTAGAAACCCCATAATGGAGTCATTCTTTAACTGTTATTTAAAAGGAAAACAATGATTCACAGTGACAGAAGCCAAATTTATTTACTATTCCCCATTGCAGAGGTAAGCAAAATCACTGAATTTTTAAAAGATGCATTTATCAGGTATGCAGATACTGACTTGCCAGTTAATAAATTACAAGTCTTAAAGGAAGTTAGCTAGGTATAGGATATTGGGGAAAAGCAAATGTAAACTAAATCTTTCTTGCTATCTTTATATTTTTTGCTTTTTATCTAACAATAATACTGACATTGTATCTTAATATATTCAGAGATTAAACTGCAAAAGCACAGTTTGAGGGCACTTTGATTCAGTCCCAAATATCGCTCCTTTGGGCTATATACACACCAGTGTCAACCAACAGGCCGGCTATCAGGTGCCAATGGGCATGTGGAGTAAAAGAGTAGAATCAATCATTTCTTCTTTTGCCCTTCCATGTTATTTTACAAATGGGTCTATTATATCACTTGCCATTTTATGTTTAGCAATGTAATTTTTATTCCATGCCCTTTATAAGACATTATGCTCCTAGACGACAGACCCGTGTCTTATTTGCATCTGGATTCTGAGCCCAGAGCCCAGCATGTGACAGACAATTGGGAAGTCGAGGCTGCAGAGGGTGATGGCTAGTCCACTGAAAGCCAGCTGTCCCAGGTCCAACTCCAGCTCCACCAGGGTCTCCCCAAACCCAACTTCACACACATGGCTAGTCTTGGCTTGGCAGCATTTATTCCAAGTTTTAAACAGGCTTTATTGCTAAGATACAGACAAGGCTTCAGTCTTAGTAGTGGAAAATACTGCATGTTCGCTAAAACAGAGAATACCAGCCAATTTCTTCCCTGGCTGTAAAACCTAGGGTGCTATCTTTGGGTGTTTGATTCATAGCATTAACAAGAGCAGGGCTTGATAATTCTAGTGACCCAATATCCAATATTCATTAGCATTATCTTCCTGTATGTCTAAGATTTTATCCAGAGGCATTTTTATTATTTTTACCCAATTTGAAAGCCAAATTAATTTATCTGGACTTGTAGTGCAAATTGGATACTGACTTCTAAAGGAAATAATGATGTAAAGATATAAAAGATAAATTCCAATAATAAGCTGCCCCTGAAACACAAAATGACAACACTGATAACAACTTTCTACTTGGATCAGAACTTGGGTCTCTATACTCTGAACTCAGCTAAACTAACCAACATCCTGATTTACCCATGGCTAAGAGAATTCCCAAGGAACAGAATTTCTCAGTTTTTTGGTTTGGGCTTTATTTTGGGGGTTGTTTGTGTGTGTGTGTGTGTGTGTGTGTGTGTGTGTGTGTGTGTGTGTGTATACACTTGAGTGCATGACCACGTGGTATTGGAAATTAAACTGAGGCATTCTACTACCAGCCCTGATTTTCTTTTTAAAATAGGATCACTAGACATGATAGTACCTGCTTGTAATCCTAGTACTTGGGAGGCTGAGACAGGAGGATTACAGGTTTGAGAACAGCCTTAGCAACATAGCAAGACTATCAGTAACCTAGCAAAACCCTGTTTCAAGACAACAAAAATAAATTAAAAGGGCTGGGGATGTAACCTGGGGGTATAATGCCCCTGGGCTCAATCACCAGTACCACAAAATAGTCTCACTAAGTTGCTAAGGGCCTTACTGAATTGTGGAGGCTGGCCTTGAACCTAGATTCCTTCTGTCTCAGCCTCCAAAGTATTGAGATTACAGTCCTGTGCCACCGTATCCAGATGAACTTTCAATTTTTAAAGTAGAACAAGCCCAGGCAAAGTGTTTCGTTTGCCTGAGACCAAGATGTTTCCCAGAATCTAGGACTTTGAGTGCTAATACAGGGCAAGTCTCAAACAAACTGGAACAAATTGGTTACCCAAAGTCCAGTGCTCACTTCTCTACATAACTCTGCCCCTTATATCAGTTTGATGAAATGTTACAGGTTCTGCCTCAGACATTTTATCCCGCAAGAGCCTAGTGATTATAAATGTAACTTGATAGTTGTACTTCTTTCAGAGAGATAAAACTCTATCCTCTAATTATCACACAGAAATGATCAAAACTAGTCTCAAGAAATCAGTAAAATGTTTTAAAAAGAATTTTCAGGTCTTTAAATAATTTAATGTTTTTAAAAATCCAGGAGGAAGAAGAATATCATGGAAATGAACATCATGAAGCTGTCCTGTAAAGTACCAAACTATTACTTATATGTTCAAACTAATCCAGCTATTTCAGCTAAGAATAGAACTTGGCGTTGGAAGGCTCACAAAGTTACGCTGATTAGTTATCCTGAGAGTGGATTCAGAATGCAGCCATTACTCATGAGGCACTCCTCTGACACTGTATTTAGCCTACAATTTCTATGATTCCAGGGAAGGTTTCAGAGTTTGTGTCTCAATCTCTTACAGATTTCCCACCAAAGGAAGCTGGGATGGTATTTCAGGTATTTTAGGGGGCTTGGGATTCCGGCTATATGATATCTTTATTCATAATAAAGTTAGTATTTTTCCCTCCAACTTAAGTTAGCAACCTCACAAAACCAGATTCCATCCATCCTTTTCCATGAATTGGTTTCTCTTTAACATTCCCACCGGGAGAACTATTGCTCAACTCCCAAATTCCAGGAAGAATGGGTTTGTGCAGAATTACCTCTCATCCTATACGTATGGAGACGAGTCTATGGGCCAAAAAGACATGTCAAATTTCCCTAGAAGGAAAGAAAAGTCCACCTTACAATTAAAAAGAGAAAAGGCTAATATATTCACCAAAACCCTTTATGTTGGTTAAAAAAATAAATAAACCAAGACATTTTCTATTACAGCCACAGTTAACCCCCTTGAAACACAGTGATCTTAATCTCGTCTTCCATATGGAAATATCCTCCCCAGTTTTGGGTAGTTAATGGCCTAACTCCTTATAATATAAAGGGACAAAGGACAAAATCCCTTGTCCCATGAAAAATGGTTCTCTGGGCATTTTTATTTTTAGGGGAAATATAAGAGACAAGCTGTAAGAATAAAAACCTAAAATATATGCTTCCCTGGAAACAATCTCTTGCTTTTGGCTTGCTTCCTCTTTTATTTTCTCCCTTAAAAACAAAACAAAATGAAAGCAAAAAGAAACTTCCAGAACCTTCAGCTGGCAAATTAACATTCCAGATTGTTCTCCTTCCCAAGGATGATGATAATCTGATTTACTGCTTCTTTGCCTGGTTTAAATCAGTAAAGAACATCAAGTACAAGTTCCAGATATTTTTAAAAGACAAATTTACTATTGAAAAGGGCAATGCTACAAGCAGCCAAAGATTTCAGTGCCCCAGCTATTAATAAATCCCCTTGAGGCTGAAACTTTTACAGCAAGATCATCCAAATCGCAAATCCCCAGGCCCTTGGGACCGAGCATTGTGAGTTTCTATCCCAGGATTCTTGCCCTGTAAACTTTTCTGTGTGCACCTTTGGGAGGCATCTGCGCCTCCTTTGCACCTGCAGCACTCTGGGGCTGGCCCTTCCTATCACCATTCAATGTTTCACTCTGCAGAAGATCCCCCAGTTAAAAAAAAAAAAAAAAAAAGCCCTCTGAGGAATTACATGCAGAATCCCTGCACATTCTGCTCCTTTTTAGGGACCTGGCATGACTGTTTTAAAAAATATCATTTGACAATTACGAATTTGGAGGTAGAATTTCTTACAATATGAAATTGAAAGCAGGATGGCACAGGGATATTTCATACATTGTAAATAATGAGAAATGCAGTTATACAAAAAGGTTCTTTAGAAGGATCCTTTTCTCTGATAAATGTCTGAGATGATAGATAACCTAAATATCCTGAGCTGATTATTATTCAATATATAAATATACAGAAATATCACTATACCTCATAAAGATGCACCATTATGATTTATCAATTTAAAAAGTTTCCACTATAAAAATTGAAAAAACTAAAGGTCTCACATCACAGCTCTTAAAAAGAGTCCATTTCAACACATTCCATTTCAAACACAATTCACATTATAAGATGCAGTGGGATCAAGACACATCAGTAACTTGAGTCTTAAAATGGAATATTGTGCTTCAGTAAACCTCAAAAGGCTTATAGCCAGCCTGAAATTCCCTTGTGTATGAGAATTCATTGGACCCAAATAACCAGAGAAAAGGGACCCTGTGCACCTTTGGGAGCAGTAGGGAGGTGGGTGGCACTAGCTGGTCCTCTAGCTCAAGCCCCTGGCCCCAGGCAACTGGCCCCTTCATCATACTGGCCAGATCATCTTTAAGCTTATCCCCTTGTTTATTTGCAGTCCCCCTCAAAGTGGGCAGAGGAAATAGAACAAGATAAAATCAAAAGCAATCATTGCTGCTGCTTTTGAGAGCTCCAATGAAAGGCTTCCAACATGAGAAAAGCTGTAGTTACCACTATCAGCAACAAGGATTTAGGACTCCACAAGCATTTCAATTGTCCATGCTAAACCTATCTCTCTGTAGCCTGACTGCTGTGAGTCTCCAGAAAAGAGAAACCACTTGGGTCTGAGCCATGATCTCTAACCCTCTCAGCCCTTCTATTGCTGACTTGGGAAAATGCTGAGTCACCAGCCTGTTTTCTAGGCAAAGTGACAATCTTCTTATAAGTTCCTTATACTGTGTGGTTCATCCCTTCCATCCCAGCTCAATGGTACTTCTTACCTCTTTCTTAATCCAGATATAGAAGAAACTTTTTTTTAAGCACCTTATGAACTTCCCCAGCATTCTTTGTCACTCAGGAATAACTTCCCACCCCTTCTCCAAAAAAATAGTCTGAGCCACTGAAAGCTGGGGCTGCCTGGAGCCTTGCAGAGCCAATAATCTGCTAAAAGACTGATCTGACTATCAGTTACTCCCACACCTTTCCCTTTGCAAGAATCCAGCAGTTTATAATCGTCTGTCCAAGGAGCTGGAGAGGAGAATGTCAAAACCCAGGAAACCAGAGTAGAAGCTCAAGCTAAGGGAACTCAGGACAAGTATGCAACTCCCACCTCCCCAACATCAACCATGGCCACAGAGCAAAAGGCTCTCTGAGGCCACATGGTCTCCAAGCAGTCAGGAATGCCAATTAGCTGGGTCTAACTTAGAATCAAATGTGTTACCAAGGTGCTTCAAAAAAAGGGCATGCCTTCACCCAGTCATTGATTTGCTTAAAGGTCATGATCATGCCTTTAATTGGAGGATTTAAATACCAAATTACACATAAAAGGCTGCCTAGACTGCAAATGAGAATAGTGTGGAAGGTTAATCTCAGTCCTTTTGCCAAAAATCATGTTATTCATGGTGATGTATGTTAAGTACTAAGATGCATGATCTATGGCCTGGGAGACCCACACAGTCTGGGCATATGCCATGGAGAAAACCTCTGGTTTCTTTTCCCTTCTTTGCCCCTCAGCCAGATTAACCTGAGATTCATCCCTGCCTTTATTCCATTCTCTAGTCTCCCAGCATCCAACCCTTAGTCTCTCTTCCTAGTTCTGATCAAACATCATGTTTTGAATGCATAGATATGCAAAGAAAGAACTATAAAAGTCTGTAGGTGATTTTTCAAAGACAGAAAAGAGAAAGCAGTATTTGATGTCTCCAGCAATGACCTGGAAGGTAATGAGAGGGACATGGGTAAAGAAGCCATTAACCACCAAAGCAAAGGTGAATGAACACCCTCCTGGTCTGGGACTGATGGCCATACCTCTTCAGCAGCAGCCATGGACTTTTTTAATTGCACATCAGCATTTTTCCTGGACTTCTGGACATCTGACAGATTGATTAGACAGAAAAAATAGATGCTGTCTTTGGCACTGGGGAGCACTGAAGTCATATAAACCCTTATGGGAATTTATAGTCTCAAATCTTATTTCAGAATTGGGGCCCAATGTCAAAACAAAGAAGAGGACATGATATTGCTGGAGTAGAGCATGAAAAAAAAAGGTTGAAAGACTCCCTTTTCCCCCATGCTCTGCACTTGTGGCCCTTCTCAAATGGTATAAGAAAATTGAAGGCGCCTACAAGGAAGGCCTTAGCCTAAAGCTCACAGCTGTGATCAGGATGCTGGTGTTCCATACCCCATTTTAGTCCTGCTAGGGTACCTGGAAGCCAGGCATCTGGAAAGGATAGAGACAATACCTTATTATCATAAAAAGTCTGAGATATCACCAATTATAAAGCGCATTCTGGTTTCAGATGTAAAATATTGAAAAACCTATGATGATTATAAAATATATTGATTGCAAAATGCATTCCAATTTCAGAGACCCTGAAGTGAAAAAAAAAAAAAAAGCATCTTAGAATCTATGTAATTCAGCAGTACTATGGTTGGTGTTGCTAAAGTTCATGAGGTTTTTGTGGAATGATGCTTCCATACCCTCTAAAGTTAGGTAAGACCTTGTGACTGGTTTTGGCCAATGAAATATAAGCAGATATGAACATCACTTCTAAGCCAACATACACAATTGTCTCACGGCTTGACTCTCCAGAACTGCCTTCTTTTGCTGCAGTAATCATGGAAACACAATTATGCAAGGAGGGGTAGCATCACTGGAAAGTGTGACCCCATCAACTTGGATCTTTGAGAACATTCAATGGCAAGAGTCCCCATCCATCAGCTCATTTCAGACAGGTACTGTGAGCAAAAAGTAAACTTTTGTTATTTTAAGCAACTAAAGTACTAGGGTTGTCATCACGGCACATCCTAGCCTCTCCTGACTAAAATATTACCTTATGTTTGAATAAGGCATTATTTCATTTGTTCTTCATAATTATATCCTATGACAGGCAAGGTATACACTATTGCCATCTTTAAAATAGAATTGAGATTCAAAAATAATTAACTGAACTGCTCAGAGTCACAGAGCTAGCATGAAGCATATTTAGGAATTCATGTCCCTTAACTAAAAAAAAAAAAAAAAAATGAGTCATATCAATAGTGCCCTAGTCATTTCTGTCCTACCTTTTGTGTCTCCTTGCTCCATTGCTGATATGATTACATACACAAACATACCTACCTTCTTTGAATAAATGGAATTTAAATCGCAATATAAGCATAACTTTAGGCATAAGCAAAACACTCAAGAACCTGGACAAAAATATAATGTAAGGCTTAGAATTAGGGTGATAGCTTAAGACTGGCTACAATGCCAAAGTGACCTATCTGTGGCTGACCCATGAGCCAACACATCCTACAAAGGAAAAGAGGAGAATACTGAGATGAGCATTTTCACGAGTGAAAGTAAGAGGTCAAGGAGAGGCAGTCTTACAGACTTGAGAGAGGGAGCAGGGCAAAATGGAGGGGGAATGCAAAAACGTGTGTTTTTCATGTTTTGCATTTCACTTCTGGTTTTTTGTTGTTGTTGTTTTGATTTTGTTTGTTTGGTTTTTTTTTTTGTGTGTGTGTGTGGTACTGGGGATGGAACCCCGGGGCATTCTACCTCCAAGCTACACCCCCAGTTCTATTTTTTAGTCTTTTTGTTTTTTGAAACAGGGTCTCAATGAGTTGCGAAGGCTAAGTAGCTGAGGCTGTTCATGAACCGAGATCCTCCGGTCTCCGCCTCCCAAATGCTGGGATTACAAGCGTGCACCACCATGCCCAGCCTCACTCCAGTTTCTTGAACATGCTTTACATTCAGAGTGGAAATGAGACCCGGTCGTCATATGCTATAAAGTTGTCAGCAGCATGTGATGACATTTAGGGAATTCAAATTTCTTATTAAAACACACAAGTCAAGGCAGCAGGAGGGGGCTCTGCAGTGGCTGTTTCTGGGGAGACCTCCATGAGTCCCTCGCCGCCGGCGGCAGCAGAGTGAAGATACACAACAACAGATCATCAGGGAGACTTTCCATTAGGTATCTAAGAGAGATGAAAATGTTTGTAATTTCCTAGAGGGAGGATTCTGATATATCAGTCTTAAGCTGTGTCATTTACTCTGACTATGGAGTTAAATCTAGTTAATTGGAGGATCTGACAGCAAACTTATTTATAGACATTATACAACGCTCCATTTTGTCTTCTGTGTGGATTCTTCAGAAAGTGAACTTGGCATTTTAGATCTGATTCGAGTGTTTGTGGAAACATTGGACAAATGTTTTGAAAATGTCTGTGAACTGGATTTGATTTTCCACGTAGACAAGGTTCACAATATCAGAGTTGTGAGCATGACCGTAACAACTCCTCTGAAATTCTAAGCAAAAATATGCTTGTAAAATTGCTAAATCCCCATTTCCCTTATCTGATGTCCCAGCAACGAGGGCTTCCTTGGGTCACTCAGCAAGCTAACCTCTCCACTGGAGATCAAGACAGAGGCTTTACAAGCGCATTCTCCAGGATGCACAGAGATTCTGTTAATGCTAAGCATTTTGTTTCTTAGAATGGCAGGCTTTCTATTATTATTTTTGGCAAGATGGTAAATCTGACCACCATGGAGCCAGAAGGATTGTTTGGGATTATAAGAAATAATTTCCATGTTGTTTCATGTAGTTAACATCCTTCTCAGAAGTTCTGCCTAAGATTTTGTGTCCCTTTTCTCTTACACAAAGCATGATTTTTCACAGTAAGACTTCTTTCTAAAGTAGAGTACAAGACCATTTGCAGCTACAGAACCTTTGAACAATGGTTCTTGACCACTTGGGAGTTTCCAGTCCTTTCAAAAAGAAATTGAAAGCTTAGGACTCTCTGGTAAAATGTATACAGGCAAACATAGAACTGTTCGTAATTTCAAGAAGCTTACATCTCCCTAAACCCATATATTTCTTCCCTGCTCTGATCCTGGTCCTAAACCTCTGCCCCATGAAAAGAGATGTTCATGTACCAGCTCACCCTCTAATAAGCTTCCTCCATTGCTCTCCTAGGAACTTGTTATCTACTCAAACAAAGGCATTCTTCTTAATGCCTCTGAATCTCAATCCCCTCCCCTGAAATAGAAAACCAACCTATCTCATGGGATACTGTGGAAATCAAATGAGGGAAGAGATATAAATATTTTCTTCATTGTGGATTAAGCATTGCAGATGTGTGCAATATTGGTGAAGAAAGCATGTGTCAGCTGTACAGGCTCAGTCCATTCTGTTCCCAGCCTCTTCCATCTATATTTGCTGAACACACCAGATTGCTGATGTGGTTTTTCACTAAGGGCTTCTGGGGTTCACAGTTCTTACATGTGCCTGCGAGGATGTGTGTGAGGGGAACTGCAAGACTGTCAATTCTTTAATGACAGTCTATTGGCACCTGGGGAACAACCAAATGTTGCTACAGTCCCAATAATTCCAAGGCCTCCATAAATCACCCTGATGAGAAAGAAAAGCTAAAGTAGGGATATTGCTTCCTGGTGCCTAGAGGAGAGAATAAATGGCTGAAAGGTGTCCTTTAAGAGTGGCCTAGTTTTCCAATAACCCATCCCTCAATACCACCATTCAAAGCTGTCAGGTGTAACCAAACACTTCAAGTTAGAACACAGGGAAAAATAAAAGTGATAATAAAATAATATTGAACTGTACCTGTCTTGGCCTTTTTTGCAGGTTAACTCCTTTAAAAAGGTGGGTATTTATTTGTACAAACTTATTTGCTGGAATAGGCTAACTGCTATAACAAATAAATTCAAAGATGTATAAAAAGCTTGTATGCAATAGGAATCCATTTCTCCTTCAGATAAATAGTTCAGGGAATTTCCTGTTTGGTTCCACACAAACAGACTGGTTGTGCCTGCACCGTCCCCAACACATGGCATTTGATGTTGCCCTGGCATTGTGGCACAGGCAGACTGGATCAGGTTTGGGAGAGCTAATGGGGCAAACCTAGGAGTGAGACACAGCTCTTCTCACATCCCATTAGCTCCACTGAAACTGAGAAATGCAATCGAGCTGTGAGCCTACAAAAAAGAAAATTGATGTTTGGTTTTATTTTTTTTTTTTTGAGCCTCTAGGTCTTCCTTCCAGGAAGCCATTTTTGGCCAACATTTGGATGAATACACTCATTGACTAAGTGACTTACACGCTCATTCATTAGCATGCATTTTTTGAGTGTCTATTCTGTGTTAAACTCTCTTTAAACATTAAGAATACAGCAGATTTAAAAAAAAATAGCAAAGTCTTCATCAGCATAGAACTCGTAGTCTAGTGTGGTCAGAAATATATTAAATAAGTAAAAAGTAAAAGATACCAGAAAGGGGCCAGGCGTGGTGGCTCACGCTTGTAATCCCAGCAGCATTCAGGAGGCGGAGACCAGAGGATAGCTGTTTGTGGACAGACTCAGCTCCTTTTTGAGGCCCTTCGCAACTCAGTGAGAACCTGCTTCAAAAAATAAAAAGAATAAGAAAATAGAATTGGGGGTGTAGCTCAGAGGTAGAATGCCCCTAGGCTCTATTCCTAGTACCAAAAAAAAAAAAAAAGAATACCAGAAAGCAATAAATATTAAGAAAAATAATAAAGTAGAAAATAATATAAAGAATGCCAGTAGGAAATGTTTTGCAACTTCAGATGGGGTAGTCTGAATAGATCCCAATATCAATATCTTGTAGCGTGGACTGAATTTTGTTGCCTTCAAAACATTATGTGTCCAAGTCTTTACCTCCAAAGTGACTGTATGTGGAGACAAGACAATTAGGAGATTAAAGGTAAATGAGGTCATAAGAGTGGGGCCCCAGATCTATAGGACTGGTGCCTATAAGAAGAGAATGTGACACTCCAGCATCCCAGTCTCTGCCTTCTAGCATCTACAACTGTGAAAAAGTTAATTTATTCTATTTAAGCCATTTAATCCATGATGTTCTGTTATAGCAGTCCAAAAGAAAAATCTCTGAAAGGTGTATACAAATAAAATACATAAAATATATCTTTATTTAAGGTAAAAGTGGTTCAGTATTAACTACCTGGTTAAATATTTCAATTAAACTGGTTAATATTTTGATAAGCTTTCCTTGTTGGTACACCATAGCATGACTATTGAAAAGCAAATGCAGAAAGATAAAGTCGCTGGAACGCTATCTTTTTCTGTTTTCAATTAGTCAATTGAACTTAATTATTAAACCAACTGTAAACTTTTGGTTTAATAACTTCAACTCAAGGGTTCAATTTAGGTCAATGGTAGCTATACAAAGTACAATTTAGGGAGTGAACTGGAGAAAACTATGCTCTGAACTGAACAATCTAAAAACTTATTAATTAGAGAACAGCAGCCAATATTTATTGAATGTAATAGCCACCATTTTTTTTGGCTGCTTTTCTTCCTTTTTATTTTGTTTTGTACTAGAGATTGAACTCAGTTGAGGATCTCAGTATGTTTCTGAGGTTGGCCTTGAACCTGCGACCCTCCTGTTTCAGCCTCTTAAGTACTGAAATTACAGGCATGTGCCACTACGCCTGACACCAGTCATCATCTTAAGCATTCAAATGCATTCACTCATTTAATCCTCATAACAGCTCTATGAGGCCCATAATGGGTAGGAAAACTGAGACACAGAAATGATGAGTAATTTTCTCAAAGTTACTCAGCTAGAAAGCAGCAGCACTCAGATTTAAACTGAGATAGAATAGCTCCCTGCTCTCAAGTACTCAGTCTTAACCAATATATTCTATAAAGATCTTTAACAACATGTGTCAGCAGAGACTGATGGGTGATGTCATATCCAGAATTTCAAGTAAAAATATCTAATACCTGGAAATTCAGTAAAAATTCACAAAGCAAAGATTCTCACCTCTTAGTTTAAAAGAGTGACTCTTTTAAAACTTTTATTGGTGCATTATAGTCATATATCTTAATAAAGTACAAGAGGTTAGAGGCACACATGCACACATCACTCATTTAGCCCTTTCCCCAAGTCCCACCCCATTCTCTCCCCATTCCCTCCTTCTCATGTTTGACTTAGTGATTGACTTTGATGTTTGTGGATGTACATCATGTACATTAGGGAATTTCCCTCTTCATCCCTCCTATTTCCCTCAGTTAGACCGCCTTATTTGCTCATCTATAGTATCTCCTTCTTTGTCTAGAGTTCCTCCTATGACCCATTTTCTCCCTAGCTTCCACATATTAGGGAGAACATCTGTTTTCTTACTTTTTGTGAATGATTAATTTCATTTAGCATAATATTCTCCAGTTTCATCCATATCCCTATAAATGACATAATTTTGTTCTTTATTCCTGAGTTAAATTCTAATGTGTACATATCCCATAGTTTTGTAATCCATTCATCAGTTGATGGACATCTTGGCTGATTCCATTGTCTGGCAATTGTGAGTTGTGCGGCTATGAACATAGACATTCATGCATTAGTTTGGTAGTTTGGTTTCCATTCTTTTGGGTAGATAACCAGAAGTGGTATTGCCGGATCATATGGTAGGTTCATTCATATTCTTCTGAGGATCATCCATACTGTTTTCCAAAGTGGTTGCACTAATTTGTAATCCCACCAACAATGTATTAGAGTTACCACTTCTCTACATCATCACCAGCATTTGTTGTTGTGTTTTTAATGATTGCCATTCTAGTTGGAGTTAAGTGAAATCTCGGGGTAGTTTTGATTTGCATCTCTCTGATTGCTAATGATGTTGAGCATTTTTTCATAGATTTATTGGCCATTTGAATTTTTTCTTTTGTGAAGTGTCTATTTCATTCACTTCCCATTTTTTTGATTGGGTCATTAGTTTTCTTAGTGCTGAGTTTTTTGAGTTCTCTGTATATTCTAGATATTCACCCTCTATCAGAGAAATAGTTGGCAAAATTTTATCCTATTCTGTCGGCTCACTATTGAGGTTCTTGATCATTTCAATAGATGCTGAAAAGGCATTTGAAAAAATCCAACAACCATTTATGATAAAAGCAATGCACAGAATTGGGATAGAAGGAACATACCTCAACATCATAAAAGCAATATTCAGTAGGCCCACAGCCAACATCATATTAAATGGGGAAAAACTGCAAGAATTCCCCCTAAAACAGGAACAAGACAAGGATATTCATTATCACCACTTCTTTCCAATATAGTACTTGAGACTCGAGCTAGAGCAAGGAGATAAGGCAAGAAAATAAAATAAAAGGAGTACAAATAGGAAAAGAAGAACTCAAACTATTGCTATTTGCAGATGACATGATACTATAATTAGAAGACCCAACAAACTCAACCAAAAAGCTTATAGAACTGATCAACAAATTCAGCAAAGTGTCTGGATATAAAGTCAGTCTTAAAAAATTAGAAGTTTTTCTGTACGCCAACCATAAATCCACTGAAAAAGAAATCCAGAAAACACTTTCACTCAGGATATCCCACAAAAAAATAAAATAATTAGATATAAACTTAACCAAGGAGGTAAAATACCGCTACAAAGAAAAATCTAAAACAATGAAAAAGGAAATCGAAGAAGACCTTAGAAGATGGAAAGATCTTCCAAGTTCTTGGATAAGCATACAAAATGGCCATACTTCCAAAAGTGATCTACAGATTCAAGACAATACCCATTCAATTACCAAGGTCATTCCTCACAGACATAGAAAAATCATTTATTCATTTGAAACAACAAAAAGCTCAGAATAGCCAAAGTAGTTTTCAGCAACAAAAACCATGTAGGAGGCACCACAATACCTGACTTGAAACTATGCTACAAAGCTATAGTAATAAAAACAGCATGGTACTGGCACAAAAACAGATATATAGACCAACGGAGCAAATAGAAGACTCAGAAACAAATCCACACACTTATGGCCAATTGATTTTTGACAAAGTGGCCAAAAACATACACTGACAAAAAAGATAGCCTCCTCAACAAATGATGCTGGCAAAACTAATTAACCATATGCAGAAAACTGGAAATAAACTCCACTTTCTCAACCTGAACAAGAGTCAATTCAAGATGAATCAAAAACTTGGAAATCTGACCAGAGATATCACAGCTCCTTAAAGAAGGCACAGGTTCAACACTGCAACACATAGGCACATGTAAAAACTTTCTCAACAAGACCCCACAGGCACAAGAAACTAAAAGGCAGATCAATATGCAGGATTACATTAAACTTCTGTAAAGCAAAGAGAGTGACATTTTAAAAAATGTTCCTATTGCTGCATCATAATTATTCAATTTAGAGAGGTTCCAAGCCATAAACACAAATGCACACAAACATCTTGATGTGTTTCTCTTTGAGGGATATGGAGAAGGAGGTAGAGAGGGGAAAAGGAAGAACTGAGGAAAGACAGTGACCTTTAAAATGGGATCAACACTAAATGTTACTGATGCTGATGATAAAATAATTCTTCCCTCTCATTCAAGTATGTAATACAATTTATCCCTCAAACAAGAATCCCTTCCCTTTCATAGAAACTATTGTGTGTTTTTTTTTTATTTAGAGGAAATAAGAGAAGAAATAGTAAAGAAAAAGTAACAAAAAAAATTAAATTCAAGGATTTGGACATTAGGACCTAGATATCTTTAGGAGCACTATTCAGCCTGTCTCAGAGTACTTGAGAAAGAAAAGGGGGGAAAAAAACTTCAGGGAAGATCTCTATTTCCCAAAATATGCCCAGCAAACCTGGAAGATGTTACTAGTTGCTATATGAGTGGAAAATTTTTTCTGAATAAGCTTGGGAAAATTGGATTAAGCCAAATTAAGCAGTTTTCCTTGCTTCGCAGAGGCTCAGATGAGATTTTTCGAGTTGAAACATGGGTGCAATTTACATGATCACTGAACCATTCGTTTCTACAGAACATCTTACAAAACTGATATTCCATGAGACAAGTTCCAGGAGGCCCTGGCCTAGGAAGCCCTTGGGGGGAAATAAGCTGTTTTGAGATATTGAAGAACTGTCATGAAAAAGGATGAAGTGGACTTGTGTAGCAAGCCCCTAGATGTGGAACCAGGAACAAATGAGAAAGTGATAAAAGGTCAGGTTTTGGCTCAATAATAAGCCTTCTAAGAATCTGCTACAACAAGATGAGCTTCTCTAAAATGCGCTAAGCTTCACCGAGAGCATTCACAGTGCACCATATCAGCTCTTCTCAGCTTTTCCTGTGAATAGGCATCATCTTGGGGTCTTGCTAAAATTTTGATTCTAACTTTATAGATCAAGGGCAAGGCCTGGGATTCTGAATTTTTCGCAAGAAGTGATAACGTCGCTGCAGATGAAGAGAGTTCGGCATTGGATAAGTGGTTAGAACCCAGAATCTTTTTTTTTTTTTTTTTTTTTTTTTTTTGGTGGTACTGGGATTCCTGGAAGCCCTTCTACCTCCGGGGTACACTCCCAGACCTTTTTTTTTTTTTTTTTTTTTTTTTTAAACAGGGTCTCTTAAGCCAGCGTGGCTGACTCCGAACCAGTGAGATCCTCCTGTCTCCGCCTCCCAAGCACGGGGATTACAAGCGTGCGCCACCACGCCCAGCACCCAGAATCTTTTTTTTAAAAAAATTATTTCCAGTCCTGAGGTCTATGTTTGAATGAATGGAATGAGGATGATGTCATGAAACAGTAAAAACTATAGGATGCTTGATGTTGCAACAGAGGAAGAAGTATAACCAGGCCTGTAAATTTTGTGCATTAGGAGAGACTTCTTTCCAGGTTTGTAAGTTTGGGATATTCTCATCCCATTTACTACCCAGAAAGGGAAGAGACTGATATAAATACTAGACATATGAATTACATATGTATTTTACTTTCGATCAGTTATGTGCTTGGAAATGAAGTAGAAGAGCTTGTTAGAACTGTACAAAGAAGAAGAAATCCACTCCTGAATTTTGAATTGCATCATAAAATGGGCCTGGTTGTACTGGGTCAGCCCAATAATAAGCTAAACTTTATTCATTCAACAAATCATTTCAGCACCTACTATGTACCTGGTCCGGTCCTAGGGCTTAGGGAGCCAGCAGTGTGCATAACGGATGTGGACTTAGCCTTGACAGAGTTTAGCAGACCCCAAGTAAAAGACCACTCAGTTAAACAATTAGATCTAAGAAAAGTGCTATGGTATTTATGTAGCCATGAATGCTAAGACTAAATTGAAGCCAGGCTCTCTTAGGTGGTTAACTGTCTTAGAACCAGCTTGGAAACCCTCAGTTTTATTTGCCTTTCAGAAATTTCTCAAGAGGTAATGAAAAAAGGACCGAACTATTTCTCTTCCTGAGAGGACATCAAAAGACTCAGGGGAAAGCCCCAGAAAAGAAGATGTGATGTCTCTGCTGAATATATTCATTCTTTCCACAACCATAAAGTAGAGGAGTTCTCCATTTTTACTTTCAAAATCTCCTCAAAACCTCAAAAACATAAAAATGTAATAATAGAAATGATACAGAACCATTTCTGTATACTTTCTGTCTAAAGGACCTACTCAGAGGAATAAAACCCTGCAGGGAGTATAAAGCTTTATTTTAGTTTTTTCTTATTTTCCAAAGAAGATTTTTTGGTGCTACTGCTTGTGTATATATAGTGTTTTCTAGTAAATTACTGAACATTAATATTCAGATTTAGAAATTTATGATTGGGCACATGCCTATAATCCTAGCACTTGGGAGGCTGAGACATGAGGACCACAGGTTCAAGGCCAGTCTCAGCAACACAGTGAGGCCCTCAGCAACTTACCAAGACCCTGCTTCAAAATAAAATAAAATAGGGCTGGGGGTATGGATCAGAGGTAGAAGGCTCCTGGGTTTTAATCTATAATATCACAAAGAAAAAAAAAAGAAAGAAGAAAGAAAGAAAGAAGAAAGAAAGAAAGAAAGAAAGAAAGAAAGAAAGAAAGAAAGGGACAATAAAACTTATGATTGGGCTCAATACTTTTGTATAGGAAAAATGAAAAGTTAATCTTTTAATTTTTATTAATATATATCACAATTTATTTATTATTATTCTGTTGCACATTTGAGTTGCTTCAGGTTTATGCTATTAAGAATAATTTGCTCTGAGTATTACTGAATATTGAATATGCACTTATACACATTTCAGTGGTGTATAAGACTAGGAATGGAATGCTAGGTCAGAGGGCATGCAAATATATTCAGCTTAGGACACTACCAACTTCCCATTGGTGTTACTACCAATCTATACCTCCTACCAGCATCCTTTGAAAGATCTAATAGTTTATGTTTTTGCTAAGAATTGGTATGGTTAATCTTTTTTATTTTAGTCCTCTGGTGTGTGTATTAAAAATATAATATTATGATATGATTAAATTTGCATTTTTTTTGGTTAATGAGTTCAAGTAAATACCCAATGCAAATTGAAAAGGGACCTATTTGTCTTTTTCTCAGTTCTATTGGGTAATCTGTTTATCTGGTTTTTATTCTTCATTCATTTGCATGAGTATTTTGTCAATTAAGTTATTTGTTAGTATTATATATCATAAATATATTTTCCCCTCGGTGGCTTGCGTCTTGGATTCCTTAATTTTTTTTTAATGATCAAAGTGTTAACTGTGCCAGAACTGTTTCAGGGGCCCTGTTGGGCTCCCAAAACTGTTACAATGAGGTGTAGAGGAGGGTTCTTGTTTTGAGCTATGTATAGAAAACACTAGCCCAACCTCTTGCTGGAAGCTTTAAACAATTTTATTATTACAAAGACGGAAAGATAGGACAGATTTCATAAAGCCTTATATCAGAGGAGGTAGAGGGGAGTGACTTGAAGTCACCTGAGGTTTGTCTGGATCCAGGGACATTTTATACCAAGTCTACTGACCAGACTAGATCTGCCCTTTCTCTGGGGCAGGTCATTTGATTCCTTTCTGTGGGGATTCCTTCCTGTAGACCTGCCCTGTCTCTGGCACAGACCCTAAGTCTTTTGTTATACCCCAAAATGTGTTAGTTGATTATCGAGTATGGGATCTCTTGGAGGCTCATGGCATCCTCCCACATCCTTGGGAAGTTTATCTTTAAAATGTAAAAGACCCTGGGCTTCCTCCTGAGCCATCCTCCCACACCCTTGGGAACCTTTGCTTCTCTTAGAAATGTAAAGACCCTGGGCTTCCTCTATTCTCTTGCTAATCCCCCTTGGTCCCTGGAATTCTGCAGCCCTTTCCCTGAAGCTTCTGGCTTTCTAATGCCGATGCTATTTTCAAATACATTTTTAAACCTTTTCCCAATATCAGCACATTAATACCCAAGCTATTTTTAAATACATTTTGAAGCCCTTTCCCAATACTGGTACACAAAGAATCCTAGTTTTGTAAGGTGGCACCATCTTTCTTCCTCGAGATTGTATTTGTAGCCCTCTGTATCTTCCTAAAGCTTTATTGTTTAGCCTTTCATATTATTATTATTATCATTATCATTATCATCATCATCAAGATTGTATTGGTAGTCTCCTGTATCTTCCTAAAGCTTTCTTGCTCAGCCTTTCACTTTATTATTATTATTATTATTATTATTATTATTATTATTATTAATGGGGGTGGAACCCAGAGGCTTTCTACCTCCGGGCTATACTGCCAGACCTATTTTATATTTTATTTGGAAACAGGGTCTCACTAAGTTGCTGAGAGCCTCAATAAATAGCTAAGGCTGGCTTTGAACCTGTGCTATCCTCCTGTCTCAGCCTTCCAAGCAGAGGGATTACAAGCTTGCACCATGACGCCTGGTGCCTTTCACATTAAAAACTATAGTAAATCCAGGCTTGTTTTTTAAATTTATATAAAAATGGAAAATTTCAAACATATACAAAGCTTAAATCGTAATATAATAATCCCAATGGACCTTTCACCCACAAATTGTCAATTGATAGGCAATCTTGTTTATTTACAACTACCTACTTCTCTTTCACTTTGGGTTATTGTGAAGCAAACCTCAGATGTGTCACTTCATTCATAAATACCTCTATATTCATCTTAAATATATGAGAACTTTTTAATATAATATAATCACAACTTTAAATTTTCTTTAAATCCTTCCTATTGTTAAATATCCAAGAAATACTAAAATTTCTCCAACTGTCTTACAAATGTTTTTTGTCATAGTTGATTTTCTTAAATCAGAAGCCAGGTCAGTTGTACGCATTTCTTTTTTTTTTTTTTTTCTTTTTTTTTCTTTTTTTTTTTTTTTTTTTTGCAGGTATGGAGATGGAACCCAGGGGCAATAGACCTCCGAACTACACCCCTGCCCTATTTTTTTATTTTTTTTGAAACAGGGTCTCACTAAGTTGCAGAGTGCCTCACTAAGTAGCAAGGCTGTCCGTGAACCATGATCTTCCTGTCTCAGCCTCCTGAATGCTGGGATTACAAGCATGCACCATCACACCCATACATGGCTGTGTGTGTGTGTGTGTGTGTGTGTGTGTGTGTGTGTGTGTGTGTGTTACTGGGGTTCCTGAAAACCCTTTTACCTCTGGGCTACACTGCCAGACACCTATTTTTTATATTTTTTTTATTTTTATTTGGAAACAGGGTCTCTAAAGCCAGCGAATCTGGCTTCCAACCTGCGCCATCCTCCTGTCTCCGCCTCAAGCGGGGATTACAAGCAAGCGTGCGCCACCACGCCCTGCCGTTGTACACATTTCATTGGGTTGATGTGACTCTAAAATCCTTCTATATTTTATTTACCTTCCTCTGTTGTTTTCTTCAAGATCGTTTCTTTTTATTTTCATTGGTTCACTGTAATCATACATCATAACGAAGTTAAGAGTGGTAGAGACATGCACAGAGCACTTGGTGCTCTCACCACTAGGTCATTTGCTCTACAGAATGCCCTTCATTCCAGATTTGCTGTTTGTTAATGTAATTTGATACGCTCTCTGCTCCTTATATTTCCTACAAACTTGCTATTAGACGCAGAGAAGTAGATCAACAAGCAGTGGGTCATCAATACAATGAAATAGTATTTGGTGGTTAAAAAAAATGAGCTTTTAAGCCATGAAAAAACATAAAAGAAAATTTTATTGCATATTGCTAAGTGAAAGAAAAAGCTACATGTATGATTTCAACTACATGAAATTCTGGAATAGGCAAAAATTAAAAAAAGCAGTAAAAAGATTTCGGGGGGTTGAGGGCATACTGAATAGATAAAGCTTATAAGATTTTTTTTAGTACTGGGGATGGATCCCAGCGGCATTCTACCTCTGACTTACACCCCCAGCCCTAGTTTTTATTCTTTATTTTGAAACAGGGTCTCACTGAGTTGCAAAGGGCCTCACTAAGTAGCTGAGGCTGTCTATGAAACATGATCCTCCTGTTTTAGCCTTCCAAAAGCTGAAATTACAAGCGTGTACCACCATGCCCAGCTGCTTAGAGGGTATTTTTAGGTTGGCAAGACTACTCTGTATTATTTTTTAATGGTAGACACATGAAAATGTGTTTCTCAAGATCTACAGAACTTCATAATGCAAGGAGAGAAACTTGTATGTTTTTGTTGTTGTTCTTATTATTGTTTGTTTTGTTTTTTAGAAAAAAAATAACTTAGGGGAGAGAGATATCCCAGGATAAAATGTAAACTGTTAAGAGGGTCTAACTGTATTATGAACAACCTCAGTGAAAGGAGTGGAGGGGTGCTGAACTGAGTCACTATGGAAATGAGTGAAGTCTGTGAAAATATATGCAAAAGAAAGTTTACATAAGCACTGAGTAAGCACTGGACTCTAGCTGGTAAAGTTGTTTCCTATGGGGATATGAATGTACAATTCCTATATGGCTCTACATGTACATTGGAACTTTAAAGGTAAGTACATATATGGTGGATGAGATCTCTGTTGGAGTAGAAAATTACAGATGAACAAGAAAAGGGTGCTAGAGTGACTTATATGGATTAGGGTTGGAAACACTGATGGTTATATTTAGAAATACTTGCAAGTAAAAATATTCACAGATATGTACATATATACAAGTCAGTATACACATAAATATTTCCTTGCTCTTTCATCTGAAAGGACTAAAAACAACACCCCCCCCCAGTGGCAACCAGCACAGATATTACTCAAGTCTTGGTTTCCAGTGCCATATTCCAACAGGAAAAACCAGAGATCCTTAGAGAAACAGGCGATTCTAAGACTAAGGAAGGAGATATACAAAATGAGCCAGGAATATTTTATTGTGCTAGAAAGTAAGAAAGTTATTTTTCTTAAATCGGTATAAATATGTCAAAGGGACTCAGGAATTAACTGAAAAAGTTCCCAGTGGCCAAAGCTAGAACTATTTCAGCAACAAAATAAACATAAAGTGGTTGTACTGTATTACAACCCAAAGTATAAACTAAATAAAGATTATTGCTGAAAATTAAAAACTGGATAAGTAGATAAAGGAGAGAAAAAAACAAATTTTACATGCAGAATAATTCCGATTAATTAAGTAGATACTGTTCCCTTGATGAAGAGGTGTACAACTCCCCACTCCTTACTCTGGGCTGACCTCGTGCCTCCCCTTGAAAGAACACAGTATGAGACTAGAAGGGAAAGTACTCCATGAAGAAGACCCGATTGGTAAACATCAGCAATGATAACTCACACTGACCATATGCAGTCTTAACACAATGTTATAAAAATGACATCTTACCTCAGTGATCTTCCTCCCAAAAAATCCCTATAACTCCAGTCTATTCATGAGAAAAACTTCAGACAAATCTTAATAGAGAGGCATTCTACAAAACACCTGGTCAGTATTTCTCAAAACTGTCAGAGTCAAAAAAATTTAAAATTCTGAGAAACGATTAGTCAACACAACTACTAAAAATAATATAATATGTCCTATTTGGAATCCTGGATGAGAAAAAAAGAGACACTGGGAAAAACTGAGTAAATCTGAATAAAGTATGAACTTTAGCTAATAGTAATATATCAATATTGATACATTCATTTTAACAAATTGTACCATACAAATGTAAGATGTTAATAGGAGGGGGAACCAAGTGTGAGATGCATGAAAACTTTTTACAGATTCTCCAAATCTAAAATTTTCAAAACTACTTATTCTGCCGGGAGTGGTGGCGCACACGCTTGTAATCCCCACACTTGGGAGGCTGAGACAGGAGGATCGCGCAGGTTCAAAGCCAGCCACGCTGGCTTAGGAGACCCTGTTTCCAAATAAAAATATAAAATAGGTCTGGGAGTATAGCCTGGAGATAAAAGGACTTCCAGTAACCCCAGTACCAAAAAAAAAAAAACCTACTTATTCTAATTCATTCTGAATTATGCATGTCTACTCTACTTATTTGACAAGGTTTTCATTTTATGCATTTGTTAAATTACATGACAGGGGAGAGTACAAAGGAATCTTAAATCAGTGAACACGGTTAAGGCTTATTCATTATTTTCTCTTTTCAATATATCAAGCAACATAACAAGCACCCAGTATAACAAGCAAAAGCTCACAGGTAAAACATGTGCCATGTCCTCTATTTCTTCTGGGGCGTTTTGTTTTTGTTTACCCTCATACTCGGAATTGAACCCAGGGGCATTCTATGTACTAGTATTGGGAAGAAGTTTTAAAATGTATTAATGTACCAGTATTGGGAAAGATTTCCAATTTTATTTTTTTTTTGGCCTTTATTTATTTATTTATTTTAATTTTATTTTATTGGTGCACTGTATTCATACATCATAGTGGGATACAAACTTTTGTAGACATACATGCACACATCGCCCAGTCAGCCCCCACCCGATCCCTACCCCATTCTCTCCCCATCCCTCCTTCCCATGCTTGGCTTAGTGGTTGACATCTAGTATTATAGCAATTTATCCAAAATTAAAAATGATAATCTCACATAACAGTTTCATTTGTCTGATACCAAGCTTTTGATGATTTAAAGATAACATTTCAATATTTCTTTTTGCTTTCTTTCTTACCAGAGAATATTTTTTTCTGTTTTTTTAGGTGAAACTATCATATATTTATATATTTATTTTTCAGAAAAAATCTATCCTAATATGGAATATGAATTCTAGATACCCAAAACGATCTTGAAAAAGAACAAAGCTAGCAGATATATATTTTCTGATTTCAAACCATATAAAGCTACAATAATTGAAACACTGTAGTACTGTTCTAAAGGCAGATATATAAACCATTGGAGTTAAATACAAGCCTAGAGCTAAATTCTTCCCTATATTGTCAAGTTATTTTTGACAAGGTTTCCGCGAACATTTGGTGGTGGAAATAATAATCTTTTAACTAAATATTGTTGAAAAATAATAATTACATGGAAAAGAAAAAAATTGGACCCTTACCTAATCCCACATACAAGTATTAACTCAAAATAGATAAAAGACCTAAATATAAATCTTAAGACTATAAACTTTTAGAAGAAAATCTGGGTCATAAAACCTCACAACATTGAAATTGGCAGTGATTTCTTGGATATGATTTCAATGGCACAGGCAACAGAAGAATATACAAACTCCCTAAAAAATAAAAAAATATATTGTATATCCAAAGACAATGTAAACAGAGTTAAAAGTTACTAATAGAATTGGATAAAATATTTCCAAATGCTATATCTGAAGGTATATTAATATTCCAACTAGAAATCCTAAAATTAACAACAATAAAGGCAAACAATACAATTTAGAGATAGGTAAAAGACTAACATAAATAATGAATCTCCACAGATAACCAATCTTAGTTGTCTGTTGGATGGAAAATCTTGTTTCTCTGGTTCTGGTGAGTGTTACCTATTTCTTCTTTGTAGTTAATCTCTTTGAGTATTTTCTCTAGCGCTGGTTTTGAAGACATAAATTCCTTCAGTTTCTGTTTGTCATGGAAGCTTCTTATTTCTCCATCTAATTTGATAGAAAGTTTTGCTGGATAGGAAATTTTTGGCTGGAAGTTGTTTTCTTTCAGAGTTTGGAATATGTTACTCCAAGCCCTTCTGGCTCTCATGACCTGGTTTGGGAAGTCTGGAGTGATTCTAATTGGTTTGCCTCTGAATGTCACTTGGCCCTTTGTTTTTGTTGCCTTTAAGATTTTCTGCTTGGCTTCCACATTGGTCATTTTGACAATTATGTGGCATGGGGATCCTCTTCTCCGAGCCTGTCTAAAGGGAGTTCTATAAGTTTCCTGGATCTGTGTATCAACCTCTTGCTCTATGTTTGGAAAATTTTCTGCTATTACTTCCTTGAAGAGATTGTTGATCCCTTTGGTATCACTTTCTTTTCCCTCCTCTATTCCAATTATTCTTAGGTTAGCTCTCTTAAGATGGGCCCATATTTCTTCAATGTCAGATTCCTGCTGTTGGATATTTTTTTCTAGATTAGAAACTATGCATTCATTTTTGGATTGCTCATCTTCTAAGAGCGAGATTCTATTCTCCATGTGGTCTAATCGGTTGTTTGTGCTTTGAATTGAGGCCTTTACTTCATTAATTGCATCCTTTATCTCTTTTTGGCTCTCTCTGAGTTCTTTTCGAAGCACCTCTATTATTTCTACAGTTATTTTCCTGATTTGATCTTCCGGGAAGATGGCGACCGAGAAAAGCAGGGCTTAAGAGCCCCGCTAACAACCAATCTCCATTACAACAAAACCAGCGCCTTTCATAGCCAGAAAACACCATCACCAGAAAAACAAAAAAACCACCAGGCTCCAGAGAGAAAGCAGACTGAGAACAGAGCTCAGGGCCACAGAGGAGACACACGTGCCCGAGGATGCGGCAGCAGCGCCATACTGCCGGCGGCAACGGCGAACTCAACAGACAGCTACAGCAAGCCAAGGTGAGCCGCTATGGAACAGCCAGGCGGGATCTTTCGGCGATAGAGCATTTAAAGCTCCCAGTGGCTGAGCTCAGCACATGCTGCAGGGATTCAGAGTGGAAACCAAAACCAGAAAAGAAAAAATACTCCAGCCTCATGGCCGAGGGCGTGGCAGCGGCGCCATATTACCACCAGCGGCGGCAGCAGCAGTGAATTCACCGAGTCCAGTACAGCTACATCTGCGTACTCAAGAACAGTGAGTCAAATTGCGGGCCACAGAGGAGAAATCCCAGTACTGTACTTCCAGGGACTTGACCCAGTGAGGGAGTGGTGGTAGCAGAGATATCACACCATAGGAGAACGTGCAACCTGGCACCCCCCATAGTTTAAAGCAGTCTCTATCGACTCCCTGGGTCGGAGACTCTGTGATACAACCCAGTAAAGGAGTAGTGGGGTCTGAGATAATACAGACTCGAGATCCAGAGCACCTTAAGTGAAGCCATAGTGACCCAGAGAAGGCACAAACCTCCGAAATCATGGGAAAGAGGAATAACACTGGAGCAATGAATGCGCACAACCCCACAACATCAGAACCCGATAAAACAGAAAATCCAATTTTAAAAATATATCATTTGTACTAGAAAAACCAGGACTGGCAGGAAGGAGGGACTTGTAATTTACATTTCTAAAGAGAAGGAAGAAAGCCGAGCCAGGGAAGAGGTTTCTTTACATTTCTAAGGAAAGACAAATGGTCTGAGGAATGGGAGAAAATCCCAGATCCCAGAGAAACAATTTAACACATCTGGGGAGGGGAACAAAAGTAGAGGCCTGTGTTTGGAGACAGGGCCACCACAAATCCGGCTGGAGATAGCAGAAAAATTGGGCTAGAGATAGGGCAGCATATCTACAGATCAAAGGACCTGCCGCAGAGTTGGTCTGGATAAAAACACTCAGTATACTGGAGTTCTTTGGTATATTCATTCGAATTGCCCCCTTGTGCCCCTCTCTTGAGCACAGGGCTGTGACTATCTCCTGTATTTCTATCTTTTTAATAAACTTCTTTAAATCTTCAGCAACTGTCCAAGCTATCCGTATTTATTCGTAGCTTAGGACAAGAATCCATGGGGTTTTTTTTTTTCCTGTTTTTGGTCGTTTGGGGTTTTGTTGTGGTTTGAGGAAAAGTACGTCTGGGACCCTAACAGGGGTCCCTGGGGAACAGTTTCCCCACAACCATATTCTCCCAATCCGTAACATTCTACACCCCCAGCCCTTTTTATTTTTAATTTTGAAACAGGATCTATTTTTATTTTTAATTTTGAAACAGGATCTAGCTAAGTTGCCAAGAACCTCGATAAGTTGCTGAGACTGGCCACAAACCTGTGATCTTCCTGTGTCAGCCTTCCAAGTAGTGGGATTACAGGCGTGCACCACCATGTCCAGCTTGGTTTCTTCATTTTGATGACATTCTAGTTCTCTTGCCACCGCTTAGGTAGCTTTCCACTGCCACCTACTCTGGCACAATTTATTGATGCTTTTTGAACAGCAAAAATGAAATTCCATAAGGCAATATGTTTGACAGACAATAGATCTTTTTCTTTTACAATTTCCATTATTTATTATAATTGTTCTTTATTTTTATTTTTTATCTTTGCAGTACTAGGGATTAAACCCAGAGGCAGTCTATCTCCGGGCTATACCCCCAGTCCTATTTTATTTTTTATTTGGAAACAGGATCTCACTAAGTTGCTGAAAGCCTCACTAAGTTGCTGAGACTAACTTCGAACCTGCTATCCTCCTGTCTCAGCCTCCCAAGTCCTGGAATTACAAGTGTGTGCCGCCACGCCCAGCTCTTCTTGTAATTTTTCTATACTGTTGCTCATCAGTCATGAAGGGTTCGATTAGCAAAAAGATAAAACTAAACTCAGTAAACAAAAATGTTAAACAAAGTAGGGCTTTATTAATTTACATAGCTGCAAAGTCCAAGGGTCGGTCTGGCCAGGTATCATTATATTTAGGAAGCCAAATAATGTTATCAGGACATTATGCCGTTCCATCTCTTGATTCTTTGTCTTCTGGTTTTCAGGTTCCACTGGTGTCCCCAAGCAACTGTAACTCACATCTTCTCAAGTTCAAGTTCAGCACCTAGAAAGACTCTCATCTCACAGATATGGGAAATGTTCCATTACATTTCTCTGACTCCACATGGGACAGAAGTCCATCTCAGAAGCAAAGACCATGGCACAGAATGAGATGGCCTGATTGTTCCCATACCTTCCACAAAGCTGGAAGTGGGGGTGGGGTGGAAAAGTAGTGATCCTTACCCCTCCACACATGAACTGAGACTCAGGAAGAGAGTGGCTTCCCTGGATGAAGGATGGGATAAAAATAACTGGAGCATGGAGAATGGATGCAGAGTAGCAAACAGCAAAGCAAAATGTGTTATCCAGGACAGCTAACAAGTACAGACAAGCATAAGAACCCTTTAATACCAACACACTCTCGGAGCTGTGGTGTGTGTGTGTGTGTGTGTGTGTGTGTGTGTGTGTGTGTGTTAGGGATATTTATTTATTTATTTATTTGGTACCGAGGATTGAACTCAGAGGCATTCTACCTCTGAGCTACATCCCCAGACCTTTACATTGTTTATTTTGAAACAAGGTCTCACTAAGTTACTAAGGGTCTTGCTAAATTGCTGGGGCTAGCCACCAACCTGTGAGCCTAACTAGGCCTCCCAAGTACTGGGATTATAGGTGCATACCACTGCACCCAGCTTGAGCTAATCATTTTCTAAGAGCATATTCTTCTGGAGACCACCCTGACAGCAGCTTCAGTGGTGTGTTTGATTAATCTGCCGAGTTAAAAGCTGTCCTGCATTCCATCTGCCTCGCCCACGCAGCCTGCTGCTCCCGCCCTCTTGTCTGTTTCAACCCACACTTCTGTCTCATTCATTCAGTGCGCACTGATGAGGAGTAAGAAGGAAAACGACCCCTTGGGAATTAGGGTTTTATGCTAAAATATTGTTTTGAAGACTTATTCTGGCTTTTCAGTACCAATGAGACAAAGAGGAATTTCCAAAAATGTAAACAGTAAAACATGGACTCCAGTCACTTAACCTCTGAGCCCATTACTGCCTGTAAGCTGGATTAGAGTACATTTACAATGACCTGCGGGCTCTAACCAGAAATAATGCTGGGATCAACTAAAAGCTGGAAAGCAAACCCACTCTCTAACCTTCTTATTAATTTTACTGGGGCAATTTTTTGTCTATGAGCTGACAAGGGAAGGTAGTAAGCAGCATGCCTGTGTAGAGTAACTTCTCACAGGCAGTGTCTAGTTCACAGAATAATGGTCCCCACACTCTGGTGCCCCGCTCCATGCCATGCCGACACTGAGCATCCAAAAACTCTTTGTTGAGGGATTAAATAATGATGGAAAACAGAACCAAAGGAAAAGGGGGGAAAGTATAATAATCAAAAATGTAATTCTTTGTGTTTTATATACCAACTTCTGGTGGGCAGGTGTGCTGGCTCCTGATACCGGTAGCAGGCCCAGTGATTAGAACTTGGACAGGTATTTAGCAGACATTCAGAGAAGCATCCTCCCCTTGGCTATGGGTCTCACAGCCTGCTGGAGAATGGGGCAAAGCCTCAACCTGCAGACAGGCTGCTGAGGAGGTAAGGAAGACCAGGCAGGCTAGACTTCCATTCCTCTCATGGACAGGAGACAGGAGAACTGGACGCTCAGATTTATCTCCCGGAGCACCTGACAGCAGCAGTGCTGTGTCATTCTGTCCTCCACGCTGAGTCACAAATCCAGGGACCTTCGTTGGGGCCAGTGGTGGTTTATTTCACCTACTCCTCCCCATCCTTTCACAGCACTGACCAGAAGTGATCCAAGTTAACCATTTACACAAGTGCAGTCCCTAGCCTGTCCACGGTTCCCATCCCCCAGATTCCCAAGCAGCCCCAAAACTAACCTATCCTTGACCACGGGCTCGACCACCACACCTGACACTGCCAGATTCTGTAGGTTCTTCCTTCACAACATGTCTCAGGCGTCATATCTTTCTGAAACATTGATCATATCACTATGTTAAAAAAAAAAACTACCTCTCTCTCAATCTCTCTCTCTCTCTCTCTCTCTCTCTCTCTCTCTCTCTCTCTCTCATCTCTCTGCAGAATACACCCAAACTACTTATTCATCCGGCATTCAATTTCAATCCAATTGCACTCCAGACTTCTTTTCTATTCCCATCCATATAGCCCAGTCCTCGATAGCCATTCTGAGATAAACCACTGTGCCCTGGGCTTCCAGCCTCCAGCCCCTAACTTGACTCTCTCTCTTCCACCTAAAAAGTTTTTCCCCTTCCCACAACTAACTCTATCCACCCACTCCACCCTCTTGAAAGCATCTAGAGTTCTCCTGAATCAAAATTCATCTCAGTCTTTTGTTTTTCTAACCACTTGGCTTTGTGGCACAGTTAACCATTTGTATTACTTTTACATTATTTGTCTACCTACTTCCTGGCCATACAAGGGAGGTTGGGGGGAGGGACCATGTTACCATAATCTTATCTCAGCTCCTGATGGTCCCACCCACATAGGAACAAAAGATCTAACTTCATTCTAATTAGTTTCACATATACTGTCTCATTTAATCCTCATAATAACCTTGCAAAGAACTATATTTATTACATAACATTTGTTTTTTAGAAGAGGAAAACAAGGCAAAAAGAAGTTTAATATGTAGCCCAAGGACGTGCAGTTGATGGGTGAAGCTAGCCTGTGGAGGCCACCCATCTCCAACTATATCCCACAGCTGAGCACAGGCACTGAGATGGCCTGAGCCCCCAAAATAGGCTCTAAGTTAAATTTCTACCCAAATAAGACAAATATAGCAATAATTCAGTTGCAAAAGGTGATATAGACCAACTCTACTATAAGGTATTTGATAGTGGCTCTAATCTCTCTTCTCTCCAACCATGCTCTATTTGTACTGCTCACATCTACTCTGGTCTTCTACTCATATTTAAAATAGAGAAGATCTGTGTGTGTGGTAGTACACATTTATTATCCCAGTACTTGGGAAGCTGAGACAGGAGGATCATGGGTTTGCAGCCAGCCTGTTACTTAGTGAAGCTCTCTACAATTTAGTGAGACTCTGTTTCAAAATAAAGAATAAAAAATAGGTCTGGGGTTGTAGCTCATAGGTAGAATTCCCCTGGGTTCCATCCCTAGTACTGCCAAATATATATATATATATATATATATATATATATATATATATATATATATATAAAAGAAAAGAAAAAAGTAATTGACATTGGCCTGAGTCTCCCTGTAGAGAGCTGCCTTTGCCTCACTCCTGTCCAGGACCTCTTTCCTCTGTCTGTTCCCACGTAAGCTACACACTCCAACAATACAAACAGCCCCTTGTAGGCAAAGATGCAGAGGCCTCACATCAGAGACTTACAGGTACTCAGACGGATTCAAGGTCCATCTACATAGTTTTAGGACAGAGTCTTTGGGTCTATCCATTTGTTTAATACAAACATATACCTACTTTTTTATAAGATAATAGAATAATGACACTTTTTTCTCTTTTTCTCTTTTGTCACAACTTGTATTGAAATTATTGTGCTCCAGACCTACAGGTTACTTTCTGGGAATCTAACAATCTGCCCTTACTTCTTTCATGTGGGAAGCATTTCAATTAAATGAGAGAAACAAGCCCATCAACTTTGAGCACCAAAAAGAATACACAATGGATGGAATTTCTTTCATGCTGGAACATTAATTAATCACACAGAGTTGACAGGTACTTGTGAGAGTGGTCTCACAAGGCGGGAAACACTGGTTCCTGCTGCTTGCCAAATGGCCAAATCAAGCACCTTTCTCTAAAGCCTGCTCAGGGAAATACTCGTAAGTTCTTTGAGGGCTAACTCCCTTTCTGATGTTGCTATAGCAACAAGCATGGTTTGTTGTTTGTTTTTTTGTTTTGTTTTGTCTTATTTTGTTTTCAGGTTCACAGGTGAGGCCATTGAAGGAAAATTCCCTTGCTGCCATTATTGCAGAGACAAGACAAAGGAGGCTTTTAGCCCTTGGAAGCAAAGTGACAGCATCTAGTGTTTGTGTGGCCCCTTTTACAGGGAGAGAACTTTGACGTGCAGAGTCTCACACAGCCTCACAGCACTCTGTAAGCAAGGGCATGGCTTGCCATCATCTTACAAATTTTAGAGGCAAGAAACAGGGGAGAACCATGATAAATACAATATAAGAAAAGATTTGAAAAAATATGAAGGTTTCAGATTTCAAACTAAGGGCACTGACCTTAATATATAACTGCTAATAGAATTAATAAAACAACTGCTCATACTACTCATGTATTTATTACTATTGCATTATTATCTCGTTTAATCCCTATCACCATCCTGTGAGTTAAGAATGATATTGCAGCCAGGCTTGGTGGCACATGCTTGTAATCCCAGTACTTAGAAGGCTGAGACAGGAGGATAGCAGGTTTGCAGCTAGCCTCAGCTACTTCGTGAGGCTCTCTGCAACTTAGTGAGACCCTGTTTCAAACCAAAGAATACAAAATAGGGCTGGGGGGCGCGCTAGTGGGAGTCTGGGGGCAGCGGCCGCCCCGAGGGTCCCCTCTGTTTGCTTCTCCTCGTAGCCTTGGGGCGGGCTGCCACGAGATGGACACTCCCCCGCTTTCAGGCTCGGAGTCGGATTCTGATGAGTCTCTGGTCACCGACAGAGAGTTGCAGGATGCGTTTTCCCGCAGACTCCTGAAGCCAGGCCTTAATGTCGTGCTAGAGGGGCCAAAGAAGGCGGTGAACGACGTGAATGGCTTGAAGCAGTGTTTGGCAGAATTCAAGAGGGATCTGGAATGGGTTGAAAGGCTCGATGTGACCCTGGGTCCCGTGCCCGAAATCAGGGAACCTCAGCCAGCATCTCAAGAGAAGAACCAGAAAGCTGTTAATCCAGAGGATGATTTTCAGCGGGAAATGAGTTTCTACCGCCAGGCACAGGCTGCCGTGCTTGCGGTATTACCCCGGCTCCATCAGCTCAAAGTCCCTACCAAGCGGCCCACTGATTATTTTGCAGAAATGGCTAATCAGCAGATGCAAAAGATTCGACGGAAGCTGCAGACTAAACAGGCCGCTATGGAGAAGTCTGAAAAAGCTAAGCAGCTACGAGCACTTAGGAAGTATGGGAAGAAGGTGCAAACAGAGGTTCTGCAGAAGAGGCAGCGAGAGAAAGCACATATGATGAGTGCCATTAAGAAGTATCAGAAAGGCTTCTCCGATAAACTGGACTTCCTTGAGGGAGATCAGAAACCAGTCGCCCGGGGTGCAAAGTCGGGAGCTAAAGCCCAGCAGATGAAGAAGGGGCCTAGTGCTAAACGACGCTATAAAAACCAGAAGTTTGGTTTTGGTGGCAAGAAGAAAGGCTCCAAGTGGAACACTCGTGAGAGCTACGATGATGTTTCCAGCTTCCGGGCCAAGACAGCTCATGGCACAGGCCTCAAGAGGCTTGGAAAGAAAGGATCAAATAAGAGACCTGGGAAACGAACAAGAGACAAGATGAAGAGCAGAACCCATTAAATACTGTCTTTGTATTAAAAATAACCACGAAAAATGGATGAAACTTTTCACAATACAGTTGGATCCTTTCTCTTGGTTTTTTCTTTTTAATTTTTTGGTGAAAAATTGTTTGAATAAGCTGAAGAAAAAAATTATCAAAGAAACATACCCTTGATTAAAAACTCAGGACTAAAAGAAAAAAAAAAAATAGGGCTGGGGCTGGAGCTTGGAGGTAGAATGTCACTGGGTTCAATCCCCAGTACCACACACAAAGATATATATATATATATATATATCGCTATCCATTTTCAAATGAAGGAGATTGTGGTTAGAGTAGTGAGGTACCAAGATCAAGAAGAAGAAGGAGTCAATGTGTAATAGGGCACTTCAGGAATCTTTTAAGAAAGATGTAACCTCACCCAGCTGGGCAAGGTGCACATACCTATAATCCCAGTACTTGAGAGGTTGAAACAGGAAGATAGCAGGTTTGAGGCCAGCCTCAGCAACTTAGCAAGACCCTATTTCAAAATAAAAATTAAAAAGGGCCAGGAGTTTAACTCCAATGTAGAATGCCCTGGTTTCAATCCCTACTACCAAATAAATCAACAAAAAGATGTTACAAGATCATGTGTGTGTGTGTGTGTGTGTGTGTGTGTGTGGTACTAGGGATGGAACTCAGGGGCATTCTACCTCCAACCTATACCTCCAGCTCTATTTTTTATTCTCTAATTTGAAACAAGGTCTCACTAAGTTGCAAAGGGCCTCACTAAGTAACTGAGGCTGTCAGCAAACCATGATCCTCCTGTCTCAGCCTCCCAAATTCTGGGATTACAAGTATACGACACCACGCCCAGCTAAGATTTTTCAAAAGGGTAAAGCAAGTTATTTGAAGGTGTTGGAGGAGGTAGGTTGCAGGGACACAAAGGTGGGGACGAGGAGATGCCAAGGATGCTTCAGGAAGCCATGCGAGTGATAGCCACTTGTACTGGGTGGCAGAAGAAGGTGATGGAAGTGACCAGCTTCTGGGCAGATGTTAAAGGTAAAGGCAAAGCTGTTTACTGATGGTGTAGACATGGGATGTAAGAAAAAGAGTCAAGAATAGCTTTCAGTTTTTTGTCTCAAAAAATGAAATAATTGATTGTCATCAAAGATTGGGGGTAGGCCACAGCTGTTGCAGGTTTGGCAGGAATCCGGGGGATAAGGATTCAGTTTCAGATAGCTTCAGCTTGAGAAGATAATTTGTCATTCAAGTAGAAATGCCAGGTAAGTAGTTGGACAGAAGAATCTGGAGTGTCAAAGAAAAGTCTGGTCTGGGCTTGCAGATTTGGGAGGTATTGGCATAGAGAAGGTGATAGCCATTAACGCTGGATAGATCACCAAGAAAGTGTATAGAGACAGGCAAAAGGAAAAACCAAAGACTGAGAACATCCAACATTTACAAGTCGGGGGAAGGCAAGGACCAGCCAAGGAGGCCACAGAAGAGTGATCAGGGGGCGCAGCATATTGGAAACCTAGCACCCAAAGCGCATCAGGAAGCACAGAGTGAGCACCTGTGCCAAAGGGCACGAGCAGGACACGTACGATGAAGACTAGTGACGAAGCATGAGCTGTAACACAAAGGTCATAGGTAACCTTGACGAGAACTGTTGCCATAGAGAGATTTGAGAACAGGCCTGATTAAGCAGATCTGAGAGAAATCAGTAGAAAATAGACTGGAGATAATGAGCATGGATATACTGCTGTCTAGGATTTGTTATGACCAATGCAAAGAAATGGGGCAGCAGCTGGTAGGGAGAAGATTGCCTATTTGAAGATGGGAAATTAACAGCACAGTCGTACGAATGATCTAGTAAAGAATAAAAAAGCCAGTAGTGTTAGAGAGAAGGGGAGAGTCGCCAAAGGCATGCTCTGGAAGAGCCAGAGGAGGCTGGGCTCCAGGGCACAAGTGGGCAGAGCAGTCTGTGGGAGCCTCTTCTAAAAGCATTTCCACTCTCAGTACAGAAGAAGGTACAGTCTCCAGCTCAAAGCAACATTGGAGAAGTGTCAGAGAATTAATATGAATTAATTGTCCTTGGGGGGCAGGAGGGGGAGACGTACATTACTGATCTTTTAGTTCAAAGAATAAGCACCTGAAGCTGTAAAATACAATGCAATTCTTTGTATCCCAAGTGAGGAAGGAGAGGAAAAAACTCTGATTTTGTTAAACAGGGATTTGCATTCCAGTAATCAGAGTAGTTGAGAGGCTGAGACAGGACAATCACAGTGTCGAGGGTACCCTCAACAGCACAGCAAGACTCTCAGAAACCTATCCAGACCGTCTTTCAAAACAAACAAACAAAATTAAAGGTCTGGGGATGTAGCTGAGAAGTAAAATGTCCCTAGGTTCAATCCCCAGAACCAATAAAATAAAATAAAATGGGATAGCTATGCCATTATAAGCTATTATATCAGCACCTCTTTTTAAAAGTTGGATTTCTACAATCAAGAACCAACTGAAATACCTCCAAGAAAGGAGTTTCCCAATAACTGTTTCTGGCTGGTGCAGTAAAAAGATGGACTATAAATCTCGAGAGAGAAATCATTAAAACACTTTTCTAGATACTATTACTTCAGGCCAAATCTTGCCTGTGCCAAGGAGACAGTGGTAGCCAGAATCAAGAATGTTAAGTAAAACCACCAGTACAGAAACAGTTCTAAAGTGGAAGTAGCTGGCATCCGAAAGGCACGTGGTCAGGATATAGGGTCAGCGGCAAGTGGCATAGTTAACACTTTAGAACACCAGGGCATGACATGAACCGCGCAGGGTGGCAGAGTCCAGTCACAAGGTGCACTGCCATAGGAAGGAGCATGTCCAGTTGGTCAAGGCATGACTTTACCCTGACTTAAAACATGATCTTTCTACCACTAACCTGCCCATTTCTCAGTGGTCTCTAAATGTTGCTGAAGCACAAACCAGAGAATTTTCATAGCCTTTCCACATGGTTTCTAGGCAGTCTGTGCTCTTCCCAGAGGTTATCATTGTCCTCAGCGAGGAAGCAGTCCAGATCTGGGAGCCCCAAGGCCATGTAGCTTGAAGTGAATACAAAGCATTTCTGTTTGTCTTCCCAGGAAAAGCCTATTTTATCCAAAGGAGCACAGGGTGGCCATGGAATTATAAATAGAATTTCACAGGTCATGTGTTGCTATGTAATAAATTGTCTCAAAACTTAACACTCATTTGCCCCCTCACCTTTTTTGTGAAGGGAGATCTGGGTGCTGCTCAGAAGGGCCTCTTAAAATCATAGATCAAAATGGACCAGAGAAGCTAGCCATGGTATGCATACCTGTAACGCCAGGACTTGTGAGGCTGAGACAGGAAGAGTTCAGGTTCACAGCTAGCCTCAGCAACTTAGCAAGGCCCTCCACAACTTAGTGAGACCTTGTTTAAAATATTAAAAGGAACCTTTTACAGTGGCCAGGAACATGGGTGGTATAGGGCAGTGACTGGTTCATGCACTTTGGGGCCTCACAAAGCTAGACTTAAATCCCAGCTTTTTTATTTTTATTGTTCACAAAGCTAGACTTAAATCCCAGCTTTTTTATTTTTATTGTTCACTGGGCAACCTGGGGTGCACATCTGAGCCCCTGTGGTTATATCACACCTTTAGAAAAAGAATTAAAATATAAAAAGGACTCAGAGGTAGAGTGCCCCTGGGTTCAATCCCCAGTACCACAACAACAACAAAGATGGACTGGGTCTGCAGCCACTGCACCACCAAGCTCCTCAACAACATCCGGATTTGTGAGGTTTGCTGGCCTCTTCTATTCCTCAATTTCAGAAAGTTGATTCCTGCGTTCCTCACTGGCTGTTGACTGGAGGCTGCCCTCAGTTCCTTGCCAGGTAGACCTCCACAGAGCTATTCATATCAGGACAGCTGATTCCATTCCAAAAAGCAGGTGGGAGGGCAAGTGGGGCAAGGGAGCTGGAAGTCAGTCTTTGTAATCCAACTTTGGAAGTGATGTGCACACTTTGGCCACATACTGGATTCTATAAGAGAATCCAGGCAAAATTAGTCCTGATATTATAGTGTCTGTAAAAGTGCTTTAATTGTTTCCTAAACACTTAATCCTCTTCTAAAATCCAGTCCATAGATTTTGGGCCACGGTCAAGACTGGGGTGAGGTGAGATAAGGTGCGAATTGCCCGTTGAGACCCTTCTGGTAGCTGGAGATTGTTGGCAGCCATCTTAGAAGCTGCCTATCTTAACAGTAAACTTAGAAACTAACCCAAAATAGCTTCTGGAAGATTTTCCTTCAGATTATTTGCCTTTATTCCTAGCTCTAAGCAAAATAAAGCTCAGAAATTGATGAAAGGAACTCAGCTATTTGTCTTCTAAAATGCTGCCTTGCCCAGGTTGTGGTTTGGCCCAAAGGGGCTATCCTTATCTCTTAAGACACACAGGCCTCTAAGCTGAGCCTTTTGTACCTCTTTCAGCTCAGAGCTCCTGCTCCTCACACTACAGAAGCTGGCAGCGCTCCTCACGTGGTCCCTCAGGATACGGCTGCTTCTCAGAGCTTTAGTTCATTCTTTGCCAGATGTCCCCATGTTTCTCTCTCTGAGGTCCTTCTCCACTGCCAGGAACAGAATGCATTTTTCTTTCTGTAAGTATATTTCCCCAGGAAGGTGAGAGAATGACTCACATTTTTCTCACTCAAACTCTAACCTATTCTGTTTCCACCAAGAGGGAAATGGGCAGGTAGAATTAAGTAGGTGAAAGCTATTTGAGAATGTTTTCAAACCTCAGTTTGGACACTAAACATCCAGGCTTATGTGAAGAAAACTGATATGCCAATGGATGAGGCATTCTCCCAGATCATGAGTTATTGGGAATTATGCCATACCAGAGGCAGACCCTCCCCAAGCATCCTTCACACCTTACAGAAGGGCAGCTACACTCCTTCTGAGAACTGCAAGCTCATTGGGAAATCAACTAACCTCTGCCCTTCGTGGAACCTTTTACAGTGGCCAGGAACGTGGGTGGTGTAGGGCAGTGACTGGTTCATGCAAATGGGACCTCACAAAGCTAGGCTTAAATCCCAGCTTATTTTATTATTCACTGGGCAACCTGGGATGCACATCTGAGCCCTCCGTGCTTATATCACACCTTTAGAAAAAGAATTAAATCATGTAATTTTTGGCAGATCAGAGGCCAAGGAGCTACCCCTCCCTCTTGGAGACTTCTGCTCTCCCAGGGTTCTCCCTGTGCCTATTCCTCTTAGCTGTGCTCCCATTTTTCTTCATTCCTCCCCATAAAAAGGTCACCTTCAAAAGTCCTATACCAGTAAACCTCCTCCGGGAGGCTCAGGGGTGAAAGTAAGCCAGGTAGCACCATCATGCTGTGACATGAAGACCTTGGGGCCTTGTCAGTGACCCATCAAAGAGGGCTCTGTGGTTGAACAGGGACACATTAGAAGTGCCCCTCTCAGATCTAATCCCAACCTGTAATCTCACCAATTCTCAGCTCCAGCTACACCCAATCATCCATTTTATCCACTCCTGTTCCCAAGCTGTTGAAAATCACCAAAGCCTGCTGACCAACTCTCACTATAAATCTATGTTATTCAGCACTGCTTATTCACTAATCTTTTTATTTATCCTTATTAACTGTCCTGCTCCACATGGCAGCAATTTCAGTCTCTTCTTTAATCTTTAAATACCCTGTCCCCTTCTTACAGAGCATCCTATATCACTGAAAAGTTAAGTTCTCTCCCCCACCTTTCCTTTCCTACACCTCAGACAATTTGATTGTTTCATGTGGCCCTTTAGATCCCCTAATCTGCAAAACGGAAGGATACAGATCCTTTTCCAAAGCTAACAGCAAACTTTTGATCCCATACCTCATGACTCCTCCAAGATTTTGTCACACTGATCATCCCCTCTCCTTCTCTTGCAGGGTTAACATCTCCCTTTAGGCCTTAGGGTAAGATGATTCTTCCATGTGTCCTCACACTTGTCCCCCCAACTCCCACATGGACAACTGCCCTTCTATCCATCAACATCACATACAAACCACATTCTCCACTCTATATCACGAATTTACCTCTTGACTCCTAGAACCAAGCTTCCATCTCCAGTGTTTCACAAAATGTGCTCTCTCAGATGTCTCTGATAACTTTCTGGACCCTTCCGCAATATTCAAGGGATCTGTCCTCTCCTTCAGTTGCTTTTTTGCTGTTTTATGCTCCTATTTTTTCTGCTGTTCCTTCTCATTTCCACTGCCTGACCATCTCTTAGCTCTTAAGTGTAAAGATTTAAGATGTGTTTGTTCTAAGTGTCTCCTCTTTTCTGTGTATCCCTCTTGTTGTTCAATGATACCTATTCCCTTGGGGCTAACTATTATATATCAACACCAAATACTTATAAACCTGTCTCACTCAAGCTGCGCATGCTGCAGAGCCTTGGTTCCTTCTGAGAGTTCCTACTTACACCAAGCAAAACCCCCTAAATGACGTGCCTTCATTACCAGCCTGCTGACCAACACCCACTATAAATCTATGTTCCTCAGACCTGCTTGCTCACTAATCCTTTTATTTATCCTTATTACCTGCCTGTCCTGTTCCATATGGCAGCAATTTCAATTTATTCTACTCCTCTCTAATCTCCAAATACCCCATTCCATTCTCCTAGAACACTTCTATTCTAAAACTCTTATAACAGAACTCATCGCCTTTCCCACCAGCTCCCAAAAAAATCTGCTTCACCTATGTTTCCTCATCTACTCTCCCTTTACCTATTTTCTCTTCTCAGCCTGTTTCTATAGTTAGGTTCCTCCTTCATTTACCTATACAGAACTCCAGTTTCCCACATGACTGAACACAGTCCCCAAAGCTGCTGATCCGTTTCCATTTCCATCAGAACCATCTTCATCATTAATCACTGGGACTGTATCACTGGCAGTTTGTCTTAAATCTCTCATCTCCCCAAATGACATGTATTTCATTGCAGGAACAGTCAAAGTGATGGCCACAGAATGAGATCAAATACCTGGAGAAGTCTTTTGAGTACAAGGAACCACTGACAGAGGCAAGACCTAGTCCATGACACTTATCTTTGACACAGAGAGATGCCCCTCAGTGTCTGGTCACCAAGGGAAACACAACCATAGGAATGGCAAATCACAAACACATGTGCTTTTTTATTATTGGGGCCTTTGAGAATAAAGGTTATACTTTAAGGACACTAAACAATACCTTGTCCAAAGTAAGAAGGCTCTCATGCTTTTTAGAAGAAACAGCGGGAGACAGAATGTCTCTGCAAAGTCTTAAGAGAGTGCTCATAAATGAGCACAATTCTCTTTTAATTTTCAGTGCCATGACCTTGGAAGTAGGCACAGCAAATCAGGGAGCCTGTGTTAGTTCAAAATCAGAGCTGCCCTCTCTGATCATTGACTCATCAGGAAAGAGCATCACTGTCTTATCTTTTCCTCCATGGAACCAGACTACCAGGAAATTCCAACACAGGACAGACTGCAGAAGAGATACCTCCTCCTGTCACTTTCAACTGACTCAAAGGTTCTTATGATTTATCAGAACATCAAGCAGTTCAGGAACACATTTTGAGCTAAGCATGTTTCTCTGCTGGCATGGAACCTGTGAAGCAGATGGGAAAGGGCAGAGACCATCCGCCGCCATCAGCCAAGCGAGGCCAGCTTTGCTAACCAAACGATTCAGACACATTTGTCATTCCCCACCTTCTGCCTGCAGGTGCTGCATCTTAAAAACTCAGAGCTCCTGTTTCAGCATCCCTATGTAGATATATGCAGCCTATTTCCACTTCCCTCCATGTCACTTCTCCTTCTAGCTTCATCTTAATTTATAGAGATTGCAGACAGCAAGGAATCAGCAATGATTAACTAGAAGAGATACCTCAAAGTCACAGATCAATTCACTTCCTTCTTCAGCAATCTAAAGAAGGTATCTCATTTCTTTCTGGTTATTTTAGTACCTTTGAATCTCAGTAATAAGGGGATTTCCAAAGCTCATTTCTCTGATGGTGAGACAGACACCATCTAAATCTTGGGGGGTGTAGAGAGCAGCAGGCAATACCCATCTTGCAATTGGCCTCC
Source organism: Muscardinus avellanarius (assembly GCF_963383645.1). Classification (NCBI taxonomy): domain Eukaryota; kingdom Metazoa; phylum Chordata; class Mammalia; order Rodentia; family Gliridae; genus Muscardinus; species Muscardinus avellanarius. The sequence continues at coordinate 35,516,344 of NC_137801.1, forward strand.
TACCAGGCCATTCAGCCCAGATACTCTCATCCTGCATCAGGATGACTCTTTTCATGGACCATCACAGGCTCTCTGATCATATCTCAAGTTGCAGGCCAAGAGTTAGGTTCAAGATGACATATTTCATGATTTAGGCACTACACATGGAAAAGAGTCTTCAGTCCTGAAGTCAACATTCATCATATTACCTTTTCCAGCTAAAGAAAGGAATAACATAAATCTTTTAAACTGATCTGTATGCTATTTTTTCTGGGAATTTTTTCAGTCTTCTCTGATAGTTGCTGGAGTAGGTACCAGCAAATCAGACCAATTGAGTTTATTCTTTCCCTGACTCAACAGAGCAGTTGGCAATAAACTGGCCCAAAATCAAGCAAATTCACAATTCTTACCTAACTTCAGAAATTAGGTGAAAGAAGAGTAGGGAAGAGGCACAGCACGCCCATCTTTCTTAATCAATCCATATATACTATATATATATATACTCTAAGCCATAGGAGAGAAGATGCTAGAAACTTTTAACAACCACCAACTAGAAGTACCATATACAATAAGACCTAACTGAGGGGATGGGAGGGGGGAAGACAGAAACTCTAAAGCATGTGATAGCAAAGTCAATCACTGAGCCAAGCATGGGAAGGAGGGTTTGGATCAGGTATGGGCTAATTGGATGATGTGTACATGTATGTCTCCACAAGTCTTTTATCCCATTAAGATGTATGACTACAATGCACCAGTGAAAAAAAACATAAAAAAAAAAGAAATAGTGACTTGTGTTCACTTTCTCTCTCAGGCCTCCACAGTCTCTTTGGCTTACCTCCATTAAAAGATTTACTAAGAAAAATCTGGATTTCTCACTATTGTAGTATTTATTAACTATAAAGTAAAAAATGAAAATAGAATTCCATTTTCATTTTAGTTCCAAGAGATAAATATAACAAACACACATAGTAATTCCTGTATGCATAATTATAATATCACTAAATAAAGAGCAAGATAGCAAAATGGCTATCCAATTTTCTGTCTGAGTTACCTTTTAACAGTTACTTAACTTCTCAATGTCCCTATCTGTAAGATGGGTATAATAATAGTTCCTACCATCCTATAAAGCAGAGTTTCTCTATATTAGTATTATCTACCCTAAGGGTAGGTTAACCCTTTGTTTATGGAGAGCTGTTTTATGCATTGTTCAGCAGCAATCCTGGCCTTCAAACACCAGACTCCAATAATACCTCTCTCTCTTCCAGATATGATGACCAAAATATCTCCAGATGTTGCCAGATATCTCCTGGGGCACAAAATCATCTTCAGAGGAAAGCGACTGCTATAGAAGAATAAAAGAGCCAAGAAGATGTATTAAATGCTTAGATCTGGGCATGTTGGCACACGCTTTGATCCCAGTTCTTGGGAGCCTGAGACAAGAGGATCACAGGTTTGCAACCAACTCAGTAACTTAGTGTGGCCCTTTATAACTTAGTGACACATCATTTCAAGTAAATTTAAAAAAAAAAAAACTAAAGGTAGGGCTTGGGTGTATTTTGTTTTCAAAGGTAGAATGCCAATGGGTTCAATCCCCAGTACCACAAAAATAAATAAATAAATAAATAAATAAATAAATAAATAAATAAATGAGTTAGGCCTGTTCTAAACACATAAAAAGTATTCTTTGACATGACCCAGAGGATACAAGTTTGGAAAATACAGTTTGCTCTGTACCAAAGAGGACTTCACTATTCTGATATACTTCCTAATAAGTGATGCCCTCCTGAACCACTCTCTATCCTTCAAAGACCTTGATAAAAGAATCCAAGTGACACTGAACATCTGACAAACTTATAAGCACTTCCATTATTCTCTCTCGCTCTTCTCTATTGAATGGTACAAGCAATTTGTTGAAAATAGTGTGTTATTTCCCTCGATACTTGAATGCCTGCCCAGCCAAAGACACTGTACACTATAGAGAATATTTTATTTGATTTTACAAACAATAAAAATAACCCATCTGGTTTCGTCCTTTTTATCTTTATTTAAAGGCCATCTTGTTGTAACATGGAAAATTTGGTTTGCCTGATGCACAAAAGGAACTAATGGTCCTCTCCCTCCTTGACTCTGATGCCTGGCACAGCCCGGGTGCCTCACAAATAATGGAAGTAGCCATTGCATCTATGGACACCTCTCAGTGTTGCAAGTCAGGAAAATTTATCTTTATCTAAAGACTGACTCTCTCTTTTTGTGCTCTCTCTGCAGAGTGTTTAGGCAAGTACTAACTATGCAGCTGCTTTGTGTAAGCTTCATGACCCTTGAGGCCACTCACAAGTTCTGCTCCCATTTATAGTATAAATCCAGAGAGATGGAGACCATGGCAATTCCTTAATTCAGTCCTCTTTTCCCTGGCTTAATACCCAGTCCAGGTTACTCTTCCTCATAGATGACAGTGGGCTGGACCCGAACCATCTTGGTCCCATCTTTTTTACATGAACTTTGTCAGTGGACTCTCAAAATGAGGCATGCACACTGCATCCACGCTCCACGTGTATGGCATGACCAAAGAACCAGTCAACCTGCAAAGCAGCCCTAGAAGTTGTCTCACCAGGCAAGGTCTCATAATTACTTAAAATTTAAAGCAAAGTAAGACCGCAGGTGCTTTTCATAAAAATTCTCTCTCAAGAAAGTTTACCTTCACTTTCTACTCATGGGTTATATATTTTGAACAAAAAATACATATTAAATGATCAGGAAAAATGGACGACTATCTTAAGTAGAGGCCAGGATATCAGGAGAGTTTTAAATGTTGATTCCATAAACCAACCCTTCAACTACCCATTATTCCTCCAACTTTTTCCAGGAGCGTTGAACCCTTTAAATTTTGACTGAATAAATTGTTATCTTCATCTAAAACAGTGTAGGCAAACTATAGCCAAAAGCCCAAATCCATCTACCACCTCTTTTTGTAAATAAAGTTTTATTGAAACATAGCCATGCTCATTTGCTTACTTATTATCTACTTTTTTCCCACTACAATGCCAAAATTGCAACAGAGACTATATTGTCCACAGACCAAAAATATTTACCAACGGGCCCTTTAAGGAAAAATCCACCCATTCCTCCACCTATGCCTTTGACAAATATAGTCTAGGATCAAGCTAAGTTGGGTGCTATGGGCCTTCAGTTCATATCAAATGATTAAGCAGTGCATTTAGGAATCGTGGCTACACAGCTTTGTATTCATGTAAAAGTGCGATCATTTCTAGGGTACAGGCAGAACTCAAAATCCACGCCCTCTTGGAATTGCTTGATGCTAATAATCACATCACTATACAAGTGGGATTCATTAGTTAACTACTGATTAACTAATTCAAAAACTGTTCTCCTATGATACAAGTAGATAAGGAGAAAAGAATGGGAAACAGAACAAGTAAATTCTGAGGGAAGAAAGGAGGCTGGAGAGAAAATTGATTCCAAGAAGCAGCCAGAGGTCCAGAATCAAGAGGGGCTTCTACAGAGATGAACGGGCTTGTCCTGCTGGTGGGTCTGCTTCCCACTCGTGCAGGTCTGGGCTTGTGAGGGCTTTAGTGCTGCTCTTGAGGCAGGTGACTTGGAAAATCACCATGGTTGCTGTTTGAAACTGCTGCCAAACAGGCTCCCTCCTGTTGGCCCAGTAGACAGGTGGTGACTTACTAAGCCCAACACTGCATTGAAATTCTGTATGACAGTAAATTCTCACCACCTAAATTCAAGCCATTAAAATTCATGCATCCCCTTTAAAACTTTATGCCCATTTCTCATTTCTAACTAACAGTTTTATTCACAGCTGATTCCTGGACCGCGGACTTAGCCATCTACATTGTGCTGTTAGGGCTACCTGCTTGAAGGAAAAAATAATATTTGCATTTAAACACACAGACACACTAAACAGAGCCCCATTGTTAACAAATATTAGGCCCAATGCTCTGTACCTGAGAACCATCTGAAGAGTGGATCTTTGCCAGGAGATCCATTGTCAACTAGTTCAGAGAATGAGCTATGGTATCCAGTAGACTTGGACTGGGATTTTGACCCATTACTTGACCCCAGCAAGGCTCAATTTCTCTATCTGCAAAATGAAAATAACAGTAATTCTCCCCCATAGGGTCATTTTAAATGATATACTGCATATAAAGTTCAAAGCATCTGGTACCTAGTAAACATTCCGGAAATGCTTAAATTCTAGTGATTTCTAAGACAATGCTCAAAATGTTTATCCCTGTTTGGACAGCAACATCAAAATAACATGCCCTACTTAACAAAAGAGAACACAAGGGCATACAAGTTCTTCGATTTTTCCCAAGGCAAAAAAACAAGTGCTGATGCTCATGTGGAAAGAATGTTTTCAGTCCATTGCCTACTCGAGATACTCCCATAAAAGAAGTCATTATATTATTAAACAAGCAATCACCTTTGTTTTATTATTTTTCCAAATAAAAATCACCCATGTCGAACCTAACGGCCAGCTGCTCAGGAGTTCCCACATCCTCTAGCCTTACTGAGTAACCCTTACCTATCATACTTGTACTAAGCAAGATGTAGGTTCTGCTGTTAACCACAGAGAGACAAGAGCACTGTGGGTCACCCTAGACACAGGCTTATTCTACCCTCTGGTAATCCTTCAGTAGCTCAGCTCTACAAGAGCACCCAGGATGCAAGCTCCTTTTACTTGTTGTTCTGTCTTCTCCTGAGTTCCTGAAACAGTAGAATTGGCATCATTCAAGAAGATATTAAAAAGGCAAATTCTAGCCCTTCGCAGTAGCACACGCCTGTAATACCAGTACTGAGGAGGTTGAGGCAGGAGAACTGCAGGTTCAAGACAAGCCTTAACAATTTAACAAGGCCCTCAGCAACTTAGTGAGACCCAAAGTTTACTTCATTAACAATTAAATCCTTCCAGGAAGAAAAAAGTGCATATTATAACAATGAATATGTCTAAAGATATAGCAAATGTGAACTTGAGCAAGGCACTGCTCTAAGCACTTTGCATATAATTCTGTAATTCTCTCAACATCCCTGTCTATTCTTTCTTTGTATGTGGTACTGAGGATGGAACCCAGGGGCATTTTACTTCTGAGCTACACCCCCAGAACTATTTTTTATTCTTTATTTTGAAACAAGTCTCACTCAGCTATAAATGGCCTAAGTACAGGAGGCTGTCCTCGAATCACCATCTTCCTGTCTCAGCCTCCCAAATGCTGGGATTACAAGTGTGAACCACCATGCCCAGCTCACCTCTGTCTATATTTAGCCCCAATTTTACAGGTTGAGGAAACTGAGGCACTAAGAATGATGTGGGCAACTCACCCAAGCAGCAGAGGCGAGAATCAGCCCAGCCAGGTGGAATCCACTCAGACTCTTCAACACCATACTTAGCAGGATCTTTCCACCCTGTCAATCACACATTTCCCAAGAAAAGCCATCCTACCACTCACTTGTGGGACCCAGTACATAAGAGATGTTCTCTCATGCAGCTGCACATGGAGTTTCTAATTCGTCCCCTATCCAAGATATAAAAATGCATGATTGATAAAAATACAAAATAGGGAGAATCTTGTGAAAATCAAGATGAGACCCAAGGAAGGGACAGGAGGTAAGGATGGAGTGGCCCCTGCCCTTTCTGTGTCAGCTCTTTTAAGGCAGCATCTCCAATACCAGAGAGAGCTGGGAGGGGCCAGAAGGGGGTTCTTCCAGCCTGGAAGTTCCCAGGTTGCCCCGTCTGGGAAGAAGAGGTTGCTTGACAGGAAGATATGTGATTCCAGCCAGTCCCCAAAAGAGAATCACACTAAGCAGTGTCAAAGAGCAGTTGCACCGGATGGTGTACAGCAGACAGGAATGCTTGACCAGGACTAGTGTACAAAGGAGAGAGACTGCACTCAACTGCTGAAACACAAGCGGGTGAGCTGCCCAGGCTGGGGTGAGCCAGTGCACAGAGCTGGGGAGGGGGGGGCTGTCCGTGCACTGAGGCCCTGAAGTTTGTAAATCAATGCTTAAGAAGTTAGGCTCCTACCTTCCCACTGGGAGCTTTGGGCACTATCTTTCTTGTGTTTTGTTTGTTTCTGTTTTGGGTACTGGGAATTGAACCCAGGAAGAGTCTACCTCTGATCTACTTTATTTTTTTTTATTTTGAAAAAAAGTGTAAGTTGCAGCGGGTCTCATAAGTTGCTAAGACCGGCCTCCAATCTGCAGTCCTCCTGTCTCAGGTTCCCAAGTACTGGAATTACAGGTATGCCCATCAGGAAATGCTGTGGGCACTTTCTTGATGATCAGGATGGCTTCAGGTCCTAGAGAAAGGCATTCGTGGCATATAAAAGTGGTTAAAGAGTAGGAGATTTGCACCTGAAAGGGGCAAAAAACGGAATTTGCAATTGAAGGTAATATAAAGTAAATATTCTAAGAAAAGGGGCAGGTGCCTAGGATGGGAATGAAGCTATCTAAAATTTAGTCAAACCTGTGGAACCTTAAGGGCATCTTGCCCAGCAGGCTCCCCCCACAGGGCAGGGCTGGCAGGGACCTTTCATACTGGCCTGGCCATGAGGCCCCTGATCCGCAGGAACACCCTGTGCCCACTGCAGCAGTTTGAAGCTGATTCTTTCCTTTCATTGTGAAATTCGCCCCTGTTTTTGGAAAGCGATTACTTTCTCCCCTTTTCTGATTGGTCTTTCTCCCCCTCTCCTTTGACATCTAAACTGTTAGCATTTTAAAAATCATTTCCTTTAAAGAGATAGGACTGAATGGTGACACTTTCATCACCATCTCTCAGCCCCGTGCCGATTTAGCTGACTTTGCATGTTTAAAACACAGCCCTGCTTCCTGCAGGGGGGGAGATAGCAACCATTTAAACACCACTGTTGCCAGCAGGCTTTCTTCTGCTTAATTCTGGACAGCTTTTACCTGAATGGCATAGGTACAATTCTCCTCGGAGACAAGACAGTCCAATGAGAGACCGTTGGCAAGGAAAATGCTGAGACACAATTCATGCAAGAGGAAGAAAAAATTCTACTTAAATAGAATTCCTAGGAGCACAATTCACAACCTTAACCACAGACAGTATGTGTCTGGACCCTGAAAAAGAACCATAAGTCACTCTAAAAGAGTAACGCCCTTCTAGGAAGACTTTGTCAAGGCTTATTTAATTCCCTTGTGCTGGGATGTGAAAGGGTTCTTCCACAGCCCCTCTATGTCTTTTTCACTGGGAAGTTCAGTGTTTGCATTGTGGTGAGAATCAGGTTTCAAACCCATGGGAAACTTGAAGCAGCTTCTCCATTTCACCTGCGTGGGAGAGAAAGCAACCTGCTCCCTGCCCCATCCCCACAATGGTCACGCTTTCTCACCCCCACAACAAGCTAATTCCAGCATTATTAGTAACAAAGCTAGCAGGGTGTGGTGGCACACATGTGTAATCCCATACCTTGGGAAGCTGAGACAGGATGATCACATATTTAAGGTCAGCCTCAGCAATTTAGAGAGAGCCTAAGCAACCTAGCAAGACCCTATTTCAAAATAAAATTGGGCTGGTGATATAGCTCAGATATAGAATGTCCCTGCATTCAGTCTCCAGTACCACCAAATTTTTTTAAAATGTAACAAGGCTGCTTTGGAGAGCAACTGAAAGATTCTACTGTGAAGTCTATTTCTTCATCCTTTTGACCTAGTTAGAAAATAGACCCTCTATATCTCTGCCCTGAAAACACGATTACAGGGAGTTCCAGAGATGATCTCCATGGAAGAGTTCAGGACTCTGCCCCAGGAAACGCATTAGATCCTCAGAGTTAATGTAGACAGGACAAGGACCACGGAGAGAGACAGTTCCTGTATCTGGGACAACAGCTGAGCAAGGTGCAAATAGCTCCGCAAGCAGCCATCTCTGATGCAGGTTACAGAGCACCTTTCTCTTCTTGAGGGGAAACCATGTGGTGACCATAAGAAAGATTAACATCGACACTGAAAAGAAGAGAAGAGCTGTTACTCACTGGACGCTCACAGTGAAGCAGAGACAGGGGGCATCAGACCCAATGCAGGGAGTCTCTTAGGAGAGAGAACAAATCTATCAACCCACCAAGCCTCTGGCCTGCTTCGCTGTCATCCAGTCTCTCCCTAAGCCAGCCTCCTGTTTCAAGAGTCTCCTTGACTGAAACAGGTAAGCTGTTCCTCTATATTTTGTGTTTGGCTTTTAACATTATATTTTTTTAAAATACAACTTAACCGCTGTCCACAAACAACCTGCTGCTTTTCAAATCAAAGAGCCTGATAAGATGAACATAATATCACATTTATTTTTGCATATTCATTTTTTTCAAATCCTTAATTAAAAATAATTTCTAAAGGGACCAAAGAAAATATCAAGGCTTGTTATGGAAAACTTGAAATGAGACACTTAAAATATGGTAGGAATACCTTCCCACCCACGTCACCCCAGCGTTCCATGTCTCAAGCCCTGCGTGTCAGGATGAGCTACTTCAACCTGCTTCCTCCGCTTCTTTTTATAACCACGGTTCAGACTATTAAAATAATCAGCAACAGGAAACCATGAAATGAAAGATACCTCAAAACCTGGGGAGATGGAGAGTGGTCTCAATTCACATTCAACTTGGCTCTGAACTTGAGGGGAGGAACAGAAGGAAAACATCACAAGTGTTGTGACATTTATTTTTGCACTAGTATAAGCTCTCTTGGGGTTCTGACTCAATCTTCCAATTTTACAGATAATACACTCAGACACAGAGAATTTAAGAGCTGGCACAAATGTACAGATCTGAACTGACTCTGAACTTGACCCCTGTCAGCTGAGCCTTTCTGAACTCTTTACCCCTTGACATTTTCTTCCAGTTCTAAAGTATAACTCTTCCCTGAACTTGGATAGAACCAAGATACAGTGGCCAGGGAAGGCTTTGGCAGCAGTAAGGTTTCCATCTATCAGCTGTTGAGTCAAGCAAATTTTGATTTCGTTTCCTAGGCAATGCAAGGATGCTTGCACTAATGAGTTGTGTGCACTTGACAAAAAAGAAGTGATAGGGCCGGGCGTGATGGCGTAGGCTTGTAATCCCGTGCTTGGGAGGCTGAGACAGGAGGATCGCACAGGCTCGAAGCTAGCCTCAGCTACTTAGTGAGGCTCTCAGCAACTCAGTGAGACCCTGTTTCCAAATAAAATATAAAATAGGTCTCAGAGTATAGCCCGGAGATAGAAAAGCCCCTGGGGTCCACTCCAGTACCACAAAAAAATTTAAAAAAAAAAGAAGTGAAATGATAGAAAGAAAAGCTAATGCTCATGGCCAGGCCAGCCTTCTAAGCACCAGGACTGACCTAGGAGTCTTTGCACATATTCACTTGATGGAAGACATCTCAGCAGCTTGCAAGATGAGTAAACTGAAGCAGAAGGAGAGCTCAATCACTTGGCCAAGGTCGGAAACAACTGGTGCAAAATCAAAATTTAAAGACAAGTCTGTGGCACTTCCAGAGCACAGGCTGTTTCCACCAAACATTTCTGGCCCCCGACTCTACATCTTCATTTCACATTTGCAAAATGGAGGTCGTATGAATATTACCAAGGAAAGATATGCACACACCTTCATATACATGTGTGTTTATCTGAAAAGAAAGAGTTATCAGGAAATACCCCAAAGTGCTGAATGCTGGTTTCCTCGGGGCGAGGGAGCAAGCACAGTAGAGAGAAGCAAGGAGGCGGGAGGGGAGTCCCATGCAGGACCCGGACGCTTCACAGTCAAGGGTACCTACAAATCACTTGTGCAACTGAAACAATTAAACCAGTAATAAGAGACTGAACTAGATCTTTCCAGAAGTCCCATCCAGCTACACCATTGTGTATTTATCCTCACTGAGCAGCCAATCTTTCCATGGCCTCCAGTAGAGTTGGTTTACTGGAAAATGCTATGTAGTTTGTGGAACAATTGTGTCATCTAGTGGTCATTGTAAAAATTGCAGGGCATCCTGGAGAATAAAATTGACCAAACCACTTTATGTGCATGTACAAATATCTCCCAACAAATCTCACTATTACCTATAAATATAATTCATCCGTAGAAAAATTAAAAATTACAAAGCACTTTTTTGTGGTATTGGGGTTCCTGGAAGCCCTTCTACCTCCGGGCTACACTCCCAGACCTATTTTTACATTTTTATTTGGAAACAGGGTCTCCTAAACCAGCACGCGCGGCTGGCTTCAAACCTGCATGATCCTCCTGTCTCTGCCTCCCAAGCGCGGGGATTACAAGCATGCGCCACCACGCCCGGCACAAAGCACTTTTTAAATAGAATTGTTCAGCAGTCAGACTTAAGAACAACAGAGTTCAATTTTTATTTAGTAATAAGTAATTAAGTTAACAGGAATAATTTTATCTATAATTAATTTTATTTATTCCCCCCAATCCAATACTGTGTTCTACATGTTCCTAGTGTTGATATTTTACACTTTTAATCAGTCCAGAGATTCAATATTATAACCAAAAAGAAAAAAAAAACAGGCACTCAAAGAATTAGCCTTCCTCAAAGAAGCAATCTCTCTAGACTGAGGACAACTTTTCCCATGAACAATGCCCTTCCACCTCCCAGCACCACCTCCAGTCTACTGCTGAAGGTGTGCCAAGAGAAAGTCTCCCTTCCAGCAATATCCTCTGTGAGGCTCTGGAAATACCCACCCAAAGCTGGATCAAGAGACAAGATACGCCAGAAAATGCTTGAAGCATCATCTCCACAAATCCTTGTAACAATTTGGAAGTGCTGTGCCATGAAACACCCCCACCTCACTGACAAGCAGATTGAGTCTGCTGCTGAGTAAGATGCTCTCTGTTTTGAGATTTCAAACATTTCTCACCAGTTCCATCCTGTATTGGTGGGTGTTCTTACAAACTGCATTATGGATGTGTAGGCCCTACAAGACACCAGTCAGCCATCTGTCATCCAAAGTTGGACATCATAGTCAGTTGAAATTATGAATTTGAAAGATGCATGGAAGAGCACTGGTTCAGGGAGGAGTGGTGTATTGCAATATCCAAACAGATGCATGGAAGAGACTTTTAAACACTGCTAGTGAAAATGTAGGTTTTTATAGCCTTTCCTAAAATCAATCTGGCAACATCTGTTACAATTCTAAATCCTTCATAAGGATAGATCTATAAGGATGTTGCTTGCACTTTGCTAATAGTGACCCCAAAAAATTTTTTCAGGTCTGGTGCTGGAACCCAGAGGCATTTGACCTCCGAGCTACAACCCCTGCCCAAATTTTTTATTCTTTGTTTCAAAACAGGGTCTCACTGAGTTGCGAAGGGCCTCACTAAGTAGCTGAGGCTGTCCGCGAACCACTATTCTCCGGTATCAGCCTCCCAAATGCTGAGATTACAAGCATGCACCACCACTCCCGGCTACCAAAAAATATTTTTAAGAACTAGAAGTTTTTTAAAAATGCCCAAAGATAGGGAAATGATTGAGTACATTATGGTACTTAGGGACCTTCATTTTTGTTGTTGTTTATGGTGGTGGTGGTGGTGGTAGTTTTTTGTTGTTTTGTTGGTGTGTGTGTGTGTGTGTGTGTGTGTGTGTGTGTGTGTGTGTGTGTGTACAGGGGATTGAACCTCAGGGTATTCTATCTCTGAACTACACTTCCAGTCTGATTTTATGTTTTGTTTTTTAAAACAGAGTCTCACTAGGTTCCTGGCAGTCTTGCTACTTGCTGAGGCTGTCTTCAAACCTGTGATTCCCCTGTCTCAATCTCCCCAGTGTTGGGATTACAGGTATGCACCACCATGCCCAGCTGGAGCCTTGGCATTTTATGCCACTATTAAAAGTGAATTCAGGTTAAAGAAATAGGCTTGCAAAGATTCCCACAAAGTACAATTGAAGAGAAGCTAGATTGGAGAAAAGTCCTAGAAATATTTGTATAAAATATACATGTGTGTGTTTATTTTGTATGTATGTATATACTATAGTGTATACTATATTGTAAGCATGAAAGATAGGAAGAATACATCTATATTATTATCAGTTAAAGAAAGGAAGTGATAAGTGTAAGTACATATACTAACTCCCAAATAAATTATCTGGACAGTTAAAGAATTATCTTAGGAGAATGCCAAATAGGTTGCAAAAAAAGCACTTAATAATTTCCCTGCATAGGAGGCACATTATAGTGTCTTGTTGAAGTCCTTGCAATATGCCATGGGCCTCTACTGGTGAAGGAGGGGGTAGAAGAGTACTTTATATTTATTTTACACAAAACCGCATACTCATACACACACACACACACACACACACACACACACACTGAAGAAGTTACTCAAGTTAGGGTGGGATGGTTAATGGAGAAAGAAGAATTTAGCTCACTAATACTTGTCCTGTAACACAGCACTGTGAAGCCACACGGTGATCATGGCTTGAGCACAGGGCAGCACCGTGGACAGCGCCCCCTGGCCGCCTGCACTTGGTCCAGGATGGAGGAAGGCTGCACTTGGTCCAGGATGGAGGAAGGCTGCACTTGGTCCAGGATGGAGGAAGGCCAAGAATCCTGCCGTCCCATACAACTAGGGAGGCCAGCTAAAATTGGTTTCAGTTAAGTAGTTGAAGGCTGAGAGAAAACTCTTGGTGAGTTTTTAAAATCCTTCCACTTCATGGAAGTGACTTCACTGACCAGAGAAGAAGCTTCTGAATGAGAGGGTATGAAGAGTAAAGTCTTGTCTCCCATGGTATGGGCTGCTGAGAGTGGGCTCTATGCTCCATTTTGTAGGTGCAGAATGCCTGAGAATAGATAGGGGTGAGAAACAAAGATAATGGAACAAAACAAGACTTACAGAAAGGTCAGAAGAGAAAGCCCAGGAGCCCTGTGACTCGGCACTTTTGATAGCCAGGAGGCTTTGAGATCCCCCAGAAGAGGAAAACTATTCCCAAAAAAGCAGCAAAAATATCAAGTAAGGGAGTGGGCCAGGGATTTGCAGCACTAACAATAGTGCCTGGTGAGACACGTCGTTAGGCAGTTTGTAGGCTATAAGCCACTGCCAGAACATCAGGGAGAAAAGAACAGAGAAGGAAAAAATCAGAGAGTAAGAGAGAGAAGAGCTCATTTATTCACATATGAGGCAATCTGCAAAGACTCCTTAAAAAACAACTAAGAGAGTTTCAGGAGATTAACTTCCCGCAGTTAAGACTTTGGAACTCAGAGCTATCAATTTTAGATATTGATGACTATGTGGCTATATTTGAAATCAGATGCATCTGGATCCTGAGATATCTGGAGTATAGTACTAATTTTAGGATGACCATCTCATTTCAGTTTTCCTATAACTTTCTTTTTATTTTTTATTATTTATTTATTATGGCACTGAAAATTAAATCCAGAAGCATTCCTCCACTGGGCAACACCCCCAGCCCTCTTTTTTAATTTTGAAACAGGGCCTCGCTACATTGCTAAGGATCTTACCAAGTTGCTGAGGTGCCTCAAACCTGTGATGCTCCTATCCTAGCCTCCCAAATACTGCGATTACAGGTATGCACCAGCATGCCCGGATTTTCCTATTACTTTCTTGTGTTGTCTTGTTTTGTTTTGTTTTCAGTGAAAGCCACATTTCTTTGGAAGTCCCTCAGTCCCAGTGAGGCTAAAATGGTTGGTGAGCTCCTAAGCATATGCCCTGGCCTCTGCTGTTGTCTGAATATCTCCTCAAAAACTCATGTAGAAACCTAATCCCCACTGTAATGACATGGAGAGGTGGGAACTTTAACAACCATCAGGTCATGAGGACCCTGCCTTTGTGAAGGGTTATTGGGAGTGAGTAAATTATCCAGAAGTGGACCCAGCCTGCCCCCTCCATCTCACACACTCACCAAACCACCACCTACCATGAGATGACGCAGCCAGAGGCCCCACCAAATGCAGAGAAGATGCTGGCTAGCATCACGCCCTCCCAGCTTCCAGAACTGGGAGCCAAATAAATTTTATTTCTCTAGAAATTACCCAGTCTCTGATCATCCATTATAGCAGCAGAAAACAGACTACTCCACCATCCAACTCTCAGACTGAACATGTCCTGTACTAAACACTTTTAGTCTATATCAAAATGGTTCAACAAGAATCAGCAAAAATAAAAGTTGAGCTGGGCGTGGTGGTGCACACTTGTAATCCCCGTGCTTGGGAGGCAGAGACAGGAAGATCACGCAGGTTCAAAGCCAGCCACGCTGGCTTAAGAGACCCTGTTTCCAAATAAAATATAAAATAGGTCTGGGAGTGTAGCCCAGAGGTAGAAGGTCCCTGGGTTCAATCCCCAGTATTATTAAAAAATAAATAAATAAAATAAAAGTTGATGGTACTTACTGTCCTGAGCTTCACTTGAACTACTGAAGCTCTGCTACGAACCTGATCAGAAAGCAAGGAGCTTCCCTGGGAGAAATGTAGGCCTGGAGAACCGAAGAGGACAGTGGATGATATTGAGAAGGCAAAAATCCCCAGTGCAGTCAGCACCACGTAGCAGATGTCAACCCTCGCCTACTTTGGGAAGCTGCCAAGCACCTAATGAGCAAAAGAAAGGCCAGTTCAGATGCCTCCAAAAAATAGATTAGCCAGGGAACAATTAAAGGCCTTGAATGAGCAATTAGCCCAACTGGCAAAGATGTATAAATCCTCCCTTGATCAAAACAGTTAATTGAAATTATCAGCCTTTGGAGGCAAATTACTCTTTTTGAAATTAGTGAATGCAGCATTAGAGCAATCCAGAGATATAAGGAAAAGGTCAACAAAGCACTTATTCAGAAAGAAGAGACCTAAATTCTTTATTCAAACTCACAGTAATTAAATCAACAATGTATTTAGCCAAATGGGCACCCTTGACTATTGTGTTGAATATAACAGGGTATGCTTTGCTCTACTCTCTTGGAGCAGACAGGTTATACACAAAACCTAGCCAAGGAAAATGGAAGCATATGTGAACCAAATGTTCTGCTGCAGTCGCCCAAACTCAGTCCTTGGATTGAGGTCTGGAATAGAGGCTCCCAGGTGCTATTAAACTTGGTTTATGTACTTTGATTTAAAAGGCATCCTGTCTTACATATTCACTGTAAAATATATGTTTTACAATTCTTAGTCATTTTAGCTGCATAATTTTGAATACTCTAATAGTTTAGACCAGTGGTTCTCAAACAGAAGCTAATTTCCCCCCACCTCCAAAACCATTTGGCCCAAGTGCCGTTTAGCAATGCTTATAGTCATTTTTGTGACACCTGGAGAAGAGGATGCTCCTGGCAGCTGGAAGATAGATACCAATGATGCTGCTACACATCCTGCAATGCACAGGACATCTTCTCACAAAAGTTAATTACCAGGCAAAAATGTCAACAGGGGCCAGATGTGGTGGCACACACCTGTAAACCCAGTAGGCTGAGACAGGAAGATTGCACATTTGAGGCCAGCCTAAGAAACCTAGGGAGATCTTGTTTCAAAAGGAAAAAATAAAAAGGGCAGGGAATGTAGCTTGAAGGTACTGGGTTTAATCTCCAGTACCACCAAAAAAAAAAAAAAAAGTCAACAGGGCATATGTCTGAATGTTGGATTCAGACATACTCTAATTTGACATTTTAATTCATTCTAATCATAAAAAGGAATGCTTTCTGCAATAAATTCATGACTCTAACCTGATAAGTGGAAATGTTATTTTAATTGAGTAGCCTAATAACAGTAGTTGAGAAACTTCATTGCATGATAACATTTAGTTTATGAATGACAATGTTTTTGTCTTTTCCTTAAAGCCAATAATCTGTCAGGCCTTTTAAATACCAATTTCTTATTAACTATTAGTTCTACAAAGCAGTAACACTATATATACATTCAAATCCTCCATGTTTTACATTTTTTATTTATTGTCTAGGTGTCTCTATACCACTCAACCAATTATTCAAAATTAGTGAAAATTTTTCTTATTATAATAAGAACTACAGAGAGAGAGAGAGAAGAGAGAGAGAGAGAGAGAGAGAGAGAGAGAGAGAGAGAGAGGATGCAGTTATTACAAAATGAGCTAAATTCACTGATTTTTTTATTTTTAAGAAAGATTCCCTCCAATAATAGAAAGAGATATCATTTTATAGGGTATTTTTTAATCTAGTTAATCATTGAGATTTTTCTCAATAACAAAACAACCAAAGCTTGACTTCAGGTGCTAAATCTTTGGATGGTGTTTTAAGCATATATTTTATTCCCAAACATTCAGCATTTATTACCTGAGAGGCTCCTCTGTCAACAGAGCACATATTAAACCAGTTACTGGAAGTATGTTAAGATTATATATGTTAATTTGCATTTGACAAACTTGCCTTCCTGGTGCCCTCTGAGACACTAGCTAAATGTTAGACCTGATTCATACTATCAAAGCTCACATAAACAGAAAAGTCAAATCCCCACATGCAGCACAAAAGCATGAGCTACATGATTCAGTAAGGGTTCCTAAGAGAAATGGCAGCTTCCAAAAATATGTGTGTTTTTGGAAATCACAACCTTTGACAAGTCACATACTTTTCATCTGGTTGGCTTTCTCCAGGGGCATGAAGGAATGCCCTTACAAACCAGGAGAATGGATGAAGAAGTCTCCAGTGTCCCTGCCAGCATCTTGAGTTTTGCCACTGCTCCTTGGTTTATGGTATACAATTGTCCTTTCAGCCCCTAAAGACAAGAAAATAACTATAAGAAGAGAAGCTCATGTGTACTGCAGTCCTTGATTCTAGGGCTACTCTGTCATGGTGCAGACCATCGCCTCAAGAAAGACCCCGAAAATTCTCACTCAGGGCCTGACACAGTCTGGGTCCAGGAAGACCATTTGGCCCAAACTAACTATTTACAAGTCCTTTTTAGCATATTCTATGACTACTGTTTCTTTTTTTTTTTTTAAACACGATCATACTAAGTTGCTGAAGCCAGTCTTGAACTGGCAATCCTCCTCTCTCAGCCTCCCAAGTACTGGGATTATAGGTGTGTGCCACCGCTCTCAGCTTCCTTCTTACAACTATTCTTATAGACTATTTCTAGAGTAGTTTTAGGTTTCAAAAAAATGAGCAGAAAATACATAGCTCCCAAATATACCCCCTCTTCCTCTACCCTTAGTTTCCCCTATAATCAACATCTTGCATTGGTGTGGTACATATGTTAAGATTAATAAACAAATAATTATTATTAAAGTCCATAGTTTTTATTAGAGTTCACTCATTGTCTTGTATAATCTTTATGTGTTTTGCTAAATGTATAATTATATATTCACTATTAGAGTATATCACAGAATAGTTTTAGTTCCCTAAAAATGCCCTAACTTTTTTCTGTTCATCTCTTCCTCAAACCCCACTACAAGTTTGTTTACTGCCTTTATAGTTTTGCTTCTCAAAAATGTTATATTAGCTGGGCATGGGGGTGCACGCTTGTAATCCCAGTACTTGGGAGGCTGAGACAGGAGGATCTTGCAGGTTCAAAGCCAGCCTCAGCTACTTAATGAAGCTCTCAGCAACTTAGTGAGACCCTGTTTCCAAATAAAACACAAATAAGTCTGGGAGGATAGCCCAGAGGTAGAAAGCCCCTGGGTTCCACCCTGAGTACCACACACAAAAAAAAAGTTATATTATTAGACTCATACCATATGTAGTCTTTTTAGACTGGCTCCTTTTGCTTGGCAATAAGTAAAGGTTCTATATCTTTTCATGGCTTTATAGATCACTTTTTTTGTGTGGGTCTGAGGATGGAACCCAGGAGCAATCGAGCTCCAAGCTATACCCCCTGCCCTATTTTTTTTCTTTATTTTGAAGCAGGGTCTCACTAAGTTGCAGAGGACCTCACTAAGTAGTTAAGGCTATCTGCAAAACATGATTCTCCAGTCTCAGCCTCCCAAATGTTGGGATTACAAGCATGCACCACCACATTCAGCTTATAGATCATTTTTTATCATTGAGTAATATTCCATTGTATGGATGCACCATAATTTGTTTGCCCATTCAATGAGTGAAGCATATCTGGGTTCCCTCCAAAATTCGCAATTCCCTAGTGCTTATTATACTTAGCATTTTTTCATGTGCTTATTTGCTATCTATATACTTTCTGTGCTGAAGCAACCATCAGGTTGTGTTTTGGGTTTTTTTGTTTTTATGTTGTTGGTTTTTTTGGGTTTTTTTTTTTTTTTGGTGGTACTTGGGTTCCTTGAAGCCCTTCTACCTCCGGGCTATACTCCCAGACCTATTTTATATATTTTATTTGGAAACAGGGTCTCTTAAGGCAGCGTGGCTGACTTCAAACCTGGAGCAATCCTCCTGTCTTCACCTCCCAAGCGCCGGGATTACAAGCATGCGCCACCATGCCCAGCCGTGTTTTTTGTTTTGTTTTGTTTTGTTTTGTTTGTTTGTTTGTTTTTTGGTGTTACTGGGGTTCCTGGAAACCCTTCTACCTCCAGGCTATACTCCCAGACCTATTTTTTATGTTTTTTTTTTTTATTTGAAAACAGGGTCTCTTAAGCCAGAGAGGCTGGCTTCGAGCCAGCACGATCCTCCTGTCTCTGTCTCCCAAGCATGGGGATTATAAGCATGCGCCACCACACACACCCGGTCAGGTTGTGTTTTTTATTATTGGTTTTAAAAGGGTTTTGCATACTTTGGATATAAATCCTTATCAGATATGCATTTTACAAATACAGTATTTTCTCCTACCCTATGACTTTTTCTTTTCTTCTCTAACAGTGAATGAAATGAAGTCTGAGCTTTCTGTCACAAAGCCACAGTAAACTAATTCTTCCAACTTGAATAAACTTTTAAACCAGATTCTTCCCTAATTGGGCCTCTGGATGAGACTGCAGCCCAGCAGCCATCTTGAATGCAGTTCTATGAGCCTGAGCAGAGGATCAAGCTAAGCCAGGCATACATAGACTCCTGACCCACAGGAATTAGGAAATGATATGTGCTGACTTTGTGGTAACTCGTTACAAAAAAATAGGAAACGAATGCAGAAATGGGGTGCTGCTGCAACAATACCTATAAATGTGGGAATGGCTTTGGAATTAGGAATGGATGGAGGCTGAAGGAATTTTGAGTTAGATATGATAGAGAAAACCTGAATCACCTTGGACATGCTAGTGCAAATCTAGACTAAAGAAGTGCAGAACATGTTATAAGAACCCGAGGGAAGGGTGATCCTTGTTACATAAGAGAGCTTAGTGAAGTCATCTTTTGAATTTATGTGGAGAAGGATGATGTAAGGATGTATGGATAACTTAACGATGATGTTGATTATGTAGCGAAGATTTCCAAGAAAAATGTTGATGTTGGTGCCTGGTTTCTTTGTGCTGCTTACAATAAAATGCAAGAGAAGAGGGACACATTGAAGATTAGATTATTAAACAAAAAGGGCCAGGACTCGATGATTTTGAAATTTCTCAGCCTCTCCAGATAGACTCAATATTGGGAAGATGAGCTTTAGAGACAATGCCAAGAGTATGATTATACAAACTTCTGTTGAAAACTCAGAAAGAGTGAAAAATCAGATCATTCCATTGTGAGAAAGTATCTTTCAAGAACTAAAGGCATGCGTGCTCACAACTGCTATCAATCAACCAGAGGACCTCCTAGGCAGGAGTACCATGTCTCTCAACCAATTAAACAAGAGGCCAACACAGAAAATGGTTTCTCTGGAAAATATCTGTCAGTATGGCTTTTTTTTTTTTTTTGATAGAGTAAACCCCAGGAAAATCTATAGGGGAGCCACAATGTTCTTGAGAAAATGGTTTCAGCAGGAAATTATATCAACTTGGACAAAGAGGAAGAAAGAGTATAAAATGAGAGGATACTGCCAGACCTCCAAAATTCTCCTGGCAATAGGCAGGCTGATAAAATGACTCTACTGCATACACATGCCAGCTGTCATGACCCAAGGCAGAACCAAGAGCTCCAAGATCAGACATGAAAGCTATAGAAGATTGTTCCATTTTCTGCAGGTTTGAAGTGTTTCAAAATAAATGCTGGGAAGAAAAAGAGAAATAGCAATAGTCTTAAGAAATAAAAAACAGCCAAATAAAATATGTTTCAATTGTGATTTGATTTTTGTTTTGTTTTGTTTTGTTTTTTGTGTTGTTGTTGTTGTAGTTGTTGTCATTGTTTTGGTGGTACTGGGGTTTCTGGAAGCCCTTCTACCTCTGGGCTACACTCCCAGGCCTATTTTATACTTTTTATTTGGAAACAGGCTCTCTCAAGCCAGCGCAGCTGACTTCGAACCTGCGCGATCCTACTGTCTCCACCTCCCAAGCATGGGGATTACAAGCATGTGCCACCATGCCTGGCTCAATTGTGATTTGAAAAACTACTGAACATTGATAAGAGAAAGATGGCAGCGGCTGCAGTCGCAGTGGTGGCCACAAGGCCGCCAAAAAGGACAAGCATTCCTCCGGGAAGCCCTGGACACCAGATTTGGATTCAATATCAAATCAGGACAACTTGCGACATTTCCAGCCACAACTTCCTATCTAGAATACAGGAGAGAGAGTGGATAACAGCGGAATTAGAAGCAAGATAACAAGGAGGTGCCTGCCATGCAAGAAAAATGATTTTGGGAAGAACATCCCAGAAGGGATTAGAGAAAAGACTACTTCAGCCATGCATGCTGGGGACTCTTAACAACATACCTGCCGAGATTACTCGCTTCTCCTCGGCATCTGTGTGATGGTCTCCCACGCAGTTAATTGGCTGGTCCTCAATGTGAGCGAAAGCCCCGAAGGAAAGTGTTGTCTCTGGCCAAAGTACTCCCCCACTCTAAGATATTCTTTTATAACTATTATTCTTTTGGTAATGATTCTTTTAACTTTCTACACGAATTGCTCCGGTGATGTAAGATCAGGACTGTGAGAGAAACTGAGTCTGTGGAAAATAAACTTTCTGGTAATTTGTCTAAGCCTCTAAATGTCCTCAGCTTTGATCAAATGGTAATAAAATCTAGTCAGAATTCAGATGCTGTGGAAAACATTCCAGTAACAGCAATTAAAAACGCAGATTTCCCCTCTATCTCTTACCTTCATTCTAATCATTAACTTACAATAAAAGCCCTAAAAGGGAGGCAACCCGGTGCCTCTGTTTACCCCTCTCCTTGTGATCCTGCCTAGATACAGAGAATATAAACTTTGTGTGCAGCCTAGTTGATGAGCAGCTAATACTTCCCAACACAATAGAGCTGAAGGCTAGGAAGATTCTTGACCTTTACACCCAGTATGTGCACTTCCCGAGACAGGGAGGCTCCACATGGCTAAGAAATGGATATGTCAGAACAAAGGACAGATATAATAAATGTGTAAGTGTGAAAGAAAGGAAATATGGTGAGAGTAAGAAATGATTTTTATATGAAGAAGAGCTTATCCTAAGATTGTCCCAAATGGGAAAGGGAGAATCAGGGTAATCAGAAAAGGAAAGGATATTGCAAAGGGTCTGTGATAGGAATATGGATTATTTATAAGATGAATAGGCTTCTAATAAGCCTATCATTTGAGGAAAGTGTTCAGCAGCTAGAGAAGTACATCTGACAACTAAATCTAAAAACTTCATGTTATTTTTTGGTGTTTACTTGCTAAACTGTGTTATGATCTTGCTTAAGCTTTCAGACTTTAGAAGGTAATGCAGATGGAACCTGGGAGACTTCCATCGCATCCCCCTGGATCGCCATTTCTCCCCATGCCTGCCATATGGACTAAGCCCTAGAGATGGAAAGTTCCAAAAAAGTTAAAGAAGATTCCACGAGAGGCCTATTCTCCAAGCCCTGGGCATGCCTGTGTCTTCTGGAATTTGCCCTTTGGAACTGCCTGTCTGCAAGGGCAGCTGGATCTGCCGCAAGATCCGGAGAAGATCCGGAGCTAATCTCTTGAATGCCGGACTAGTTTTTTTTTTACTTTGTTTACATGTCATTCACTATTGTTTTCCAGTGATTGCACCCCTTTCTTTTTTCTACTATTAATCTCACTGGTGAAGGATATAAATTTTCAGTGTTCTTGTAATAAAGTGTCAATTGCTCAAGAAGCTTTTGTCCATGTCAGATTCTTTCCCAAAGCGCCATGAATAGGAACTTAAAGGAATTTATTTCATAGAAGGGAAAGAATTGCTGCAGATAAGTAGCTGCAGAACGGCACCCGAATCCATGCCCATCTTTCTGAGATAAATCGATCTCGAGCGGACTTCAACGGCCATTCCGATTGAGTCAGTCTGCTGCACATACCTTGTAAGAAAACTGACCCGGGCGTGGTGGGGGGAGCCGAGCAGTACCAGGCAGAAAGCTGAGCTGCACATCCCGGGAACTCAGTGCGCCTGGCTGCCACACTCCTCTGTGCTGCGCCAGGGACCACAGTGTGCTCAGAACAGCAGATCCTGCTCTATGCGGTGAGGCTATGGGCCTCTGCTCTTGGAAGGGAGATAAAATTCATTGCTGCTGAGTGCTCGATCTCACAACCTCTTCAAAACACACATACTGTCTTCTAATATATATATATTGGAGAGGCACCAAGATGGTGGTGGCGGCAGCCAGGACTCAGGAGATGCAGACAACTTCTATCCAATTCACCTGAAACTTTTGGAAAAATATTCCTGCAAAGGGGGACTTCCCCTGCTGCACATGCTTAAGAATTCTGGACATCATATCATGTAAGGAAGGAGCTCAGCAGAGAACCAGGAGGAAGGCGACGGCGGTGCCAGCAGTGTGGTGGTGCTGGCACTGGTGCCGGCAGCAGAGGTGGAGGCTATTATTTTGGAGAGACAGAGATCTGATTCAACCCACCTTGATCTTCTGAAGAAATTGCCCCAAAGGTAGAATGCTACTGCCACACACACTCAGGAATTCTGGAAACATGCAGTGTGGGAAAAGTGTTTGGGAGAGAATTGAGATGGTGGAGGCACTGGCAATGACAGCAGCCAGTATTCAGGAGAAGCAAAGATCTGATTCAATCCACCTTGATCATTTGAAGAAATCACCCCAAAGGTAGAAGGCTACTGCCGCACATGCTCAGGAATTTGGGGCAACATGCTGTGTGAACAAGGTGCTAGGAAGAGAACCAAGATGGCTGTGCCAGTGGCAGTGGTGGTCAGTATTTGGTAGAGGCAGAGATTCAATCCAATCCACCTCATAATTTTAAAGAAATGTCCTTAAAGGTATACTGCTATTGCCACACATGCTCGGGAATTCTGGAAAACAAACTGTGGGAAAGGTGCTCAGGAGAGAACTGAGATGGCAATGGCAGCAGCAGCAGTGGTGGTGACCAGAATTTGGAGTGGCAGACAGATCTAGTCCAGTCCACCTTCAGCTTTTGAGGAAATCTCCCCAAAAGTAGACTGACTGCTCCTGCCACACATGCTCGAGAAGTCTGGACAACATGCTAAGTGGCAAAAGGGTTTGGGGGTATCAGAGGGAGCCCTGCATAGCCAAGATGGGCCTACACGCTGCATCTTCTGGGAGTCATCAGCCCTCATGGCCACCATATTCCTCTGTACAGAGTAGAAGGCCAGGGTGCACATGGAACAGCAGAGCCTGCTTTCCAAAGTGAAACTGTGGACCTCTGCCTTTGGAGGGAAGACAAAATTTATTGCCACTAGGTATTTGGTGTCCCAGCTTTTTCAAAAGACAGTACTGCTTTCTCATATTTAAAAAAAAAATGGAAGAATGCTGGGCGTGGTGGCGCACGTTTGTAATCCCTGCATTTGGAAGGCGGAAAACAGGAGGATCGTGCTGGTTCAAGGCCAGCCTCACTGTTTAAGAGACCCTGTTTCCAAATATATATATATAATATGTCTCCAAGAATAATGTAGTCTGGAAGTAGAAGGGTTTTCAGGAACCCCAGTACCACAAAAGAGAGAAAGAAAGAAAGAAAGAAAGAAAGAAAGAAAGAAAGAAAGAAAGAAAGAAAGAAAGAAAGAAAGAGAGAAGAAAGAAAGATCTGTAGATGACCTGCTCATAGTGACAGAGACCAGGGCCCGATGCACAGCAAGGCTGGTGCCAGGGACTCTGAAGCCAGGATAGGAGCCTGCCAGGCAGGTAGGCTGGTGCCGGGGCCAGTAAGGCCGGGATTGGAGCCTGCCAAGGGGTAAGGCCAGTGCTGGGGCCAGCGAGGCTGGGATCGGGGCCTGCCGTGAGGCAAGGCCGGTGCTGGGGCCTCCAAGGCCGGGATCAGAGCCTGCCAAGGGGTGAGGCTGGTGCTGGGGCCAGCCTGGCTGGGATCAGGGCCCGCCATAAGGCAAGGCTGGTGCTGGAGCCTCCAAGGCCAGGATTGGAGCCTGCCAAGGGGTGAGGCTGGTGCCGGTGCAAGCCTGGCTGGGATCAGAGGCTGCCGAGGGGTGAGGCCAGTTCCAGGGGCTCCGAGGCCAGGATTGGAGCCTGCCAAGGGGTAAGGCTGGTGCCGGGGCCAGCATGGCCAGGATTGGGGCCCACCGTGAGGCAAGGCCATTGCTGGGGCCTCCAAGGCCAGGATCAGAGCCTGCCAAGGGGTGAGGCTAGTGCCAGGGCCAGCGAGGCTGGGATCAGAGCCTGCCATGAGGCAAGGTCATTGCTGGGGCCTCTGAGGCTAGTATCAGAGCCTGCCGAGGGGTGAGGCCCATGTCGGGGCCAGCGAGGCCGGAATCTGGGCCTGCTGTGAGGCAAAGCCGGTGCTTGCGCCTCCAAGGCCAGGATCAGAGCCTGCCGAGGGGTTAGGCCCATGCTGGGGCCAGCGAGGCCAGGATCGGAACCTGCCATGAGGCAAGGCCAGGGCTGGGGCCTCTGAGGCAGGGACCGGAGCCTGCCGAGGAGTGAGGCCAGTGAGGTAGAGCCAGTGAGGCCAGGATAGGAGCTTGCCTTAAGGCAATGCTGGTGCTGGGACCTACCAAGCCGGGATTGGAGCCTGCCATGAAACAAGACTGGTGCTGGAGCCAGTGAGGCCGGGATCAGAGTCTGTCGGGTGGCCAGGCTGGTACCAAGGCCTTCAAGAGTGGGATTGGAACTTGCAATGTGGCGTACACAGAGTAATATCACAGAAAATAAAAAATCAGATGCTTTCCCTAATATGCAAAAACTAGGAAGAAATGGGTAATAGGTGGAGATCTAGTTGAAGAAAGGGCCCTATGGTGTGATGAGCCCCACCCATTGCCTGCTAGCTCGAAGACCTAAAAATAGCGCCGAGCGGAAGCTCTGTGAGGCCCATTAAGCAGTAAACAACTTTCAGGAAGTCCGGTAACCGGAGCATGGGGTGCACGGGAACACAACATACCACTGTTTGTAACAAATGAGCTAATTTTGCATGGAGCGAGTGATCTGAGTGCTGATTGACTGCTTGGGATATATAAGCGGGGAGCGGGGAGCGGAGAAGGAGAGAGTATGTAAGAGCCTGGGATAATAAAGAGTCCGAAGAAGATCGTCTCCGGTGTCGTGCTTGAAAGCGGCAAGTGGTGGCCCGTACGGGGAATCTCTCTCAACGAGACGGTCAGAACTTTGGACTTTCCAGGGCAGCCGGCTGGTAAGTTCTCCTGTGAAGAGGGAGGCTCTACAAAGTAGAGGATCATAAGATTGTTCTTTCCCAACTCCGTTTGAGGACGAAGGGAAGCTCCTTTGAGGGGAGGATTTATAGGGTAGTATACTCTCAGGCTGGACCTGAGGCTGAATAGGTATGGGAAATAATCCATCTCATCCAATACAAAAGGCTTTAAAAGCCTTATTAAACGGAAAGGGGTTAAAACTTAGGGATAAGACTATTCAGGGTTTTTTGAGCCAAGTGGATGAGGTGGCCCCTTGGTTTGCAGTATCAGGAAACTTGACCCTGGCAAGTTGGGATAAGTTAGGGAAGGATATTAAAAGGGCAGAGAAAAACAATCAAGTCACGGGAGGAACTTATCCTTTGTGGCGCCTCGTCAGGGCATGTTTGGAGCAGAAATACTACAAACCGCTAGTGCGAGAGGGACAAGTGGCACTTGATCTGTTAAAAGAGGAACGGTCCACTTCCTCTCACCCAGCTAGTGAACTAGGCTCTGAAGGGGAGGGGGACTCGGACGAGGAACTTGCGGCAATAGAGGAGGAAGTCAGCAGATTAACCCTAGCTACGGGCCCCTCGCAGGGCTCTGTTCCTCCGCCCTATAATCCCTCAGCTCCAGGACAAAGCGGAGGCCACTCCTTTAATGAAAAGGTATGGCGTGAGCCGGAAATGTTACTATCCAGAGAGGCTTTCCCCGTGTTTCAACCACAAGGAGGAGGACCTCGGTATCATGAGCCTTTAGATTATAAGCTTGTAAAACATATTGCTGAGTCCGTGCGGACTTATGGTACCAATGCTGCATACACCGTAGCCACCTTAGAAAGCATTTACAGGTATGCCATGACCCCTGGAGATTGGCAGAACTTGGCCCGAGCGGCTTTGACCCCAGGACAGTATTTAGATTGGAAGGCTTTCCTTATTGAGTTCGCAGCAGAGCAAGCAGCGGTGAATCAGGCCGCAGGACAACCTGCCTGGAATTTGGATATGCTTTTGGGACAGGGACAATTTGCTAACAACCAGACCTGTTACCCTCAACAAGTGTATGATCAGATAAACAATTTGGCCACCAGGGCATGGAAAAGTTTGCCTAATAAAGGGGAGGTGTCAGGCAATCTTACTAAGATAATTCAAGGTCCCACTGAGCCTTTTTCTGATTTTGTGGCTAGGATGGTAGAAGCTGCAGGACGAATATTCGGGGATGTCGATGCAGCCATGCCACTTGTTAAACAGCTTATTTTCGAACAATGTAATACTGAATGCAAACAAGCTATAAATCCATATAAAAGTAAAGGTTTAGAAGTATGGATGAAGTTATGTAGAGAACTCGGCGGACCTTTAACCAACTCGGGGCTCGCTGCGGCTATCATGCAAGCATCTGGCAGGCAAAAGGGCAATAACAACACCCGACTAGGAAATTGCTTTTCATGTGGGGCGGCAGGGCATTTAAAAAGAGACTGCCCAAAACGAGGCTCTCTCTCTCAAAAGAGCCCACCAGACCTATGTAAGAGATGTAGAAAAGGCAGACATCCCGCCTCAGAGTGCCGGTCCGTTAAGGATATTGACGGCAATATCCTACCGTCCCATGATCAGTCGGGACAGGGTCGCCCGCTGTCAAAAAACGGAAAACGGGGCCCCCATCCCCAGGGCCCTTACAAGTATGGGGGCCAACAAATGTACAATGCTATAGAGACACACCAAACACCCCAATGGCCCAATCTCCAACCGCCCAAGGAATCCGGAGAGCCACTCCCGGTTCAGCGGGATTGGACCTCTGTGCCACCACCCGGCTGGTATTAACCCCTCGAATGGGAATTCAAATTATGTCGACTGATATGTCAGGGCCATTACCCCCAGAAACGGTGGGCATAGTTTTGGGGCGATCATCATCCACCATGAAAGGCCTAATAACTCATCCTGGAGTTATTGACCAAGATTATGAGGGCGTTATAAAGGTTATGGTCTCCGCCCCCAGAGGAATTGTTGCCATCTCTCCTGGTGATCGGATAGCGCAGCTGTTATTATTACCTAGTCTACATTCTCTCTTCCCTTCAAAAAAGGAACAGCGAGGAGAAAAAGGGTTTGGGTCCTCTGGTACTAATATAATATCTCTCGCCTTTGATATGGGAAAACGACCTTTAATTACTTTGAAAGTGGAGGGAAAGCCGATTCTAGGATTGCTTGATACAGGGGCAGATACTAGTGTAATTGCTTCTAAGGATTGGCCCCCCGCCTGGCCCATAAAAAAAGCTGACACACAGCTTAGAGGATTAGGATACATTAAAACACCTGATATTAGTGCTAGACCCCTTCATTGGGAGGACCAAGAAAAACATTCTGGGACCTTTACACCCTATATGCTGGAAATTCCGGTCTCCTTGTGGGGTCGAGATCTACTTCTGGACATGGGATTCCGATTACATAATGAATATTCTCCCCAGGCGCTACATATGTTTAACAAGCAAGGTTTTCATCCATCATTTGGATTAGGGAGAAACCTACAGGGACGGAGGAGCCCTGTCCCCACTGAAGGACAAAACACTAAACAGGGATTGGGTTTTGTGGAGTAGCCACTGGGGAGGCAATTCCCATCACTTGGAAGACGGGGGATCCAGTATGGGTTTCCCAGTGGCCTCTCCCCCGTGAAAAATTGGAAGCAGCAAAAGAGTTAGTAAAAGAACAACTAAAATTAGGACATATCCAATCATCCACATCACCCTGGAATACCCCTATATTTGTAATAAAGAAAAAATCAGGAAAATGGAGACTATTACATGATCTCCGAGCCATAAATGAACAAATGCAAGTTATGGGACCAGTCCAACGTGGACTCCCCCTTCTCTCAACTATTCCAAAATTCTGGCCAATTATAGTGATTGATATAAAAGATTGCTTTTTCTCTATACCATTAAATCCTCTAGATACCCCACGTTTTGCTTTTACTGTGCCATCCCTAAACCAAGAGCAAATTGACCAGAGATATGAGTGGAGAGTGCTCCCCCAGGGTATGGCGAATAGCCCCACTCTTTGTCAACTATATGTGGATGCTGCCTTACAACCTGTTAGGGATAAATTCCCTCCATTGCGTTGTCTCCATTATATGGATGATATCCTATTAGCCTGTGAAAATGAAAAGGTACTGGATGAAGCGTATTGTGTGCTTGTTAAAGCCCTTGAGGAAAAGGGTTTAGTTATAGCATCTGAAAAGGTTCAAAAGGGCACCGTCACCCATTTTTTGGGAAATATTCTTTATCCCAATTTTGTCACGCCTCAAAAGGTCACCATTCGTACAGACCAGTTACACACTTTAAATGATTTTCAAAAGTTATTAGGAGATATTAATTGGATACGTCCTGCTTTAGGAATCCCAAATTTTATGCTAAAACCTTTATATGATATCCTCAAAGGAGATTCTTCCTTAACCTCTCCTAGAATGCTGACTGCTGAAGCCCGGGAAGCCTTAAGTTTGGTAGAACAAGCTTTAACTAAGGCTTCCCTTAAGCGCATTTCACCGAGGGATTCTATTTGGGCATGCATACTGGCTACTGAGCTCCAACCCACTGGGGTCTTATGGCAACAAGGACCTCTATTATGGATTCATCCTAAACTATCTCCTCAAAAGGTTATTGAATATTATCCCTCTATGGTGGCAAAGGTTGCTGTTCTTGCCATACAGCAATGTATTCAACATTTTGGCCAAACCCCTAATAAGCTTATTGTTCCCTATAGTAAACACCAAATATTAATTTTACAAACCTCCCTGGATGATTGGGCTATATTACGATGTGTGTTTAATGGAGAGATAGATAATCACTTACCTAAAGATCCTATATTACATTTTGCAACTCAACATCCTATTATCTTTCCAACCATAACCAGAAGAACACCTATACCCTTCGCTATCAATATTTTTACTGATGGATCAAAATCTGGCCTTGGAGCTTTTATGATAGAAGGACAAAAACCCATAGTGTTCAATATCAGCATATATCACCTCAGCTAGTTGAACTAAATATTATATTAGAAGTGTTTGAGAGATATGATTCTTCCTTTAATTTGTTATCGGACTCCTCCTATGCTGTAGAGATGATAAAGTCCCTTGAATGTGCGGGGCAAATATCAACACATACGCCCATCCACTACTTGGCATCTAAAATTCAACATTTAATTTTGATGAGGAAAAATCCCTTTTATGTACAACATATTAGGGCACATACAGGCTTACCAGGGCCTGTTGCCCAAGGTAATGATTATGTAGATAAGCCTACGAAGATGCCCATGATTTTCTCTCTCACCCCACTTCAACGGGCACAAGATTTTCATCGCCAGTTTCATGTAAATGCTAAAACTTTACAGATTAAATTTAAAATTCCTCGTTGTCAAGCCCGTGACATCATCAAGGCCTGTGGTACTTGTGCACCCTTTATCCCCTCTTCTAATGTTGGTGTTTGCCCACGTGGGTTGCTCCCCTTACATTTATGGCAAATGGATGTGACCCATATACCTGAATTTGGCTCTGTTAAGTATGTACATGTTTCTGTTGATACTGTTTCTGGAATTATATATGCTTCTACTCACACAGGGGAAAAAGCTCGTGACGTTATCGCTCATTGTCTTGAAGCTTGGGCAGCATGGAATGTGCCAAAAGAAATAAAAACTGATAATGGTCCGGCTTATACCTCACAAAAATTTCAGTCTTTCTGTAAACAGATGGGCGTAACATTAAAACATGGCCTTCCATATAATCCTCAAGGACAGGGCATTGTTGAACGCGCCCATCGCACAATAAAAGAATGTCTAATAAAACAAAAAGGGGGAATAGGTGAGAATCTGAAACCAAGGCAGCGATTATCTTTGGCACTTTTTACTTTAAATTTTTTAAATTTAGATATTAATGGCAAATCGGCCGCAGATCGCCATTTTTGTCCTTCTAGTATTCCCCATGATATGGTAAAATGGAAAGATGTCCTCACCGGAAAATGGAAGGGACCTGATCCGGTACTCACATGGGCCAGAGGCTCTGTTTGTGTTTTCCCACAGGACGGAACCGATCCGATTTGGATCCCAGAGAGACTGACTCGTCAAATAATATCGCAAGATGGCGCCTCAGGGATGGATACACCTGATCACCATGCTGATCTGGACAAAACCAGTATGGAGTGAGCAACAATGGGGCAACTGGAGCTGGGAGTTTGATAAACTCACCGAACAATTACGTGCTGAAATCATCAAGGTCAACACCACCCGAATCGACCGAACAATTACGTGCTGAAATCATCAAGGTCAACACCACCCGAATCGACCCCAAAGTGGCCCAAACGCTGGCGTCCTGGATCCAGAAGGCAGCATTCCATCTAAAAGAATGGGCCGGGTTGGGAGCATTGGGATTTTGTTTTGTTTTCCTGTGCATTCTATGTCTCTGTTGCCTGAGACATTTATTTCTGCAGAGGGCCAAGGATCAGATGCTCCTAGCTCAGGCTTTCATGGCGGTTGAAGCAGGACAATCGCCTACTGTTTGGCTAGCCGCAATGGAAAAATCATAAAGCAGAATGTCAGCAAGGACTGCACTTGGGACCCCGGGAGGGTGCATCCCAAGGAGGATATACTCAGCTGCATACGGGTTACCACTGTATTGCTCGCCCGTCCCTGCAAAAAAGGTGGTGGCAAATAATTGCATAAACTATAGCAGGGGTTGAGTCCTCTATCCTCTTCTGCTTAAAAACAAAAAGGGGGAACTGTGATGAGCCCCACCCATTGCCTGCTAGCTCGAAGACCTAAAAATAGCGCCGAGCGGAAGCTCTGTGAGGCCCATTAAGCAGTAAACAACTTTCAGGAAGTCCGGTAACCGGAGCATGGGGCGCACGGGAACACAACATACCACTGTTTGTAACAAATGAGCTAATTTTGCATGGAGCGAGTGATCTGAGTGCTGATTGACTGCTTGGGATATATAAGCGGGGAGCGGGGAGCGGAGAAGGAGAGAGTATGTAAGAGCCTGGGATAATAAAGAGTCCGAAGAAGATCGTCTCCGGTGTCGTGCTTGAAAGCGGCACTATGGAAGAACAATTAAGGTGACCAATCAAAGGGGATGGGATGAGAGAAGATGAAATCTCTTTAAAACACATGATGTACATAAACAAATATATCAAAGTTAATCACCAAATCAAGCATGGGATCGAGGGAGGGGAAAGGAGTGGGATGGGGATTGGATAAAGGCTAATTGGATGATGTGTGCTTGGATAGACTCACAAGTCTTGTACTCCATTGTGATATTTGACTACAAAGCACCAATTAAAAATCATATATATATTACTGAAAAAGATATTTTATATGTGTGTGATCCTGGGGAATGAGTCTAGGGACATTCTACCTCTGTACTCAAACATGCAATCCTCCTGTCTCAACCTCCCAAGTACTGGGATTACAGATGTATATCACTACACCTGGCTTTAAAAAAGATATTTTTTAACAACAAGAGAATAATGAATCCAGATATTATGAAATTAAATTAGTTATATTTAATTAGTTAATATGCTAATTACATATGATTGCATACTGGAATATATGTATATATTACCCAATGTGTCTATGTATATATACATATCACAGAATGAGAAAAAAAATCAAATAAAATTTATCAAATTTTTGTGTTTACCATGGGCAATGGAATATGTGAATTTTATGCACTATTCTTGGACCTTTTTATGTCTGGAAGTAGTTCTAAATAAAATGTTGAAAATAAATATATACAGAGTTTTTACAAATATAAACTTAGAAAGTAGGTACTTTGTTTCAAAAAAATATGCTTGCTGAAAACTAAAATTTATTTTAAAGTACAAGAAAGCAATACAATACTTGTGAAAAATGTTGGGGAGTAAGTAAAACAAGAATGGCAAAATGTTGATAACTAATGAAACTCCATCTATAACATGGAGCTCATTCTACAGTTCTCTGCTTTTGTGAGATTGAACTTTTCCATAATACAATATTAAAATTAAAATTAAAAATGAATTATGGTTCAGAAGTAAAGCAGTAGAATATAATGTAATAAATAGGTCACCTGGAAATCAAAATAGTGGTGTCTCCCTCAGATGTTCTCTGCAGCCTGGTGTTAATCGTCTTCATTTTAAAGTGAGCAGACTGAGAATTTATCAAAAGGACTTGCCATGCTGGCTTAAACCTTCAGTGGCTCCCTAAGCTGCCGCCAACTTGAAGCACTGCCATCCTAAATTATTCAACAGCCAGGGAGTCTACAGGGACAGAAAGTAAAACAGCATCTCACTAAAGTGTTTTGCTTGTTTTGTTTTTGTTTTTGGTGCTGGGGAGTGAACCCAGGAACATTCTACCTCAGCCCTGTTTTGTTTTGTTTTTTAATTTGGAAGCAGGTTCTCACTAAGTTGAAGAGGGCCTCACTAGGTTGCTGAGGCTGGCCTTGAACTTCCCTTGAGCCTGCAAGTCTCAGCCTCCCAATGCTGGGATTATAGCTGTATGACCATGCCCCTCATGGAAGTGGTTTTAAATGGTTTGTCCAGTCATGCGTACCCCATGACGATCCAGAAAGGCATAAAAGCCTATCATCTGTCTCACAATATATATTTCAGAACATTATGTTGTACATAACAAGTACATGCAATTTTATACCTCAATTTAAAAATAAATTTGAAAAAATAAAAAAATATTAAAATAATAAAAAATTTGAAAGTATGTGTATGTATGTGGTGTGTGTGTGTGTGTGTGTGTGTGTGTGTGTGTGTGTGACTAGAGATTGAACCCAGGGACATTCTCCCTCTGCACTATACCCCAGCCCTTTTTATTTTTTAATTTGAAACAAGGTCTGAATTGCTGATATTATTACTAAGTTGTTGAGGCTGTCCTGGAACCTGCAATTCTCCTGTCTCAGCCTCCCGAGTACTGAGATTACAGGTGTGAGCCACTGCACCTGGTTTTGAAATGCTTTTCAAAATATAATAGGTTCCTCTTGCAACCCATAGAGACAGTCTCATGTCCCACCTACCTCTTCCCTCACCCAGCCAAGCCTAATGCCTGTTGGATGGAGATAGCCAGAGGCAGCCCGTTTTCCTTAGCCACTTCCCACGGGAGCAGTTGTGCCTTCCAGGTCATCCCAGAAAGTGGAAACAACTGAATTTCTTACGCTATCTGAACTCTGAGATAATAAACCAAAATCAAACATACAGAAGTCTCTGGTCTCACTCCCTGCAATGAGGGAATATATGTGTTCCCACAGGGCAGAGTCTCTAGAGCATGACCTACCAAAGTTACCCACAGAGACTAACAAGATACATGGCCTCCCCTGGATCTCCCCTGCTCTCCCTCTGGCAAGTCAGTTTTTCCACAAGGACACACTTGGGCATGTGTGGTTTCTCAAGCCTCCAGAAGAATTCTAAAATTCTCTACATACCAATGTGGTGTGGATGGCTCTTGGAACAAGCTCAGATAGTGAAGATAAAGGGATAACATCCTGGGAGGATCTGTGAAATTTCTAATGGAATGTTCTAGAATCTCACCTCATCTATAAGGGATTTGGTAATGATTTCAAGGACCATCAAAGAACCAGCACAGAATGTCTTAAGAATTACTCAGAGCTGGGCATGGTGGCACATGTCTATAATATCAGTACTCGGGAAGCTGAAACAGAAGGATCTCAGGTTCCAGGTCAGACTCAGCAACGTAGGAAGACTCTCAGCAATTTAGCAAGATCTTGTCTCCAAATAAAAAATAAAATAAGGCTGGGGATGTAGCTCAGAGGTAGGATACCCCTGGATTCCATCCCCAACACCTCCCCCCTCCCAAAAAAATCACTCAGAGCTTATCAAAATACAAACTGATAGGCTCACACAGAGATCCTGAGTTGATGGGTAAGACCTAAGAACTACATTTCCACAAGCTTCCCAGTAATGATCATGTGGTAGAGTACACGTTCAGCATGTGTGAAACCCTGATTCCAGAGAGAGAGAGAGAGAGAGAGAGAGAGAGAGAGAGAGAGAGAGAGATTGATTCCACAGAAAGAGTGAGTATTGCTAAAGAAAAAAAATACTGCAGCAGAAATGTCCTTTTCCGGGGAAGATGGTGAATGAGAAAAGTGGGACTTAAGAGCCCCGCTAACAACCAATCTCCATTACCACAAAATCAGTGCCTTTCATAGCCAGAAAACACCATCACCAGAGAAACAAAAAATCACCAGGCTCCAGAGAGAAAGCGGACTGAGAACAGAGCTCAGAGCCACAGAGGAGATACACCGGCCTCACGCCCAAGGACGCGGCAGCAGTGCCATACTGCCAGCGGCAGCGGCGAATTCACCAGACAGCAAGCCGAGGTGAGCTGCTGCGGACAGCCAGGCGGGATCTTTCGGCACAGGGAGCATCTAAAGCTCCCAGCGGCTGAGCTCAGCACACACTGCAGGGACTCAGAGTGGAACTCAAAACCAGAGAAGAAAAAATACGCCAGCCTCATGGCCGAGGGCGTAGCAGCGGCGCCATATTGCCACTGGCGGCAGCAGCAGTGAATTCACCGAGTCCAGTACAGCTACATCTGCATACTCAAGAACAGTGAGTCAAATTGCGGGCCACAGAGGAGAAATCCCAGTACTGTACTCCCTGGGACTTGACCCAGTGGGGGAGTGGCGGTGGCAGAGATATCACACCATAGGAGAACGTGCAACCTGGCACCCCCATAGTCTAAAGCAGCCTCTATTGACTCCCTGGGTCGGAGACTCTGTGATACAACCCAGTAAAGGAGTAGTGGGGTCTGAGATACTATAGACTCGAGATCCAGAGCACCTTAAGTGAAGTCATAGTGACCCAAGGGAGGAACCCAAAGAAGGCACAAACTTCTGAAATCATGGGAAAGAGGAATAACACTGGAGCAATGAATGTCCACAACCCCACAACATCAGAACCCGATAAAACAGAAATTCAGAGATTTATAGAAGATCAAATCAGGAAAATAATAGAGGTGCTTCGAAAAGAATTCAGAGAGCCAAAAAGAGATAAAGGATGCAATTAATGAAGTAAAGGCCTCAATTCAAAGCATGAACAACTGATTAGACCACATGTAGAACAGAATCTCGCTCTTAGAAGATGATCATTCCAAAAATGAACGCATAGTTTCTAATCTAGAAAAAAAATCCAACAGCAGGAATCTGACATTGAAGAAATATGGGCCCATTTCAAGAGAGCTAAACTAAGAATAATTGGAATAGAGGAGGGAAAAGAAAGTGAAACCAAAGGGATCAACAATCTCTTCAAGGAAGTAATAGCAGAAAATTTTCCAAACATAGAGCAAGAGGTTGATACACAGGTCCAGGAAACTTATAGAACTCCCTTTAGACAGGATCGGAGAAGAGGATCCCCACGCCACATAATTGTCAAAATGACCACTGTGGAAGCCAAGCAGAGAATCTTAAAGGCAACAAAAACAAAGGGCCAAGTGACATTCAGAGGCAAACCAATTAGAATCACCAGGTCATGAGAGCCAGAAGGGCTTGGAGTAACATATTCCAAACTCTGAAAGAAAACAACTTCCAGCCAAAAATTTTCTACCCAGCAAAACTTTCTATCAAATTAGATGGAAAAATAAGAAGCTTCCATGACAAACAGAAACTGAAGGAATTTATGTCTTCAAAACCAGCGCTAGAGAAAATACTCAAAGAGATTAACTACAAAGAAGAAATAGGTAACACACACCAGAACCAGAGAAACAAGATTTTCCATCCAACAGACAACTAAGATTGGTTATCTGTGGAGATTCATTATTTATGTTAGTCTTTTACCTATCTCTAAATTGTATTGTTTGCCTTTATTGTTGTTAATTTTTAGGATGTCTAGTTGAAATATTAATATACCTTCAGATATAGCATTTGGAAATATTTTATCCCATTCTATTAGTAACTTTTAACTCTGTTTACATTGTCTTTGGATATACAATATTTTTTTTATTTTTTAGGGAGTTTGTATACTCTTCTGTTGCCTATGCCATTGAAATCATATCCAAGAAATCACTGCCAATTTCAATGTTGTGAGGTTTTATGACCCAGATTTTCTTCTAAAAGTTTATAGTCTTAAGATTTGTATTTAGGTCTTTATCTATTTTGAGTTAATATTTGTATATGGGATTAGGTAAGGGTCCAATTTTATTCTTTTCCATGTAAGTATTATTTTTCAACAATATTTAGTTAAAAGATTATTATTTCCTCCACCAAATGTTTGTGGATGAGGCTTCGAAGGAGACTGTGGACTCTGATCTCTTCCTCTCTCTTTGCTAACCGGCTCATTAAGTGAGTGACTTGCTCCACCACATTCTCTTGCCATGATATGTAGCCCTCACCAAAGGCCCAAAGTAATGAGACCACTCTATCTTGGACTTGAACCATAAGCCAGAATAAAACTTGTCTCTTTATAATTGTTGCAAGTATCTCATTAGAGTGATGGAAGGCTGAGTAAATGTGACCATTTCAGTACTATTGCTTCCTTCTTATGACAACTAATTGAATCACCCTCTTTTTCTATCCTGAAATGAAATTCACACAAGATACGATATTCACATGTAACTGCAAATTTTCAATATATTATTCTACATATAACAGAAAAAGAGAAGCAAATTAATGTCTCATTAAGTAATACCTATTTTCAGTAAATACTAGGGCATGCAAGACCACACTCAAAGTCATGATGTAGCTAAGTAGCTTACATGAGGAATCTCTAGCAAATACAGACTGGAGGGGCGGGGCTGGCAACCACAGTGCCGCCAGCAGTGATGTCATTTCCTGAAATGTGACCAACTCTTGGCCAAGGTAAGAACAAAACAAAGCTTGATCCTCCCCCCACTTACTCAGTACTTGTATTCCTACAAAATTAATAAAAATAATTTGTAACAGATGTAAAACAGAGTTGGAGTCTCAGTTCCCTGATCATTAAAATAATTTTTTCATTCCAAGAATGTCTAGGAATGGATATAATTTTCCCTAACCCTTCTACTAAGTACAAAGAGAAACCCTGAACCTTACATATTAAAAAAAAAGGGAGTCTGAAATATGACGAGAAGGACACATACCAGTTAATATCCCTTGGGCCCAAACAATAACAGTGATGAGTTCTCTAGTTCATTGTTTTCCTTCCATATCCCAGACTGGGTGCTGGAGAAGTTGGCAGCATGGAAATATGAACAGGTGTAGACAATAAAATCCAAAAAGACCCAAAGGACCAGGAGAGTGACATCCTATAAAGCCAAAAAATCTTTAGGAATATAACCACTTTCTTGCAGTCAAACATCACAAAAAAAAACTACATGCCCTCCCAACTCAACCCAGCAAAGGCCAAGTGGGACTCTAGACTTCCACTCTCACCAGACTGAAAGGGAGCACCCTAGGCCCTCACAGAACAGCCAGAGAAATCCACACCAAAATAGATCTTATCCAAGGAAATGCAAA
Source organism: Muscardinus avellanarius (assembly GCF_963383645.1). Classification (NCBI taxonomy): domain Eukaryota; kingdom Metazoa; phylum Chordata; class Mammalia; order Rodentia; family Gliridae; genus Muscardinus; species Muscardinus avellanarius. Next base: position 35,554,282 of record NC_137801.1, read on the forward strand.
GGAAAAAGTAAAGACAAGAAAAATCTTGAAAGAAGCAAGCAATAAATTACACCTTACCCATCAGGTAAAACCTTAATTAGAAACCTGATTAAAATCATTGTGCACTTCTCATCAAAAACCACAAAATCGGAAGGAAGTGGTAGCTTTTGTAAGTACTAACAGGAAAGAACCATTAGCTAGGATGCTACCTAGAGCAAAAATATTCTTCAGGCCAGGCACCTTGGCATTCACCTGTAACCCTAGCCATTGGAGAAAGGGGTGGATGACGTGAGGCAGGAAGATTGCAAGTTTGAGACCAGCCTGGGAAACTGAGGGAAACTTTCAAAATAAAAAATAAAAATGGCTGTGGAAGAAGCTCAGTGGTAGGGAGCACCTGAGTTCAATTCTCAGTGCCATAAAATTAAAATTAATAATAATTATTATTCATAGTAATTATTATTATAAATATAAATAAATTGCTGCAATATATTTTAAATATAATTATTACTATTATTATTACTATTACTATTATTATTATTATTATTATTATTATTAAAATCCTTTAAGAACAGCCAAGCGTCGTGGCGCATACTTATAATCCCAGTACTTGGGCCAGGCGTGGTGACGCACGCTTGTAATCCCCGCGCTTGGGAGGCGGAGACAGGAGGATCACGCAGGTTCGAAGCCAGCCGCGCGCTGGCTTAGGAGACCCTGTTTCCAAAATGAAAATGTAAAAATAGGTCTGGGAGTGTAGCCCCGAGGTAGAAGGGCTTCCAGGAACCCCAGTACCACCAAAAAAATAAAAAAAAAAATAATAATCCCAGTACTTGGGAGCCTGAGACAGGAGGATCACAGGTTTGCAGCCAGCCTCAGTTACTTAGGACCTCGGCAACTTAGTGAGACCCTGTTTCAAAATAAATAATAAAATGAAAGAACACAGTGAGCAAAATACAGGTACAGACAATGGGTTAGTCATGTTTGGTGGTTGAAACAAAAAAATATAATACTGTTTGATATGGTTTTAAATGTATGTAGAGGAAATATTTAAGACAATTTCACTATAAATAAGAAAGGAAAAGGTAAGTGAAATTTCTGTGCTTCATGTAAAAATTGTAAAATGATGACACTAGTACTGTTGATGGTGTGTGTGTGTGTGTGTGTGTGTGTGTGCACGTGTGTGTGACCTACTTGCCCATTATTAGAAGCTTCATTTACCAATCATTGTTTATTTGTTAAAGGAAATTGCATTTTGTAATATTTAACCCACAGTGACTTCATGGAGTTTGTCATAATTAGGTCGATCGTAAAGATGCTACTCAAATCTTTTTGAGGTTAATAAAAATCACCTTTTGGGCTGGGCATATAGCTCAGTGGTAAAGGCTTGCCTAGCACCCATGAGGCCCAAGGTTTCATACCCAGAACTGTAAATAAATTAAAACAAAATAAAAATAACCTTTTTCCTAGTACAAATTTTGGTACAAATAAATCTAAAGAGTGACTATAGCAGAAACATTCTTAAAATATTACAAAAAGAAACATAGCAACACAATTCATAAAAGTCAGATTATGAAAACAACCCAGGTGTGCATCAACAGATGAATGGATAAAGAGACTGTGACATATAAATATGATGGAATTCTACACAGCCACAAAGAGCAAAATTATGCATTCACAGGAAAATGGATAGAACTAGAAAATAGTATGCCTCTTTGGAATGACATTCTTTAGTTCCTCCTCTTCCCCTTCCCTATCTTCTCCACCTTCCTCTCTTTGCTGTGCATTTGAGGTCCTCCCCCTACCCCTCCAGAGAACACTGGACTCCAGTTCTTCTCCTCAGTTTTAACCTGAAGAAAGTCTCTGTTCCAATCACTTAAGTTTTAGGGTCTCAGAGGAAAACATTAAGATAAGTCTTTCTTTTTTGTGTGTGTAGTACTAGAGATGGAACCCAGGTGCATTCTGCCTCCAAGCTACACCCCCAGCCCTATTTTTTATTCTTTATTTTGAAACAGAGTCTCACTGAGTTGCAAAGGGCCTCCTAAGTAGCTGAGACTCTCCACGAACCGCAACCCTCCTGTTTTAGCCTCCCAAATGCGCCACCACGCCCAGATGATATTTCTTTTTTAAGTATTTTATTAGAGCATTGCATTTATACATCACAGTGAGGTTAATGTGATACAAACATGCATGCACACAGCTCTGTATATATCCCCCCTCATTCCACCTCTCATAATAAGGAAAGGACAATCCCTTCAGCAAAAGGCATTAGGAGAACAACATAACCACAGGCAGAAGAGTGAACTCAGACCCTTATCTCACACAATATACAAAAATTAACTCTGAAGATTTAAATGTAAGATCTGAAATTATAAAACTACCGGAAGAAAATGTTGGGGGAAACCCCATGACATTGGTCTAGACAATGATTTTTAGTATGAACTCAAAAGCACAGGCCACAGAGCAGACAAGAAGGACATCAAACTAAAAAGCTTCTGTACAGCTGAGAAGACATTCCACAGAGAGAAGAAATTGCGTGCAGTATGAGTTAAAATATTTTGTATATCATACAGCTGGTATAGTAGTCATATCCAAATATATAAGGAATTCAGCATAAGAAAACAATCCATCTGATGTTACCTAACTCAACACTCCATGATCACTGACTTGCCTATTGGTAAAGCTATCAGAATGTGAATATTTAAAAATTAAATGATGTATGAAAAATTCCTTACAACTCAAATTACCTCACATCTCATATGAACTGTGGCTTACAGAAGGACAGTTCTTCATCACAGCCAAGCTTCAGAAATGACTTATGTGTCTATCAGCAGATGGACAAATAAAGATTAAATACTATTCAACCTTTAAAAAATAAGGAGCCACTTCTATCTGAAACAAATAGATGAACCTGGAGGACAGTATGTCAAGTGAATTAAGCTGAGCACAGAAAGACAAATAACACATGATCTCAGTTATATATGTAATCTAAAATAAACTCATAGAAGTAGAGATAAAGTGGTGGTTACCAGGGATGGGAGAGATGTTGGTCAAAAAATTCAAATTTTCAGCTAGACACAAGGAATAAGTTCAAGAGGTCTAATAGACAACACGGTGACAAAGTTGATAACAATGTATTCTTGAAAATTACTACCAGTATATTTCAAGTGTTCTCATCACAGGGAGAAAAGGCAAGTCTGTGAGGTAATGTCTATGTCAGTTAGTTTGACTTACATTTTTTTTTTTTTTGGTATTGTAGATTGAGCCCAGGGGCATTCTACCTCTGACCTACACCCCCAGCCCTTTTTATTTTATTTGTTTGTTTGTCTTGAAATAAGGCCTCACTAAGTTACTGGGCCCTGGTCTCAAACTTGCGACCCTCCTGCCTCTGCCTCACAGTCGGATGTGGCTCAGAAAGGCCATTATTCTTCCCAGTTGGCTGGTTTTATGGCACAGGGCCAGCCTTAAATTCATCCAAATTACTAGGAAGGCAGGCCTGCACCACTGTGCCTCACTGACTATTTATACGTTTTTCCAAAACATGTTGTACAAGATAAATAAATACAATTTCTATTTGTTCATTAAATTTCATTGTTATAAATGAATAAAATAAAATGTCTCCTGCCACTGTATAATGAAATGAGCATACGTTCTGGGATCTGACGTGTTTAGAGACATTGTGCTCTCCACATGATCATGAAAACTTTGCTTTTTCCTCGTCTTAATCGAGTTTACTGACACCTATCTTATAAATTCATAGTGAATAACCAATAAACTCAAAAGATGAAAGCTGTCATTATTACATTTGTGAGATTTTCTATTAAATTCTCTCTCAAGTCAGAGAAATACTCAAAATCAGAACTAGAATCAGTTCGAAGTTCATGCCTCCAATCACATGGAATCTGAATGCTTCAATCTACTAAAATTCCAAAGGCTTCAAACCTTTATCTTTCTGTTGACAGGAAAGACAGCTCTGTCAAAGTTATTCTTGTCTTTTTTTTTTTTCAGGTCTGGGGATGGAGCCCAGGGGCATTCAACCTCAGAGCTACACCCTCTGCCCTATTTTTTATTCTTTAGTTTGAAACCAGGTCTCACTAAGTTGCAGAGGACCTCACTAAGTAGCTGAGGCTGTCTGCAAACTGCGATCCTCCTGCCTCAGCCTCCCAAATGCTGGGATTACAAGTGTGTGCCACCACGCCCAGCTTGTTCTTGTCTTTTACACATTATCTTTTTCCAAGTTCTTCTTGTAATCCCCAGTATACCATACATATATATATATACACACACACACACACACACACACACACACACACACGCACACACATATATATGGGGGGTGTATGTGTGTATATATATATAATATATATAATATATAATATATATAATATATGGGGGTGTGTGTGTGTGTATTCATGACTTAGATCTTTGATCATGGCCAATGTTATGGTCCCCATACCATAATGGCACCATGAATTGTAAACTGGCCCTGTGCCATAAAACAAACCAACTGGTAAGGATAATGTTCTTGACACAACTTTAAATTCACAAACAAAACTTCTTTTTTTTTTTTTTTTTTTTTTTTTAGGATGGCTACTCTAGCTGAGTTCAAGATTCTGCAGCCCAGCAAGAATCTGAAGAAAAAGCCTATGGAAGTGGAGATCTTTGCCAGCTATCTTTCTGATAGAATACTGATATCTAGAATATACAAAGAACTAAAAAGACTAAAAATAAAAAAAAAACAAATAACCCAATCAAGAAATGGGCAAATGAATTGTATTGTTTTGGTTTGGTCTGGTTTGGTTTTTGTGTGGCACTAGGAATGGAACCCAGGGGCATTCTACCTCTGAGCTATACTCCCAGCCCTATTTGTGTGTGTGTGTGTGTGTGTGTGTGTGTGTGTGTGTGTGTATTCTTTATTTTGAAACAGGGTCTAAATTGCAGAGGGCCTAAGTAGCTGAGGCTGGCCAAGAACTGTGATCCTTCTGTCTCAGATTCCCAAGTACTGGGATTACAAGCCTGCTTCATCACACCCAGCTGGCAAATGAATTGAATAGACACTTCACAAAAGAAGAGATACAAATGGCTAAAAAATACATGAAAAAATAAAACATTCAACATCATTAGCAATCAGGGAGATGCAAATCAAAACTGCAGTGAGATTCCATCTAACCCCTATCAGAATGGCAATCATCAAGAAGTCAAATAACAATAAATGTTGGTGACAATGAGGGGAAATAGGAAGTCTTCTATGCTCTTGGTGGGATTGCAAACTAGTTCAGCTGGTATTGTAAATTAGATCAGTATGGCAATTCCTCAGACAGCTAAGAATGGATCCATTTAACTTAAGTTGGGCTTATCTTGCTCAACTCTTTTCCTTTTCATAAGCCCTCCCCCAGTAGTCTCTATCAGCCTCCCTAGAATAGGACTTTCAGACACACACACACACACACACACACACACACACACACACACGCACTCAACAGACATGTCTATAAATGCTTGTCCCCATGGTAAAACTGAGCAAATGTTAGAATTATAACTTGGATACTACTGCAGACAACAATAAAGTCTTTTTCCTAGGCCTTTTACAAATAAATGGCCAAAAATAGGTACTCGGGGTTAGCAATATGTCCTGGTTCTATTCACCAAGAGTTCTAAGTAGTCCAACCCAAATGCACTGGTTTTTTGTTTTGTTTTGGTGGTACTGAGGATGGAACCCTTCTACCTCTGGGCTACACTCCCAGACCTACTTTTTATATTTTTATTTGGAAACAGGGTCTCTTAAGCCAGCATGGCTGGCTTTGATCCTGTGCGATCCTCCTGTCTCCACCTCTCAAGCACAGGGATTACAAGCACACACCACCACACCTGGCTGCACTCTGTTTTAACAAATGAGGAAAACTAAAAGTTAAGAGAAAGAGCACCTGGTGGCGGAGGCCCAGAGCAGCGCTGATTCTGTACCATACCGCTTCTTTTTATTGGGCAAGCTCCCTCCTCTATGCTGAGGCCTTTGATTCAGCCAGATGGTGAACACATTTTTTTGTTTTTCACCAAAAGGATGATTTGCATTCCAAAAATCTCAGATTAATCACTCATGACTGCTTCTTAAGATAAAGAGAGTTGGATTCTAATAAGGCATTGTGGAAAGCAACTTGACAAGACTGTGCTGCTTCTGCTTCCTATCTCTGGTTGCCAGATGCCTGCTTTCGCCTGTCCATCCACAGAGGATTGGTGATTGGGTTTGAATTTTCTAACATTGTTTCCTGGAAAAGGATTCAGAACCTTGGCATGTCTGCAAGAAAGAAGAGAAACTTTGCCAACCTAGTACTGACAGGCCCTAAGGCATGTTAGCATCCTGAATTCAACTTTGGGTGGTCAGAAGTATTTTGGCAATTGCCAAGTTTCAGAAGCAAAGCAGAACTAAGACTTAAGAAAAGTCAAGTCTACTTAGCAAAAGAAAAAAAATGTCAGCCCAAGGCTCTAAACTGACTGTGTTGGCCTCAGTATCCCCATTCAGATGAAACTTAAAATGTAATCATTGTTATGTATTTGGTAGCTGGGAATTTGATAGGGTTTAAAGAAATAAGATTTTGGCTAATATTTAGCCAGCATTTTTATTTTCCATATGATTTTTTGGGAATATTTCATTTCCTCAATGTGACTTAAGATAAACCAGTCCAAAAAAAGAAATACAATTAGAGAAATGCACAAATTTATTTGGACGACCATGTAGAGGAATGAATGTAGAGCTGACAAAGCAAGTTCACTATTCTGGAAGCCAACAGACATCCCCAGTTGCTAAAAGAAATGATAGAGTCGGGCATGGTGGTGTATGCTTGTAATCCCAGCATTTGGGAGACTGAGACAGGAGATTTGTGGTTCGAGGACAGCCTCAGCTATTTAGTGAGGCCCTTTGCAACTCAGTGAGACCCTGTTTCAAAATAAAGAATAAAAAAATAGGACCGAGGATGTAGGTTGGAGGTTGAATTCCCCTGGGTTCCATCCCCAATACTGCAGAAAGAAAGAAAGAAAGAAAGAAAGAAAGAAAGAAAGAAAGAAAGAAAGAAAGAAAGAAAGAAAGAAAGAAAGAAAGAAAGAAAGGAAGGAAGGAAGGAAGGAAGGAAGGAAGGAAAAGAAATGATGTTTCATTCACCCTAAGTCCATGATTCATCAACTAGCCCATGACTGTAAACTAGCCCATGATTCATTTACAAACATGATTCATTTACAAACTGATCTGTATTTAAAAAAAAACAGAAGACCTTGTTTATGACTTTGCTAAGGCTGTCATAGCAAAATACCAAAGACAAGGTAATCTCTCTGTTTTGGAAGCTGAAAGTCTAAAATCAAGGTGCCAGCAGGGTTGGTTTCCTCTGAGGGCCATGAGAGAAAGACCTGTTCAGTGTCTCCCCTACAGAGGCTCATGCCTCTGTGCACACACTGCTGGAAATCCCCTGTGTGGCCACATTCCCTCTTCCTATAAAGGCACCAGTCAGATTGGATTAGGGCTTGTCCTATGGTCCTTACCTAACTTAATCACCTCTTTAAAAGCCTTTTATCCAAATAAAATAATGTTCTAATATACTGGAGGTAAAAACTTCAACACATGAACTTGAGGGGGAGCAATTCAGCCCATGACATTTTTTTTGTCAGTATCTGGGATGGAACCCAGGGGCATTCTACCTCCAAGCTACACCCCCAGCCCTATTTTTTTAGTCTTTATTTTTGAAACAGGGTCTCACTGAGTTGCAAAGGGGCTCACTATGTAGCCGAGGCTGTCCGTGAGCTGTGATCCTCTGGTCTCCACCTCCCGAATGCTGGATTACAAGTGTGTACCACCATGCCCGCTGCATGACATTTATTTTTTAATTCCAAATTATGTCAAACAATTAAAAAATCCCAACTTAAAAGTCCTCTGACTGTTTTGAGACATTTTGAAAAACACAGCTCTATCCCAAACGTTGTTTAATTTAATGGGCTTTTTGCTCCTTCTTCCCCCAAGAAGAAAATATCCCCCATGCCTTCAAGTTATCTTAAGATAGCTTTGGGTTTCTCATTTGGTTTTTTGTTTGTGTTTTGAGATGGTATCTCACTAAGTTGCTCAGACTGGCCTGGAACTCATAATCCTCTTGCCTCAGACTCCCCAGGTTCCTGGAGTTGCAGGCCTGTGCCACTGTGCCCAGACTAAGCTTCTTGTTTTGTTTAGTTTGTTTTTGTTTTTACTTATATTATACAGAAGCTTTCTTCTGTTCAAATGCCGCCAACCTTTGACTGGCCTCATCTGTCATTTTTACCTCGGGATATCCATCACCTCCTTCCCGAGAGAATCTTTTGATGGGGGGCAGATCACTGGACTACTGGAACCAGGGAGAAGAGAGGGAGGATCCTGGCTGAAGACAGAGGGACGAAACCAGGTAGCTGGAAGCATGAGAAGAGGAGCTTTACAGGCTTCACTGCTTCACTCGAATGGTCGCAGGCACTGCTGCGACTCGTGCTCCAGCCGTGTCACTAGGAAGAGGCTGATGAGCCAGAGACCATGTCCCCTCACTCAAGGTGCGCACATGCGACAGGCTCCTGGACAACGGATTGAGGGCATGAGGTACCACAGCCCAGGCCTAACCTATACACATTTCTGCTCTGTTTTCCATCTACCCGTGGAAGCAAAGGATTCTGAAACCCAAGAAATGGCAGAACCAGGGAATGAAAAGAGCTTGGGGACCCAAATCATCCCTCTGAACACCTGCATTAAATCATGATCGTGTGAATAAGCACAGCTGGTGGTTTGAAATCAGAGGTTAGGGTTAGTCCCTTTTGGTCACTAGCAATTCCATAACTAATAAGTTAACAAAATCAATGAATGGCTGAGTAGAGTATGAAAGTAATAATCACTTCAAGGACAATGGTTTATGCCAAGTAACATGACTATTAATTGGTTCATAATATAAAACAAGTTTAACTAGCCTTTTAAAAATTTAGATGCAGCACTTAGGACAGAAGGCTATACTTCTGATTATCTGTCATTCCCAGATTTGCTTATGTTTATAAGCCAGTTGACTTATAAAATTGGTAACAATCATCACAGACAGCTAACAGTTTGCAATGATCATTCCAAGATGCCAGGCATAGCAAAAAGTGTGTGATGAAACAGTAAACACTGGTAAGGTAAGTAGAGCATCAGGCTGAAGATGAGTGTCCTATAACCTAGCTCCACCCCAACACTAATCAGCTGTGACCAGACCTTTCCCAATCAGCATCAGTTCTAAAAGCCACAAGGAGAAGCGGGCGTGGTGGTGCATGCTTGTAATCCCAGTACTTGGGAGGCTGAAACAGGAGGATCACAAGTTTGTGGCCAGCCTCAGCTACTTAGTGAGGCCTTTTGCAACTCAGTGAGACCTTGTTTCAAAATAAAAAGAATAAAAAATAGGGCAGGGGGTATACCTGGGAGGCAGAATGCTCCTGGGTTCAATCCCCAGTACAGCAAAAAAAAAAAAAAAAAAGGAAGATGTTCACATAGAGGAAGTGGAGAAAATTGTTTATAAAAATAAACCTCAGGAGAACTGGTCACAATGCATTATGTGTAGAAAATACTTGAAACTTATTTAGTTCAATTAATAAATATTTCCACAGGAACTCTGCCTGATAAAGCAAATCAAGCTAAGATAAAAGTGGGTGGATACTGGGTGGATACAGACTTAAATTCACACCTCTGCCTCCTACGAAGCTGTAAGAAGAGTCTCTGTGCTCATTTGATTGGAGAAATCGATTCAACTTCTAAACAGTGACAACAGGGCAGAAACATAAGCAAATCTTGGGATGACAGATAATCAGAAATATAGCCTTCTGTCCTAAGTGCTGCATCTAAATTTTTAAAAAGAAAGAAGCCACCTGTCATGCAGCACTGAAATAAAACTCAAATCTATTTAATCAAAAATAACAATGTAAAAGAAACTTGTTTACTCACAAGCAGAGATCTTTGTCTACCTAGCTATATGTTTGGGTTTGAGGGGGGGTTACGAACTGGTGATCAAGCCTAGGGGCATTCTACCTCTGAGCTACATCCCCAGCCCAATTTTTTATTCTTTATTTTGAAACAGAGTCACACTAGGTTGTGGAGGGCCTTACTAAGTAGCTGAGGCTGACCACGAACCTGTGGTCCTTCTGTCTCAGCCTCCCAAGTACTGGGATTACAAGCGTGTGCCACCATGCCCAGCTTTCTATGTAGCTATATTAATGGCCTAGACCAGTGCCTGCAACATGGTAGACACTGAAGAATTTGTTGAGTTAAAGCATTAAAAAGTGAACACCTGAGGGTGCAAAGCGTCACAGTACTGAGGCGAGCAGAAACCCTGCTTTGCAGAGGCCCGCAGCCTCATACAAACAACCACATCATCAACCCACTCAACACAAGAAAGAATGAAATGCATGATACAGAAACACTACAGCGGGTAGAAAGAGCCAATGCTCATGGGAAGAGGGGGCACCCACAAGAAGGTAAAATGTAATGCCGGGCGTGGTGGTGCACGCTTGTAATCCCGCGCTTGGGAGGCAGAGACAGGAGGATCGCGCAGGTTCTAAGCCAGCCACGCGCGCTGGCTTAGGAGACCCTGTTTCCAAATAAAAATGTAAAAATAGGTCTGGGAGTGTAGCCCGGAGGTAGAAGGGCTTCCAGGAACCCCAGTACCACCAAAAAAAAAGAAAAAAAGAAGGTAAAATGTAGGATGAACCTTAAAATAGAAGGGCTAGAAATGTAACTTAGAGGTAGAACACTTGCCTAGCATGCGCAAGGCCTTGGGTTCAATTCCCAGGCCCACAAAAAGATAAATAAATAAATAAATAAATAAATAAATAAATAAATAAATAAATGCCAAGAGAGCATAAAGATTATCTATAAGAACAGTTTGGAAATAGGATGAATAAAGATGTCAATTTTCTCACCATACATAGTGGAGATGAAAGACCTATCTGAATTGAAGGAATGAGCGTCACAATTGGGACATAAAAGTAAAGGAGAAAAGTATTGGTGATGGTCCCTTAAATAGAGTTCTCAGTCCCTCCTTATGGAGAATTTTGTTTGGGTTGTGCTAGAGCACCCCCAAACAGGCTGAGGAATCTGAGAGCAGAGAATTCCTCACAACTTCACCTGATGTCTGCCAGCAGAGCAGGGTGGGCCTGGCAGGTTGGACATAGAGAGTCCTATATAGGGGTCCTCCAGGGCCCTCTCCTGCTCTCCTTCAACACAGAATGGTGTGGGAGTGCTCCAGAAGGTTTTCCCTTCCCTAGCCCAGCAAGGGTGCAAAGCTGGCTGGGAGAACGCCAGCTGACCAGGTGAGGAGACCCACCTTGAACAAAGGTGATGAACCTGGTAACAGAACACAGGGCAGAGCGAGGATCTCGATGCCCAACCGCGGCAGACACAGAAGTCTCCAGCCACTCCAGAGACCAGAGTGGACAGAAAGTAGCAGCAGATTGGACGCTCCTCCCCCTTCCCATAGCCTCCCGCCCCATACAGGATCGGGATATGTGCAAAAACCAACTTTATGTGTTAAGTCACTGAGATCTGAGATGGCTTAAATTAGCAGTTAGCTTACTCTGATTATTATTACAAACAAGGACGTTTTCTATTTATTTTGCTTATTTGAATATGTTACATATAAAATGTGTACACAATAATTGATAAGCACTACGTTGAAAATGAGGCAGAATGGCACAAGAGACAGTAACTGAAGACAAAATGAGTGATCTTATCAAGAGTAATGATCCCTCTAGGAAAACACTATTTGATCTGGAACCTGAATATGAGAAGGAGCCAGCCACGAGAAAGTCTTGAACGTGAGCGTTCTAGGCAGCATGAATGGCCAGTGCCGAAGCGGGAGGCAGGGTGACCTTGGGGAGGTAGGAAGGCTGCTGGGGTTGGAGCAGAGTGTGGCAGCATGAGTCCACAGCAAGCAGGGCCCTAAAGGCCACCGAGAGAAAGGGGAGGTGGTACGGTGTGATCTACTGCTCATTTTAGCTGCTGTTGGGAGGAAGGATTGGAGTAGGACAGAAATGGGCACTAATACTCAAGATACCATTAAAACAGTTCAGGAGAGAGGTGTTGATTTTTGTTTGTTTGTTTATTTGTTTCTTGTTTTGTGATACTGGATTTGAACCCAGGGGCATTCTATCTCTGAGCTATACCCCCAGCCCCATTTTTGTATTTCTTATTTTGAAACAGGTCTCACTAAGTTGCAGAGGGCCTCATCAAGTAACTGAGGCTGGCTGCAAACCTGTGGTTTGTCTGTCCTGTCTCAGCCTCCTAAGTACTGGGATTATAAGCATATACCACACACCCTGCTGGTTATTAAAACTGAAAGTGATAGCTGTAGAAATGGAAATAAGTGAGTTAATATACTGAAGATTTGGAACAAAACTGGTGCACTGGGTATGACATATGAGAGAAAGGATGGAATGAAAGGGTTTTTATCATAAGGAATAAGGAAATGATTACACCTGTTTCCAAATAGGAATTGGGTGCAGAAAGGTTAGGAAGGAGAAAAAGAAGTTCTGCTTGGGGCCCACTGCATTTAAGATGCCAGCTGGGCATGGTGGCACACACTTGTAATCCCAGAATTTGGAAGCTGAGACAGGAGGATTGTGGTTCACAGACAGCCTCATCTACTTAGGGAAGCCCTTTGCAACTCAGTGAGATCCTGGTGGAAAATAAAAATAAAAAATAGGGCTGTGGATGTATCTCAGAGGTAGAATGCCCTTGGGTTCCATCCCTAGTACCAGAAAACAAAAAAATAAAAAGATGTCTATTACCCATTTGAGTCGCATAGGCAGTCTGATGTCAAGTAGCAGCTTGATTTATGAGCCTTCAGCTCAAGAGAAGGTCAAGGGTGGGGATCTGCATTTGGAAGTTATCTGCATGTAGATGGTATGAAAACTGGGAGTGAGGGGATGAAATCCACCAGGGAGACAGCACAGATAGGACCTTCAGAAGGAGCCTAGGAGGTTAAGCAAAGAAGAAAGAGTCAGCAAAGAGATTGAAAGGAAGCAGTGAGTCTGGAGATGGAGAATTGAACTGGAGAAGCTGGATTATAGAAGCCAAGGAAACAAATTGTCTGGGTTATCTTTTTTTTTCAGTACTGGAAATGGAACCCAGAAGCATTCTACATCCAAACCACACCACCAGACCTATTTTTTAGTCTTTATTTTGAAACAGGGTCTCACTGAGTTGCAAAGGGCCTCACTAAGTAGCCTCAGTAAGTAGCGAGGCTGTCTGCAAACTTCAATCCTCCTGTATCAGCCTCCCAAATGCTGGGATTACAAGCATGCGCCACCATGCCCAGTTCCTGGGTTATCTTTACTCTGAAATTAGCACAGATAGTTCACAAAGTTTGCTGACTTAATCATTTCTATCTCACCATTCCTCATAGGGGGGAAAATGTCAGGGTCACGGACACAATCTGCCTCCCAAATACACACCCCTGGTGCTCTGTGAAGCGAATGAGCATATTAATACCTCTGATGCCTCCTTTCCACTGCTGGGATAACTCAGGCCTTACTGGAAATGAGAGAATCTTCCCCACACTCAAGGAACAACTGTCAGGACAGATAATTCAAATCAGCTACATCTCTGAAAGAATGGCTGTCTCTTTGCATACGTATTGTACTTTTTTTTTTTTTTTTTTTTTTTTTGGCGGTACTGGGGATGGAACTCTTCTGCCTCCGGGCTACACTCCCAGACCTATTTTATATTTTATTTGGAAACAGAGTCTCTTAAGCCAGCAAGGCTGGCTTCGAACCTGCATGATCCTCCTGTCTCCACCTCCCAAGCGCGGGGATTACAAGCCTGCGCCACCACGCCTAGCTATACATATTATAATATCAAACTACAGTTTACCAGCAGACAGGTCATAGATGGTGGATGTGGGATATTTGCTTGCTGTTAAATGGGTTGCCTTGGGGAAAATATTTTAAGCAAAATATTGTAAATGACCATCACTTTGTCTATAGAAATAGTCTGACCTGCTACTTATGTTACCTAAATCATTACTCAATGATCACTGACTTGCCTACTGGTAAAGTTATCAGGATGTGAATATTTAAAAATTAAATGATGTATGAAAAATTTCTTACAACTCAAATTACCTCATTTCTCATATGAACTACAGCTTACAAAAAGACAGTTCTTTCAGAAACAGAGTTTCCAGATTAGCCAAGATTAGATATAACCAATTCTGTACCAACTTTAATGGACCTTAGTCACAACACTTTTGAAAGTTCTTCAAAGTGTGGCTTAAGATGTCAGAGGAGCCAGTAGTGGTGGCACACACTTGTAATCCCCGTGCTTGGGAGGCTGAGACAGGAGGATCACACAGATTCGAAGCCAGCCTCAACTACTTAGTGAGGCTCTCAGCAACTTAGTGAGACCCTGTTTCCAAATAAAGTATAAAATAGGTCTGGGAATATAACCTGGAGGTAGAAAAGCCCCTGGGTTCCACCCCCAGTACCACCAAAAATAAATATGTCAGAGTTGGATACTTTCAGGAATTCTTTGTTGTTTGCCTCTTTTATTGATGTTTTCATAGTGGAAGTGATACAGACATTTATTAGGTACTTGAATAATAAGAGAGAATCTAAACAAAATTTTCTGGTCACAAATCTTCTGGGGTCCATCAAAGTACATAAATTGTACATAAAGGTACATAAATTAATCGAGAACATTTTTATCCTCAAATAGAAAAAGTTCATTTAAATTTCTCCATCCACTAAAATGCATATACATAGGCTTCCTCACAATTTTACATTTAATTTTGAGAGGGCATCTGGTCCTCTGCAGCTACTTGTGCCCCCTCTGATTTCCAAGAACTCAAAGCTTAGACTAATATCTCATCTGGGATGCTCCTACATTCCTCTCCTTACCTTCCATGAGGAACCAGAACATTCAATTTCCAAATGTATAGTCTTTAGGGATGCTGAGTTGTTGACATTATTATTATTATTATTATTATTATTATTATTATTATTATTATTTAAAATAGGCAAGCCCCATTAAGAATTGGAGTATATTTCACCCACAGCATATGGAGCCTGAGAATCTAGGGTGCTGTCCTTGGTCCTGAAAATTACTAGCCCGAGGTCACCAGGAGCTGTCCGAGGTCCCAAGGTCTTAGACTAATGCTTCAAAGTGGGATCTACAGACCGACACCTGTATTACAATCAACCAGGATGTGCATATTAAAATGTTGATTCCTGGCTCATTCTAGAACCATTAGGTCAAAATCTTTACATACATATTTTAAAGAGTGTTTCAGGAAACGTTTCTGTCCGATGCTGATATAATGTCTACCATTTTGTTATGGACTGGAAATCATTAATCCCATCTGAACTCACTGACCATTGTGAACACACCTGCCACCTTTAATGCCATCTGTATTACAATCATAATGAGCTATCATATTAATGAAAAAAGCATTAACCAGCCGGGCGTGATGGCACATGCTTGTAATCCCAGCATTCGGGAGGCTGAGACAGGAGGACCGTGGTTCGCGGACAGTCTCAGCTACTTAGTGGGGCCCTCTGCAACTCAGTGAGACCCTGTTTCAAAAATAAAGAATAAAAAATAGGGTTGGGAGTGTATCTTGAAGGTAGAATGCCTCTGGGTTCAATCCCCAGTACCACACACACACAAAAGGAATTAACCAAATTTCTTCCACATGGCTTTGTCACAAATTTGGCATCAAATGCAAAAATCTAACCCCATCAAGTAGCTTCAGAAAAGAAAAATTCTTTTTGAAATCAATTTTTGCTTCCTCAACAAATAAATATTTCCTGTCCATAAAATTTAATAAATAAAGCCCAACATGTACTAACCATTCACTCTACTCATCATTCACTCTCTGACTCTCATCAAACCCACTGCAATAATAACAAGAGTAAAAAAAAAAGTATTGAGTGTTTACTACATTTCCAGCACCGTTCAACGTATCTTACATGATTGTGTCATTTAGTCCTTGCGACACCATATCTATAACCATAGAAGGATGAAGAAAAATTGTATCCTGTATAACTTAAAATCTTGATACAGACTTTTTCGTGTAATCCATATTAATGCTAATATACTGATGTTGTGCTTTAAAGATGTGCAAAATGAGGAAGACATGAAGTGTTCATTGTTGAGTGCTGTGTTCTTGGCATTTTAAGCTAGTTTCTTCATTAAAATATCACAACTATTTTTTAATATTTTTATTCTCCTCATTCTAACAAGTTTATTGAGATGACATTGTATCATAAACTTCACATATTTAGAGCGTTCAATTTATTATTTCTTTTTTTTTTTTTGAGGTACTGTGGTTCCTGGAAGCCCTTCTACCTCCAGGCTACACTCCCAGACCTATTTTATAATTTTATTTGGAAACAGGGTCTCTTAAGCCAGCGAAGCTGGCTTCAAACCTGGATAATCCTCCTGTCTTCGTCTCCCAAGCGCGGGGATTACAAGCGTGCGCCACCACGCCCGGCATTCAATTTATTATTTCTGATATATTTATATACATGTGAACCCTATCACCACAACCAAGATAATAATCATATCCATCACCTTCAAAGGCTTCCTTGGGCCTCTTTGTAATCCTTCAACTTGTCCAGTTTCTTATCCTTAGACAACCACTGATCTTTCTGACACTGTAGATTAATCTGCATTTCCTAAAATTTTATATGAATAAATTCATGCACTGTATACTTTTATCTGATATCATAAGCCCATGATTTTTCTTAGTAGTCCATTTTCCTGCTTGAGTATTAGTCCAATAATTCCTATTTTATAGAAAAGTAAACTGGAAATAATCAAGTAGTCTAAAAATTACATAGCAAAGGATCCGATTCAAATATGTCTGCCCAACCTAATTCTGCTCACTAATAATTCTGCCTCTTCTCACTTTTAACTGAGAAAGAATTCTACATACATCTACAAAATGGGAGAAATATGCACCCCAGGTGAACAAAATAAGTAAGCACACCAAAAATAATTGTGAGATGATTAAGTAATTGGAGAGAATGCCCATTGCCCTATCCACCCAACCCCACTATCCCTGCACCCACCACTATATCCTCACACTCTGAGCTTCCTGTTACTAGGTCATTAACTCCAAGAAGAACCCCATAATCCTGGGGCCACAAAAAAATACATGAGATAACTGTAGCTTATCTGTAGCCTCAGCTCTAGCTAGAATCCCTTCTTACAGGCCAAAAGGAAAGTGTTTGGAGCAGATGAGAGGTGGTGAGATTTAGTATAGAGGAGGGAGACATCCAAGAACCTCAAAGATTTCTTAAACTGGGTCACTGTGTGACCTGTACTAGTGGATAGACTTTTAGTTAGAGAAAAAAGAATATATAATAGCTAGAAAGTGAGGGAAGGACAAATGGAATGCCCTTAACAACTCGCACCATTCATTTGGTTATCTTGGGCACCCATGGCTCTTGTAATGTATTTTTCTACAATCCTCACAACATACTTATGAGAAGGAATTAATAATAATAACATCAATTAGTACTAGTAGTAGTTACAGAGTTCTTACTATGGGCCAGACACTGTTTGGGAGAATCTTATTCCATTTCCATCTTACCAACAAGGAAACCAATTCTCAGAAAAATATAAGGGACTTGTTCAAGGTCATACAGGCAGAATCAGAGTCTTTTAGCCCACTCCAGTGCCTTTCCCATGATTCAGAAGGACTCCAGGCTGCCCTACTCTCAACTGCCAACCACCTCCTCCACACACCTCACAACCATTGGCCCCTCGCCCTGGAGTGTATATCTGTTCACTGGGTCCCTTTACTTTCAAACCCCCTGACACCCTTATCCTACTCCACCAGAATATGTCATTCTGTGTGCCCTGCCCCCCAACTACTATTCAACACTGGGGTCACTTGTACCTTCTGGCAAGATAGTTCTTCACCAAAACGTTATTGATTAAAACAGTATGTACTTTCCAAGGATCAATTGGAATTTAGGAAGACTGTACCTGAGATGAGGAAAATTGTGACAAGACTGTGACGTGGAGATTTCCCAAGTTTTATCTTAACACGTGTGAATGTCATAAATTTATAGACTCTCACTCCAGACAAAGTAAACTACTGTTCCTCTTTCAAGGGGGCTGACATTTATTAATTGCTATGTATTGGATATGTACCAGTATAATCTCAGTTAAACCATAATTCTATAAAGCACTATTGTTGGTCTCATTTATAGATGAAGACACTGAGACAGAAAGGCTAAGTAATTGAAACATGCTACATGTATGACTCTCCCGTCTTGTACTCCATTAAGATGTATGGCTATGATGCACCAATGAAAGATTTTTTTAAAAAGAAAGAAACATGCTAGTTGGGTGGCAGAGTTGGGAATCAATAGCTGCTCTTTCAAACTCCATAAGTTCACTCTTAACCCGTGACTACTCTCCACCAGTTATCATTTGTTACGCACCTGTTATGTGCCTGACACTGGGCGAAACTTACATACATGTATTAATTCCTCGAAACTTCATGGCAATTATTATTATAGCCACTTTACAGATGAAGATCAGAAAAGGAAACTGAGTAAGTGTGGATCTGAGAGTAACCCCAGCCTGGCTCCAGAGTCTGTGCTTTCATCCAACACAATGGACTCCTATTTGAATCTAAGTCTTTCCCTTTCTAAAAAGGCTTTCCTTTCCAGGAGCCAGGCAAGGCTCCCCACGCTCCGCAGGGCGACAGCGCAAGGCGTTACCGCTGCAGACCACCTGGGGGCGCCGTCCGTCCTGAAAACAAAGGGAACCAAGCGCTCCGTCCTCAAAGCGCAGGCGCCTTCCCGGGCCTGCCCCCACCCCTCAACAGCCAATCAGAAATTTCGCTGGCGGCTGGCGCGCTTCTTAGGAACCACAATGAAATCTTCCTACTCTTAAGGGCCGCCTGGTATCTGAAGTAAAGCGTGCACTCTTGACAGGAGGCCTCCAAAGGAAGATGGGGGCGCTCCCCGGACCTTCAATCAAACAATTCCCTCCGCGAAGAGCCTCTGCTCCACCCTCCTCCCGCAAAGAAGTTGCCAACTAATCCTGACAGTCCTCCTTAGGCGTATATATCTTCCACCAATCAGCGCTTTCCCCTCTCGGCCTATCAGGAGCGCAGTTTTCTGCTGCCAGTCACGTGGTCCCAGCGGGGAAGTTCTTTGTGGCGGTGGCCAGAGCTCTGCAGGAGCCCTGGCTTGCACCCTCCCCACATTGGCGAGTACAGGTTCTATGGACTGCAGACCCGCAGAAGCCCGGGCCTGGGACGGCGGCTGCCACTGTTTGGGGCTTGAGCTGCAGTTGAAGTGGGGCTCACTTCCACCTCCAAACTCGAGTTTGGATTTCTAGTCTCCACTCGTTCACCCCAGGGCCATGCACCTGCACCTGCACCTCCACCTTTAAGGAACCCACACAAAATGCCGCGTCTTCCCATGCAGGGATTGGCCTTTTCTGAGCACCCTTGGAACTTTGTAATTATCCATTACAGCACTACTTCGTTTTTATTTCTCCCACCGTGGGCCGAGGGTACAGACTATACTGAAAACAACTTTGTATCGGGCAAGATACTTAAATTCTCATGTGCATCACTGTTTTGTGCTGCCGAATCGGGATAATAGTACCATCTGCATTAAGCTGTGTGCATTAAATTTATACTTCTAAAGGACTTAGAAGAATGGCTTGCACACAGCAAATGTTCAGAAAATGCAAGCCACTGTTAGTACTAAATAGAGCTTAAAATCAACCTCACATATTCATTCTTGGAAATTCATATCTCAACTTTCTCAAAACTGCTACAAGAAGGGGACAGTAAACATTTCACATGTACATATTTTATAACACACACAGTTATAAATGTGTGTCAGAGCGTTCCAACAGCAAACTGGAGCAGAAGGTCTGGATTCAAGTTCTGCCTTCAGCTTGCCAGCTGAATAACCCTGGGAAATTAAAATGCTTTTTAGTGCCGGGCGTGGCACGCTTGTAATCCCCGCGCTTGGGAGGCAGAGACAGGAGAATCGCGCAGGTTCGAAGCCAGCCTTCCAAAATATATATATATATATATTAGGTCTGGGAGTGTAGCCCGAGGTAGAAGGGTTCCAGTACCACAAAAAAAAATGCTTTTTAGCCCCTCAACTGTGAAATGGAAATTATTATAATATCTACAGGGTTGTGGTGCATGCTTACATGCATCAGGACAGAGCCTGTCCTATTAAAAGCTCTCGCTGTTGCCCTTCCTCCCTTTAAGAGGTAAGGCAAGAATGTAAAGGAAAACTATGGTTTATTCTTTCTCCTTGAACCAGGCACGGTGATGCACATTTGTAATCCCAGTACTGGGGAGGCCCAGGCAGGAGGATTACAGATTCAAAGCCAGCCTCGGTAATTTAGCAAAGCTCTGAGCAACTTTACAAGACCTTGTTTCAAATAAAAAATAAAATATAATTGAGGGTATAACTCAGAGGTAGACTGGCCCTTGGTTCAATCCCCAGCACCACCAAAATATATAAATGAACACATGTACTTTATACTTGTCTTCCACCACTTGAACTTTTGCAAAACACATTTATATCTTTTTTTTTTTATTTAATACTCACAGCACTCTGTGATCCTCAGAGAACTCTCTGGTTTGTTAGAATCCTCAAGTGCCATGGTGAGCTGAGGCTCAGCCCCTTCTAGTGCAGTGTCACTGTCAGTCCTGTCGCTCTTCCTCAGGAGGGAGCCAGTGACCACAGGCAGCTCTAACCACTGGCGAGCCCAAGTCCCAGGTGAGCAGAGGGTAAAGATCCAAGATTTTTTGGGGGGAAGGGTGGAGGTATAAAGGGGTTTCTTTCTGTTTGGGAGGAGATTTGGTTTTGGTGTTTTGGGGGTGGCTGGGGGGTTGTTTTGGGGATTTAGTTGGGAGTTTTTTCTGATTATACATTTATTGAATGATTTTATTTTTAATAAAATTTGAACAAAACAGAGTATACCAGTCTGATTACTTTAGAGTCAAGGCAGCAATTTCTGGAGTTTAGAAAGGGCCAGCCTCTCTCTTTTCACCTCCTAAAGTGACCACCCCATCACCATCAAGTGGGAGACCAAGGCTCCAATACACGAGTTTGGGGGACTTTCTAAATCCAAACCCTAACAACAGCAAAGATGCCATAATGAGGTGAAGCTTCCTCGTCTCTCTTCCCCAGCCCTGGTGACCCAGCCCTTCCCTAGGTGCACCCGTCTACACCACCCATGCCCACAAATGTCTCTTGGAGTTGGAACCTCTTAGCGTAAGACACACAACTTGGAATTAAGTTGCTGGGAAATGGTGAATATATCCTGCAGGAACTTTCAGAGGTACAGAGACCTCAGTTCCTCAGAAAAACCTAAAAGAAGTGGCATGGGCTGGCCATGGGTGGCCTAGGGACAGGGCCCCTTCAGGCAAAATAAGGAGGCAAAATGCTGTGATTTGACAGGCCCGTCAAAAACTCGTGTTGAAACCTAATTGCCACAGGGAGAGTATTAAGAGGTGGGACCTTTAGGAGGGATTAGGTAGTAATTAGGTGGCCTCATGGGGATTGACGCTGCTATTCAGGAAGGAGTTAATGATCATAGGATGGGGTTCTCGATGGAAAAGGTGAGCTCACCAGCTTTCTCTTCGTCTCACTTGCGCTCACTTGCTCCTCTGCCCCACCATGATGCAGTACAAAGGCCCGCACCAGATGTGAGAGCCACGCTCTTAAACATCCCATCCTCACGAATGGTGAGCCCAGTGAACTACCACGCTCTGCAGCGTTTTGTAACAGCAGCAGAGAACAGTCAAGGAGAGGACAGGGGTGAAAATCAGCCACTATGAGACATAATCCAAAAGGGAAGAGACAATTTCTCTAACTCCAAACCCTTTTGACCCAGGCATCAAAAGAATTCACATTCATCAGGCATAGTGGTCCATGCCTATAACTACAGCTACCTAGGAGCCTGAGACAGGAGGGTCACAAGTTTGAATCTAACCTGGGCAATTTAGCAAGATCCTGTTTCAAAATAAAAAGGATCATGGATGTCACTTGTTTGTAGAATATCCCTGTGTTTAATCTCCGCTTAACTCTCCTTTCTCCAGCCCATCTCCCTGGAAAGAAAATATACGAGCTAAGATCTCATTACACAATTTCCACACATCTCTCTCTCCCACTCAGTGCTTTGGACAATTAGCCAAAAAACACACATTCATGGTAGAATACAGACGCACACTCAGGCCCACAACCCGAATACAGTTGGGTTCAGAGTGAGGACGCCAAACTGAAATCATGTTTGGAATGTTCTGCTCCCTGAGACCCAACAGAAAAATGAGCAGGAGCCACATTAGATGGATAATTTACAAAAACAGAACTAGAAAATAAATTTGAAAGAATATGCAACCTCACTAGCCATAAAAGACATATAGAGTTTAAAACTGAGTTTCCATTCTTCATCTATAAAATTATCATGTGACAAATTATGATAGGCATTCCTTATAATATCGGTATGGTTTGTGACATGCTGAAGAATGGCAAAAGGTGCTTCATCCTACATTATTGGTGGTAGAATAAAGTAATTGATGCCTTTTGGAAAAATAATTTGGTAACATATTAAATAATAAACCCCTTTTAACTCGGTCATTCAATTTTTGAAAATCTAGTCCAGTAAATAATTTCAAACAAAGATTTTTGCACCAAGAAAACCTGGACACTACTAAATAGCTAACTTTAATGTTCCAAAGTAGGAAAACAGTTCAACCAATAATGCTATTATGAAGATATGTAATGACATAGAAATGTTTATGCATGACTCAAAAGACTCGGCACCATATTATTACAACTGCATTAAGACCTGACGTGTGTGTGTGTGTGTGTGTGTGTGTGTGTGTGTGTGTGTATACACTCACACATGCACATTATTTTGTAACATTCTCTTCATAACCATTGAAACACTGAGGGCTGAGGACGTGGAACCTGCTCAGATAGCAGGTAAGTGGTGAAGCTGAGTTGAGCCCATGCCCCCAACTGCCACAAAAGCAACCACTGTGAGCTCCTGTTCTTAGATTTTAAGCCCATGATTAAAATCTATAACTAAACTAGTCCTACTCCTTGAGGTCTCAGAAGAGCAAGTCTCTCCTCCAGTGACGTCTTCCTAGGGAGGAAAGCCTCAGAATCCACGTCAGCCCTTGAGAGCAAGCAGGAGACCCTGGCGTGCTCCTGATCAAATTCCCTGAGAATTCCACATGGCCCACTTCAGCTCTCTCTGGCCAAACTTTATTGCTCCATTCCACCTTGGGCACTCTTTATCACTGGGGGCTTAGCAGGAACAAGGAGACGTGCCAAGTATACAAGGAAGAAAAATTAGAAATCTCACAAATCAGCCAGGTGTGGTGGCCCACACTGTAATCCCAGTACTTCAAAAGCTGAGACAGAAGGATAGCAGGTTTGTAGCCAGCCTCAGCTACTTAGTGAGGCCCTCCACAACTTAGTGACACCTGTTTCATGATAAAGAATAAAAACATAGGGCTGGGGGTACAGCTTGGAGGTAGAAAGCCCCTGGCTACAATCTCCAGTACTACAAAAGAAAGAGAAAAAAGAAAGAAAGAAAGAAAGAAAGAAAGAAAGAAAGAAAGAAAGAAAGAAAGAAAGAAAGAAGAAAGGAAGGAAAGAAGAAATCTCATAAATCACCCAGATCTCTAGATCTGTCCTTACCCAGACCCTCCATTTCCCTTCTTCTTCCAAGGCAGAAGGCTCCGTGGCCTTGTGTGCTTTTCCTGATGATGGGTGCAGCTGCTCTAGGAGCACACCTCTGTTATGGAGATCCCCATCTCTTCCCTCTGAAAAGAAGCAGTAAGACAGAATTTTGTCTGAGGACATCAGCTCAATGCTCTTGCTCCAGGCTGCTCTCTCTTTGACCCCTGAACAATCCTGTACATGGATAGAACCAATTTCACACGGCCCCCAGGTTATTACATGCTTACCCGACATCCAGACATCTTTCTTCCTTAGTGTCTATACCCTGCACTTAGCTGTAATCATTGCCTTTTGGAATAAGAGTGTTTCCCAGACTACTTAAGTGCTAGTGCTCGAGCCAGTGAGATCTAAGAGAACGTTATGGGCCCTCCTGGCCCCAGCCCCTCTCCCTCAGCCCTGCTTCCTAGGCATGAATCACCTTCACTGAGGATGACAGTCCCATGAACTAGGACATCAGGGCAGAAATGGAAACGGAGCTTGGACCTCAGTGACACGGACCTTGGGCTGCCTGCAGCCAGACTGCTTTGATGTGAGAAAATGAAACCCTTATGTGGATACGCCACTGGTATTTTAGGTTTCCTGTTATTTACAGGTTGGCTTCATTCCTAACTGGCCAGCCCTTCATCCCCAAGGTTTCAAAGTTGGTGGGAAGAGAGCTCCTGAAATTCTACTGACTTTTTTAAAGAACTGAGCAGAGGAATTAGATTATTGACTCAACTACCTTAACTTACTGAGAAAGGCACACTGAGACATTAAAACATTCTTAGGACTGGGGTAAGCTTACCAGCACGAAGTCAACCTTGAACCTATAAAAGAAACATTTGAGGCCAAAACATACAATGCACTCTATCTAAACCCCCATTGGCACGGTCCGGAAATTCTATTTTCACAAAGAAAGAGGACAAAATATTCTGCAGTGGAAGAACTTCAGTACACAGGCGGACATCATTACATTTTCATCGGTGGTCCTGTTCAATCCAAGCTTCCAGCTGAACTAGAAATAGCAGCTTCCTTTGAACCTGGTCCAGCCGTATCAGAGGTCTCTGAGGAGCGGTCAAGATTCTGCAGCTGACTTCTGGCTGAGCCTCCACCCAGGTTTCTCCTGTGAAGGGAATCCAGCTGGCCCCTGTGTTAGCAAACCTTTGGCAAGCCTAACCTCCACAGGCTGCGATGGGAGGGACCCGTGCCCTAGAGCAGTGACCATCCGGTTTGACAGGGCCTCAGATCCACCTGGGGGGCTTGTTCAGATACAAATTATTGGGCTCCTTCCCTAGAGTTTCTGGGTTAGCAGATTGGGACAGAACCCAATATTTGCAGCTCTGTAAATTTCCCTAGGATGTCAGTGCTGTCGGCCAGGGAATGGACCTGGAGAAGCACTGGCTTAGAGGAAGGCACCAGTCCCAGGCACTTTCTTTCAGGCCTTTGCAGAGAGGCGCGGGGCGTCTTCCAGTGTGTTCAGAGGAAGCCGGATCCCGATGGTGGTCTCTTTGTAGCTGCTATGAGAATTTGCTGCCAGGCCTGGTCTCTGCTTCCCCAGCCCAGGGCTCCCATTGGGCCTTTCAGGGAGTGCTCCTCCTCGCTGGGCCTAGACCGGGTACCCGACTAGCTCATGATCTTCTGGGGTATCCCTTACGGTGTGGGGGGTGGGAACTAGAAAGGGGAAGACGGAGTTAATTTGGTTTTCTTGTCTAAATATGTTAAACATATGTGTGGCTTTTTTAATGAAAGAAAAATGTTAAGGAATACAGCCTTTGGAAATGTTTGCTAATCACTAACAGTTGCTAAGTGCTTATTATATAGATCCTGTACTAAATGCTCACTTAATTATTGCCACCATATTTCTGATCTAAAACAGGCTTTGAGAGGGTTACAGTTTGGATATAAAATGTCCCCCAGAGACGTTCATGTGCTAGGCTCTGCAGCCAGGTTCAGAGGCAGGGCACAGCTGGAGATGGTGGACGCTGGAAACGTGGCTTGGGGGCTGTCTCTGTCCCTGGCCCCCTCTCCTCTCCCTCTGTTTTCTGGCCTCCATGAGGTGATGATGGCTCTTCCTCTTCCCCCATTTCCTGAAGCACTGGACTGCAGTTCCTGCCTTGAAGCCAATTGATCATGGACTGACCTCTGAAACTGTGAGCCCCAAATAAACCTTTCTTCCTCTAACTTGTGCTATTCAGGCATTTTGTTCATAGCCATGCGAAAGCTGATTAAAACAAGAGGTTAAGTAGCTCGACCAAGTTAATACCACTGGTCAGTGATAAAGCAGGGGTTCAATTCCAGATCAACCCAAGTTTCAAGCACAATCTTTTAGCACTTTGGAAACACTGCAGTTTGAGAATGCTGCTAATATTCTAATGCTGCTAAGACATGCGACTTCAGTGAGGGTGATTTTGCCCTGAAGGGAAAAAAGTTGGTCCTTTGGGGGCAAAAAAAATTAGTATAAATCACAGATATTGAGGAGGGAGGAGACTTAATGAAGGCAGGAGCTCAAATGGTACTGTGCACATATACAAAATTAGCAATACCTGTCTCAAAAACATGTATGGGAAGAGGAGAGAGACGGATGGGATCCAGAGCAAAACTCACCAAGTGCTGTGAGCACGTATGTTTCTATCACTCTGAACCTCATTATGATGTGTAATTACAGCATCAAAGTGAAAGTATATTTAAAAAAAAGAATTATTTAAAAACGTACAGATAAGCTGGGTGTGGTGACACACGCTTGTAATCCCAGCATTTGGGAAGCTGAGACGGGAAGATCGCGCTTTGCGGAAAGCCTCGGCTACTACTTAGTGAGGCCCTTTGCAACTCAGTGAGACTCTATTTCAAAATAAACAATAAAAATTAGGGCTGAGGGTGTTTCTCAGAGATAGGATGCCCCTGGGTTCCATCCCTAGTACCGCAAAAAAAAAAAAAAAACAAGCACAGATAGTCCCCCAAGGTCAGTTACTTCCATCCTCTTCCTGGGCCTCAGTTTCCCCCTGGGCGCAAGGTGGGGGTGGATGATGTGGCTTCTGAGTCTCTTCTAACCTCTAACTATGGGTCTGTAACCTGCAGGGATGGAAGGGGACGATCTCTGACTTTTCTTCTAGCCCTGGCTTTCTTGATCTCAGGAACCACCTCACTTTACTCTCTTTCAGAGAAGGCAAGTACAGCCCAGAGAAGTGAAGCAACTTGCCCACAGCTGCACAGCTAGTCAGTAGCAGAGCAGGACCTGGACCTGCCAGGCCCAGCCGAGTTCTAACTCAGTGTCCACGTGTTCTCACATCTGTGCTGTGCTTGTATCTGTGAGCACATTTATGTGGGCACATGACAAGTTGACAGAGCCTGAAGGTTCCAGGGCTGGGGCCTTTGCAAGGGCCTCTGTGCATGTGAGAGGTGCTCTGCCGCCAGTCTGAGGTGTGAGGCAGGAGCAATAGATGTGGGGAGATAAAAGCTATGAGAAGTGCCCTGATTTGTCTCTTCTGATGTGTTTTAGTTTAAAGTCTGTTTTGTTGGATATCAGGGTTGCTACCCCTGCTCTTTTTTGGTTTCCAATAGCATGGTATATCTTTTTCCATCCTTTCACTTTCAGTCTGTGAACGTGTTTGGCTACAAAGTGAGTTTCTTCCAGACAGCATATATTTGGATTATGTTTGGAAAGATAGGAGAGGAGGAAGGCTGAACTTGATTAATGAGGGTCTACATCCAAATATGTGTAAAATTATGAATATGGCATGGTTACCCTGGACAACCATTGGTGAGAGTGGGGAAGGAAAAATGGGGGCCGGGGGGGGGGAGGGCACCAAGTATAGTTTAAATGTATACCATTTATGTTCAATAAAAATTTGTTTAAAAAAATATAGGCCGGGCGTGGTGGCGCACGCTTGTAATCCCCGTGCTTGGGAGGCGGAGACAGGAGGATCGCGCAGGTTCGAAGCCAGCGGCGCACGCTGGCTTAGGAGACCCTGTTTCCAAATAAAAATGTAAAAATAGGTCTGGGAGTGTAGCCCGGAAGTAGAAGGGCTTCCAGGAACCCCAGTACCACCAATATATATATATATATATAAATATATATATAAATATATATATATATAAATATATATATATATAAATATATATATATAATATATATATTATATATATAAAATAGCTATGAGAAGAGAACAAAGGACTCCGTCTCCCTCCTCCACAAGTCTCCATCACGACGGCTGTTGTTCTTCACAGCCAGCCTGCCCGGCTCCCAGGGCTGTTCCTGTTCCAAGATCAGGAGGACCAGGCAGGACTGAGCCCAGCCAGCCATCAGTCCTGCCTGACAGCCCGGGCACAGCACATGGCCACTGCCCCGAAGCCCTTCTGTCGCTCTCAGTTGGCCAGTGTGGCCTTGTCCTGAAGCTTGCTCGCCCAGCATTTCCACAGTTCCTGCTGTCCTCACCCCGGTGCCCTGCTGCCAACCCACCCAGGGTTCTTTTCAGTGCTGGGGATCAAACCCCCAGTGTTCTACCTCTGAGCTGAACCCCCAGCCCTTTTTTATTATTTAATTTTGAGGCAATCTTGCTAAGTTGTCCAGGCTGGCCTCGAACTTGGGATCCTCCTACCTCAGCCTCCAGAGCAGCAGAGATTACAGCCCTGCACCCCCATGCCCTACTTTGGTCAAATTCCTGTGCCTTCTGACCACCATTTGTTTTCCCTTAACTGTACCTTACAGTCCGACTCAAAGAAAAGCCAAAAGGATCGTTCTCTCTTCCTCTTTCCACCCATGGTGAAGTCAGCATCTCTAAAGGTCACTTACACTTTTATTAACTTCTCCACTAAAGTACAGACTCCAGGTCAATCCATGCCATAAGTTCGGTGTGTGGTGGGGAGGGGGTGACAGAGAGGGGGAGCCAGCACAATGTCGGGGTGGTGGGAACTGTCCCGAGCAGCTCTACTGCAGTAAGGAGGAATGATGAGCGTCTTCAAATTCCTATCCTCTATCTGAGGAGGAGGTGGCAAAAATCTTCTCCCATTCTGTTGGGTCTCGATTGAGGTTCTTGACAGTTTCCTTTGCTGAACAGAAGCTCTTCAGTTTCATGCAATCCCACGTATTGATTCGCCTTTTAGTTTCTTATGCCTTTGGGGTCCTGTTGAGAAAGTGTTTATCTGTGCCTATGTGTTGCAGTGTTGGACCTACGTCCTCTTCAAGGAGCTTCAAGGTCTCTGGTTTAATTTCCAAGTCTTTGATCCATCTTGAATTGACTCTTATGCAAGGTGAGAAAGTGGGATTTATTTCCATTTTTCTGCATATGGTTAACCAGTTTTGCCAACACCATTTGTATTTTTTTTAAATCCTATGCTCACAGTCAGTTGTTTTCCCATTAAGTCAGTCCCTCCTTCTCACTGCGGAGGCAGGTCGTGCCAGCTCTCCTCCTGTCCCCAGGCGTGTCTTCCAGGCTCCTTGACACCTGTCCGTGTGATCGTCAGGCCTGGCACCATGATGGGGGAGGCTCCCGCTCAGCCCTGGGTCTGTAGAGGGGTAACGGGGTGAGTGAACCACCACAGCGCTCAGGGTTTCACCAGGTGGGAGGAGGCTGGGCTGCAGGAGGTTTGGGGGGTGTGAGTTAGAGGCAGAGGGGCCGTGGAGGCTGCTGCTTTGGGACATATGGTTGCATGATATAAATCCAGGAGCCAGAGCAGCTAGGAGGCTTGTACAGCTTGAGTTTGGACCCTGGCCACTCAGCAGAATCCTGGTTGAGCTTTTGAGTAAGACAAACGTGCTGTGTGCATCCAAGACTGATGGAACTGAAACTCCGGGTGTGTAGTCCAGGAACATTAACCAATCAGAAACAGGCCCCTGGGGACTGCGATGCCCAGGCAGCGTGAAGAGGTAGCGCTCTGCCCTGGTATTCAGAGCCTCCTGATATGACACAATAAACACACAACACCAACGAAGTGTTCTTGCCAAAAGTGTCTAACCTGAGTCCAGTCATGAGAAGACAGCCTGACAAACCCAAATCCACTGTGGGACATTCTGTAGCACAACTGGCCCGGATCTCCAAGGAAGTCAGTGTTCTGGAAAAGAAAGAGTGAAGGGCAGTGGGCTGTTTTAGATTAAAAGACACTAAAAAGATGTAATGCAACTCATGAACCTTGATCAGAGCTCAGACTTAAAACACACATTTTGAAATGTGGAGACAATTAGGAAATTTGAATATGGAACATAGATTAGATTTTATTCAATGGTCACTAATTTTCTTGGTTGTTATGATGATGTCTGTCTACGTAGAAGTTACTTACATAAAATGCTTTCTAACTATGTGAGAGTAAAGTGTTAAGATCCCTGCTGCTTTTTTTTCAAATGGTTCAACATAAAAGAAACATGGAGAGAGAAGATGAAGTAAATATGGCAAGATAGTAACAAGTAGATCAAGGGAGAGGCATGTGGGAATTTGTTCTGCTGTTCTTGAAAATCTTCTGCAATTTTACCTTGTCAGGGGAGTACTGGGAGTTGAGCCCAGGGCCATTCTACCTCCAAGCTACACTCCAACCCCTATCTTACTTTTTATTTTGTAACAGGGTCTCATTAAGTTTCTGAGGACCTCACTAGGTTGCTGAGGCTGGCCTTGAACCTGGAATCCTCCTGTCTCAGCCTCCCGAGTACCGGGATTACTTGGCGTGGGCCACCACACCTGACCTAGCTGTAACATTTTTAATATCCCAGCTGGTGTGTGGCTGCACACTCTAGAATCACCTTGCTTCCTACCTCTCCCTCCTCTCCAGATCAGGAGTCCCTGGAAGAGCAACCTCAGACCTCAGTACGCTTCAGAATGGAGAGATGGTTTTGGCAGCTTCTGAACCAATACATCTGGGACAGGGCTGGAGACTGCAGTTCTAACACTCAGGTGATGCTGATGCAGTGGGACTACACTTTGGGAACCGCTGGCCTAGGGGATAGAGGAAACTCAGCACACACCCGGGTGAGTGCAGCCGCCACCAATCCGCAAAAATGAGATGCTCAAGCTTTTCCAGAAAAATTCTATGCAACCTACCGATAATAGCCACCAGGGGGCAGCAGCGCCTCATGAAAAGAATTTTTTTCTGCCAGGAAAGGAATTTTGATGAGGTATTTATATTTGGTTAGTTGTCAAACTTTCCCAAAGATCACCTCGCCTGAAGTATACATCAGTCCTGAGGCGATATAATATCAACCTCTCTGTGCTGGTTAAGAATACGAGGCTGAGAGGCCAGGCGTGGTGACGCACGCTTGGGAGGCTGAGACAAGAGGATCGCACAGGTTCAAAGTCAGCCTCAGCTACTGAGTGAGGCTCTCAGCAACTTAGTGAGACCCTGTTTCCAAATAAAGTATAAAATAGGTCTGGGAGTATAGCCCAGAGATAGAAAGCCTCTGGGTTCCACCCCCAGTACCCCCCCCCAAAAAAAAATACAAGGCTGAGGAAACCTCTCCAAGGCCAGAGAACTGGTGATTCACAAAACTGGGAACTGGTGCAGGCTTCCTGGTTCCAGCTGCAGCCTTTTCTCTCTGACCAAACTACAGGTATGATTTCTCCGTCATTCATTATCCATGGATTCCCCCTGTGCATCTTCACAGTGACCTGTGAAGCGTACTGTCTAGTTATCCTCACTTTGCAGGTAAAAAGTGAGGTGGGAAGAATGAATAACCTGCACAATTAGAATGGTATAGCCGTGACCCTCTGCTTTCAAGACTCAACTCAGAGCTGCCTCATCTACCCTTACTTCCTACCTAGAATTGTACTGAACCTCATAGATATTTTACCTTAATATTTGCAATACTTGTTATTTTGTTCATACATCTGTTCCCCATCTTTTGAATTAAGATTTTATTTTTTCTGCATCTTTAATTTGGAAACACTGTCAGTTGAGTGGATGAACCTGAGGTTTTCTAGCTGTTTCTCTAATAATGACAACCTGTTTCATTCCTGCTGATGTTCACTTCACTCAGACCTGACATGATGTAACTGACCGCATGGGTGAGCCAGCCACAAAGCTTTCCAAACTCGCAGGGATTCATTTGCAAACCCAGCTGACTGCTCGTTAGAATCACCTGGGGAGCTTTTGAAACATGCTGACGCGCAAGCCTCAGCTAGACCACTAAATCAAAAGCTCTAGACAATGCGGGCATCAGGGTTTTTTGTTTGATTTTATTTTTGTACTGGGGACTGAACTGAGGGACATTCTACCACCAAGTTACACCCTCGGGTTTTTTTGTTTTTTGTTTTTTGTTTTTTTGGTGGCACTGGGGTTCCTGGAAGCCCTTCTACCTCCGGGCTACCCTCCCAGACCTATTTTTACTTTTTTTTTTTTTTTAAACAGGGTCTCCTAAGCCAGCGTGCATGGCTGGCTTCGAACCTGCAGGATCCTCCTGTCTCTGCCTCCCAAGCACGGGGATTACAAGCGTGCGCCACCACGCCCGGCCACCCTCGGTCCTTTTTAATTTTTGTTTTGAAACAGTGTCTCCCTAAGTTGTTAAGAGTCTCCCCAAATCGCTGAGGCATTCCTTGAACCTGGATCCTCCTGTCTCAGCCTCCCAAGCCCTGGGATTACAGATGTGGCCAGAACGCACGCCCAGCTGAGCACAGGCATTTTTAAGGCTCCCCGGCTGATTCTAATGGGCCACCAAGGTTGATGACTGGTGTCTTAGCAGAAAGTAGTGTTGGGTTTGCTCTGCCTTCTGAGGATGAAGAATTCTCTGGTCAACCTCAGATTTGTTTCCTAATCTTCCCTCCAGGTGTGGCTCCCAGACCTTTTCCTCCAAGCTACATACACATTCATTCACCTGGAAGTCGGCCCAGCATTCAAGGCCACCCAAGATACCAAATGTCAAAACATTTAAAAGGTATAAATTAAAGTAAGTACTGTCAAATACAGTAGATCCTTTCTTCCATTCTTCAAAAATCTAATCTTTGTAACATGAAGATTGAAAAATATATGCAGTGTTTTGTTTGTTTTGCTGTGTGTGTGTGTGTGTGTGTGTGTGTGTGTGTGTGTTCGTTCTAACCAAAGGTTGGCAAAATAAGAGGTCTGTTTGTATGTCTTGATGAGCTGTTAAGGTGGGTAATACAATAAAGGTATACCATAATTAACTCACTGTAGTAAATTTATTCCATGAAATCTATGATTTTCCTTTGTTTCAGCAAATCACTAATTATGTCACTGTAATTTAAAAATTCTGGTCATGCCAGATTTGTCATTTCAATGTACACAAAAAAACACTCTTCTAAGCTGGTAACCACTGAAGCAATACTTAGATCGGAGATAAACCATGACTTTACAGACCAATCTCAAACAGTTACTGGGGTCATATATGGTAAATTAATGTTATCACTGGAAAATAACAAAAGAGTTTAATTGTAAAGTTACTATCTCTTACATGAAAAATTTTGACCTCTCAGCACAATACCTAGATCAGCACACTGTTTCATAAGTTCTTTTAGGTTTCTCTGATCTGAATTACAATGAAGAAAATCAAAAATAGCAATACATTAATTTATTTTTTTTCCTTTCTAGGTACTGAGGATTGAACCTAGAGGCATTTCTATCTCTGAGCTACACTCCCAGACCTATTTATTTATATATGTATATATGTATATGAATGTATTTTGAAACAAGACCTCACTAAATTTCAAAGGCTGGCCTCAAATCTGCAATCCTACTGTTTCAGCCCCCCCACCTACTGAGATGACAAGCATATGCTACCACTGGCTTATTTATTCAGATTTATTTTCAGTCAAGACAATTTCCTAGTCTAGAATAGCCAGAAGACAGTCTATGGAAACCAGTTTCTAGATTATATAAATATGAATCTTCTACATTACTGTCATGCAAATGTTTTTGTTTCATTATTCAAGTTTCCCCATATTTACTGAAAGTTCACTTTTGTTGTGTATTTATCATGCAGCTTCTTCCTGCTTGGAATGACAATTCTCCTCTTAAGTTTTTAGATATATTCTGAAGTCCATTTAAAAGTAAAATAAAATGCTTTACAGTTTGACTTTTATTTTTGTTAACTTTTACTAATATAGCAAGAGTTCAGAATTCAACGTTATTATTACTTTCTGACAAAGACCGAGATTCATTCTTTATTGAGGATCTTCTGTTGTTTTTACTTAATTCTGCTAAGGCCTTTTATAGCTTGTCTAAATTAAATCTAATTGCATGGACAGCATTTCATTGCTATTCCCACTGTTTGTACCCAGAGAGGTTCTAGGGTCAGTTTTGAAATGTGTTTCAAGAGGCTCCACCCCTAGAGAGATACGGAAATCAAGTCACACCGTCATCCCATTGTTCCAGGGAATGCCACCGCTGTCCACCCAGCTGCACTTGGTGGGCGTTTCCTCATTAGGTTCAAACTACAGCACAAACACTGCTTCTCTATTTTCAATCAAAGTTCTGGATTGTGTAACTTTTTAACAACCATGAGCATCATTACTGATCTACTTTTAAGATTTTGTTATCCATTGACTTAATAATTCTTTCTTATTTCTCCATCCTTAAAAGAGAGCATTTTAACATTTCATGTTTGATCATTCCAGCAGCAATTTATTTTATTTTTATTTTAATTTTTTTGGTACTGGGAATTGAAACCAGAGGCATTCTACCTCTGAGTTGCACTCTCAGCCCTGTTTGATTCTTCATTTTGAAACTGGTTCTTGCTAAGTTGCTGAGGATTTCACTAAATTGCTGGCCTCAAACCTGTGATTCTACAAGTACTGAGATTACAAGCATGTGCCACTCTGCCTGGTGTGAATATTTAAATCATGCATTCAAAACCCAAGAATCTATTAACTGGACCATGAAAAAGATTACGCTGTTTAGCTAACTAATATGTTTCTTTTAAGAATATCATACCGGAGCACCTAGTACTTGGGAGGCTAAGACAGGAGGACCCCAGGTTCAAGAGTAGCTTCAGCAATTTAGCAAGCTTCTCAGCAACCTAGGAAGATCCTGTTTCAGAACAAAAAAATTTTTTAAAAATGGCTGGAAGTGTAGCTCAGAGGTAGAATGCCTCTGGGTTCCATCCCCTGTACCGAAAAAAAAAAAAAAAAAAATATATATATATATATATATATATATATATATATATATATATATATATATTCACCCCAGTGTTTTTTTGTTTTGTTTTGTTTTTTCTGGTACTGGGGATGGAACTCAGGGCCATTTGACCTCCGAGCTACATCCCCAGGCCAACATTTTTATTTTTTATTTTGAAACAGGGTCTCACTGAATTGTGGAGGGCCTCACTAAGTAGCTGAGGCTGTCTGCGAACCTGGATCCTCCTGTCTCAGCCTCCCGAATGCTGGGATTACAAGCGTGCGCCACCACGCCCAGATACCCCAGTGTTCTTTATTGGTGTTTACTTGTCTTTGGTGGATCCTATTAGCTTTTACTGATTATTCACCTTTTTTTCTCTCAAACAATGGCTTGTGTGCTTTTCTTGTATATACATTCATTTGCCTTCTGACAATAAATAACCTTCTCTGGCTAAAGCCAATCTTTGAATATGTGCTAATTGGAACAGAATTCACAAAATACTTTGTCTTTGAACTTAAAAGCCAGTTTCTACAATGTCTTTCTGTTAAATGAAATATTAAATATTCTTCCATGTTCCAAGAATCATAACCCTTCGTGTGGGTGAGACTGTGTTTTAAGGAAACATTCTCCTCCAGAATCAGCCTCCAGAAAGCACAAAGAAGGCCCAGGTTCTCGGTCAGCTTTTCCTCCCACTGGGCTAATTCCATGGAATTCAGTGGAATTTTCTTCCCATCTCTCAGGCAGGCGCCAGTTCCATTTGTGGCTTCTGAGTTTTGAACATAATATGAATAATTCCCTTTTACATTTTCATTGTTTTGATCATTAATTAAATCTTCATTAAACACATAATTTGCCAAGTCCCGTATGAAAATTGTATGTGTGATGGTCCAAAGGCCTGCTCACTTTTGTTTTTTCCCAGTGTTTGAAGGTTTAAGCTTTTGAAAGCAGTTGCCTCTCTGGCAATTTTCTTTCAGCTTCTGAACTTTACTCTCATATAATTTTATATCAAAATCTCAACTTTCATTCATTTCAACAATAAAAAGGATTAAAATAAAAGTGTGATTTTCTTAAAAACTTATATACTCTGAAAATGAGAAAGTAAAATTGTTTTCACACACATATTAAGTTTACATTAATGTTCAAAATTATTCATTAAAGTTAAAAGGTACTTGCCTTTTAATATTTGATGACTAGAAATTTTTAAATAACAGCGACTTTTTTGCAGTACTGGGAATGGAATCCAGGAGCATTCTACCTCTGAGTTACAACCCCAGACCTATTTTTTTATTCTTTATTTTGAAACAGGATCTCACTAAGTAGCTGAGGCTGACTCGAACCTGTGCGATCCTCCTGTCTCAGCCTCCCAAGTGCTGGGATTGCAATCGTGCACCACCACGCCTGGCCCCACAGCCCATTTTATGAAACAGGGTCTCACCAGGTTGATGAGAGTCTCACTACTTGCTGAGGCTGTCCTCGAACATGGGATTCTCCTGTTTCAGCCTCCCAAGAATTGGGATTACAGAAGTGCCCCGCCACACTGGGCTTGCAATTTTTATTTTCAAATTGCAACAGAGCATCCAAAGTCAGCCTGGTTGCCTGCTGATGTAAAAACTGGGTGCCATGTCTCACACAGGTCACACCTAGATGGACTTGCATACAGACGTAAGAACAACATCAGTTCTTCAGTGTTGCAAATGTGTCTCAGCAAATGGATGCAATCGTTGCAAATACTGTGCTGATTTCTGAGTGGCTTGAGCACCAGGAATTAGAAGCTGGGCAGAAGTAAAGAAATGATTGCCTAGCACTTCTGGAAATATTTTGTAGAAATCTACAGCATTTGTGCTGAGATGAATATTTTTATAAACTCATTGGGTTTTTGTTTCCCCTGGCTAAGTGGTCCTGCCATGGACGGTCTGTGCATTCCACATCAGCATCCTCTGCCACCTGCAGCTTCATGGCTCACAAGCCTTCATCTCCAGGACTTGCCTCTCTGGGCAACGGGAACTGTGCTGGAGCCTGAGGACTTTAGAGAGTTGGAAGTTTGGAATAGCATGTTGAAAGTGAAAGTCCGGCGCAGAAAAAACCCAAGGCCAGCCATCGGAGATAAGCAAGCAAGCAAAAGCTTTATTAAGACAGCCCAGCTCCCTTTTCTATCAGGCAGCTGGGGATTTTTTGAAAAGGAGGGGGCTTCCGCTCACAGCGGAAGATGGCATGAAGTGCAGGGCATTTACTGATTGGGTGGCTCATACCCCCGTGAGTGTGTTATCAGGGGACTGTTGTTGGGCATCCCGTGGCCCTCTTTGACGGGTCATGAGGTAGCCAGCACAATCCGGAAGAGAAGCCGGAGAGCCGCCATCTTCGGTGTGACTGGGCTGCTTATCCCAACACGTGTCATGGGTGTCATTGCTTAGAGCCACAGCCCAGTGCTGTCTCTCTCTGTTTTAGAGATTTGCAGGCTCCCCTTGAGCCCTCGGTGGGTTTCTGCCTCTGGCCCTGCTTCAGGGACCAGAAAAGCTCTTCCTGATCTTGCCCCAGAAAGCCCTACCCCAGCTTCATTCTAGGCACTTGGTGGGCGTGGCCATGGAGCCACCTGAAGAAATCCCCACTGGTCTGTGCTCGGTCTGAACACTTTGCCTAAAGAACACTCTTCA
The DNA here is from genome assembly GCF_963383645.1 of Muscardinus avellanarius. Lineage (NCBI taxonomy): Eukaryota > Metazoa > Chordata > Mammalia > Rodentia > Gliridae > Muscardinus > Muscardinus avellanarius. The sequence goes on from NC_137801.1 coordinate 35,591,694, forward strand.
GCACCACCATCTTCCAGACGGCGTTGCTGCACCCACGGTCCACTCTGGCATTTCTACCTAGTAGAAACAGACCAAACAATGTATACGACGACACCAGGAAGCTGGTGACTGGCAAGCCTCCCAGGCAATGCTTTTGTGTTGTGGTGGTGGTAGTTTTAATATCTGCAAGCAGCACAGCAGAAAAGTTAGGTTGAAACGCTGGCGTCCCACTGCGGAGCAGACATTCCAGTTCTGACTCTGAAATACAGGCTACTTATCTGACCCTTGCTCTTGAGGTCAGGGTATTTACCCCTTCTGAACCTCAATGTTCTTCTCTATAAAATGTGAATAATAATACTTACTTCACAGCATTGATGTGTGCCATGTAAATAAGGACATATGTCAAGTACCTGATACTTAGTAAGTGCTCTGTAGCTATTTGCTTTAGCATTGAACATTTGCCTAGATGTTTAAGAACCATATTATAGCCGGGCGTGGTGGTGCACACTTGTAATCCTAGCATTTGGGAGGCTGAGACAGGAGAATCACAGTTTGCAGCCAGCCTCAGGTACTACTTAGGGCCTTTGTAACTCAGTGAGTTACTGTTTCAAAATAAAGAATAAAAAATAGGGCTGGGGGTGTAGCTCAGAGGTAGAATGCCCTTGGGTTCATCCCCAGTACTGCAAAAAGAGAGAGAGAGAGAGAGAGAGAGAGAGAGAGAGAGAGAGAACCATATTATTTTACAAGGATAAAAATGTTCCGCCTCTTTTTTTTAGATCTAGGACATGATATTATCAAAGATAATTTTCTAAACCAATTTATTTGGAGGAGACAGCATAAAAATGGTTTTATATTTGCACAATTCCATTAATCACTTATTATTAGCAAATATCTTAGAACTGTAGCAACATTTAAAAGCCAGTATCAGCAGCTGGACCCAAGTTTAGTGGGATGGTCTAGAACCATGCCATGTAAACAAAATACCACATCCAGATGCACAAAAACGTAAGTTAAATGACACTGTAACAAGGACTTAAACTCGAGATTGCTTACAAATCTCCAGTGGGTGGCTAAAAGCAAGATTAAAGGCTTGGCATCTCTGCCCCAATTTTGCATCCGTCTTCTTTGTTCTGGGTCACTTTGGATTCCAGGAACAACACATGTGATTGATAAACATCTTGTGATAAGGCCAAGCTCTCCCCCAAGGAGGAGCAACTCTCTTATCCAGACAAGGCTCCACTCGATCAGCCCTAATCTATCAGACCACACCTGATTAAGATCACCTGTTTGGGCAGTTGTGCAAAGTCTCAGCTATGAAAACTCCCCGAGCCTTGTCCTCACTTCTCTTTTTGTTTTCTTTTCTGATGGTACTGGAGACTGTCTCCTTTCCTTAAACACCAAAGTCATTGTCAGCCCCTCAGAGACTAAGGATGTGGGTTAAGGATGTGGGCTAAGGATGTGGGTTCCCTTGTCTTCCCACTGTAGCTACACTGATTGAAGCTGCTTTCATGCTTTTTACCATTGCATTTTCTGTTTGGTTTTTGGAGCGAGTGGCCGAGCCAGGCCCTCTGACCCAGGAATCCAGTGACAACACATCTTTCTTTCTTTCTTCCTCTTTCTTTCCTTCTTCTTTCTTTTTATTGTGATTGTACTGAGGATTGAACCCAGGGCCATTCTACCTCCAAGCTATATCCCCAGCCTTTTCCATTTTTTATTTTGAAACAGGGCCTCACTAAGTTGCTGAGACTGGCCTTGAACCTGTAATCCTCCTGTCTCAGCCTCCCAAGTTCTGGAATTGCAGGTGTGTGCCACTGTGCCTGGCACAGTACCACATTTCTGATGTGATCTATTGATATCTGGATATTCCCTATTGGACTGTCCAAAACTGCCAGTGCCTCTCCCTAATTGGGACCTGGTTTTTCTCCCAGATCCTGCTGTGCACACAGCTTCCCGTGACCCAGGGCCAGCCTGGATCACATCAGCACCTCTGACAGCCACTGCACTGTATCTTGCCTCAGAGGCACGTGCCTTCCGGGCCTGCTACTAAATCCCAGTTTCTAGTGCCTCCAGCCTAGGTTTAGTTTCGTTGGCTGTTGCTTTTCCCAACCTATTCTGAAGCCACTGAGAATGTATCTTCACAATCTACAATATCAGAATGCCTCAGTTTAGTCACACTCAAACTTGCCTCCAAGAAAAGGGAGCCTGGTTTGCTCCACAGACCACGTGTCCTGACTGGGATCTGGGATCTGTCTCTACAGGACACCAAATAGGTCAGTCTCATCCATTTAGTGAAATAAAAACAAGTCAAACCAATTGTTTGGCATTATGTGGACCCAGGACAAACAAACTAGAAAACAGATGGTGACCAAAAGAAAGAAAGGTCGCACATTTGTGTAAGCCATGGGCCCTTTTCGGGGCTATTCTTCAATAAACACCAGGACCATTAGCAGCTAGGCTTTGTCCAACCAGTTTGCCTCATAGAGGTTATGATGGTTTTCAACAGAAGGAGCCTTACGAAGACTGACGCCTGCAGAGTAAGAAGAGATTTTCTCTGAGTGATAGCTTAGAAAGCAGTTGTCAATTTCCTTATCTTTGTCCTGCTCTTACAGCCTAAAAGGCGATCTTTGGCGTATTTTATGAAGAAAGAACGCCAAGGAGAGACTTGCTCTCTAATATGCTAAGTGGCTAACACTGGACAGCCAGAAGCATGATGTCTGACAGTGTCTCCTCGCTGCTTGTCCAGTTACAGAAAGGAGCCCTAATTCCCAAGGTCGTATTGTCCACCAATGGCCCTTGTCTCCTTTGCCCTTCTCCCTTCTCTCTGTTTACCTCTTTTACTGTTAGACACAGCTCCTTTGAATGATAGGCATGCTGGGAAATATTTCATGTTGTTTCTTTTAAAAGGAATGCACATATACACATATGTATATATGACTTAAAAATAAAGTTTATGGGCTGAGGATGTAGCAATAGAGTTTTTCTACTGTGTGTGAGGCTCTGGGTTCTATCACCAGCACAGGAAAAAAAAAGTGTATCTTATCAATATTTCCTACTGAATTGCTGCTCTTGTATGCTTTTTTAAAAAAGTTATAATATTCCAAGAGAAAATGTTCTCCCTAAAATAAATTTACACTCAATTTATTCCTCCCATATTTATTCCACAGGACTTTGAACAAATGACATGGATTTCTGACTGATAATTGTGCTTCTTTAAAAACAACAAAAAAATTGTATCTAGCTTAAGTTTTGTCTTTTAAGTCTCATTCTAAACCTGTATCTTCCATTTTGGAGTATAGGACATATTCCCTTGCCCTTTCTGAGTGTCTCACAGATAAAATCCTACAAAAAATACAAAATAGTATTCGCACAGTGTTTAAATCTACCACCATGGAGCTGGAACAAATTCCTGTTCGAATGGCCTGTACAGCGTCACCAGAATCCAGGCGTCTCAGGGGCTCCCTAGTGCGCGGACTTCCAATTCCCCTTGGTCACCCCTGCAGCACAAAAGCCGCAGGCATCTACCTGCTGATGGAAGAAAGCAAACAGAGAAATTAAACTGAGAAAGGAAAAATGAAGATATCAAAGAGGACGACATCTCAGGTCTGAGCAGGAAAGATGGGGCCCCAGGTGCCACCAGCTGGGGAAAGGAGCCCTCCCCATCTGCTCCTCGCAACCACGCACACCAGCCCACCAGCGCAGGCCACACATGCTCGCACACGTACCACAAGCGCCCCCGCGCACACGGGCTGTAAGTCCTGCATCCTGCCGGACCTGGCGTTGAGAGCTACTGAGGACACAGGGTTAGGTTGGCCAGGGAATAAGACAACAGAAAGGAGCTTTGTGTGAGACTTCCTCGGGATCTCACCAAATGTCTTTTTAATGCGGATGGTTTTCTGCTGTGTGTGGTGAGGAGGAGCTGAGGGTGGTGTCCGGGGATGGAGCCCTCAAGGAGGCCATGGGCAAATTCCTGGGGAGGCAGAAACCAAGAAGCAAGAAGTGGAGTTGGGGGGTAGAGACTCAGTATGCCCTGGACACCAGGGCAGGAAGGACACCGCTTACCTACACTCAGAGCCCCACCCTGGACCCCGAGGGAAATGCCTGCCTTGACTGGCAAGGGCGGATCATGTTGCCGTGGGCCAGGGGTAGGGGGATGCTGGAGAGGGCCAAGCTCCATGCTCTGTGTACAGTGCAGAAGGACTTAGCTCATCCCACTGGGCAACCAGCATCTGCTCTGCAAACATCCCACAAATGGCCACAGACATCCCACGAGTGACCATTTCAATGCAGGCCATTTAACACTTGGGTTCTCGACCCTTAAGACACTCTCCACCCTTCAGTTTTTAAATGTAAATTGCATTTGGGCATTTCACAGAAGGGCAGGACATTTTGCCACCGACATCGGAGACAGGCAGCTTTTCTTCCCTCCTCTTCCTTTTGAAATGATATCCAAACCCCAGTGGTTTCATTGTCCGGGAGAATGCTGCACCACACAGAGCAGCTGTGAGCAGTTAACTTTGCAAATGGGAGACGGTCTCCACAGATGCAAAACTTTTAAAAATAAATGCCAGAAAAATACTACACCGGCAAAAATGAAAGCCTAGAATAATCCGTGTGAGGGGTGGGTGGTAGCCAGCGCTGGACCTCGCCATTCACTTTGCACAGATGGAAGCGGCTTCCCTGCCCATCTCACCTGTAAGAGCAAGAGAATCAGAACCACCAAACTTCAGAGCAGAAAAAGGGACTTCAGAGAGCAGCCCAGCTCCCACTGGTGGGCAGGTAAGGCCCGGGTAGGGGCCGAGTGTTTATCTAGAGTTCAGGCCAAGAGCTTTCTGCTCTAGCAGAAGCCTTGTTTTTGTTTATATATTTCAGCCTTTCCTCTTTTAGGAAAATAAGCTGCCTCTGGCTTTAAACTCTTGTTTGGAGTGGGAAGCTCAGCGCTTCCTCCCACTTCTACACTCACCATGCACAGCTGGATGCCAAAGTGGTGAGAAAGCACATTACAGAGGCCACGTCAGGGCGAGATAGTGAACATCTGGGCTGCGGAACTCCGTCTGAGCAGCTACTTCTGATCTGATCCATGAGAAGAGGTGGACAGGCCTGAGGACCTTGTGCCCGGAGGCTACACAAAGCCAGGACCTCATGGCTAACTTGAGTGGTGGAGGATGGGGAGCAGGTGGGCAGAATACCACCTGTGCCCACAACAATAGCCCTCCTGCCCCAGCATGGATGTGGTGCCTCTGCTCTGGCAGCAAAACGAGGCACGGGTATATCCCCAAATGGTTATCAGCTGAGGATGGGCATTCGGTACACCGTAACCTTGCGGGCTTGAAGTGAAACGAAGGACGTTTGAAAGGAAGATAGTACATTGAGAGGAATACTTTTCTCCAGGCAGGTGAACCCACACAGCACTAACTTGTGGTATTTTATTGGCTAGTTCGTCAATCTCTTCCCTACAGGATGGTTTTTTTTACTGTGAAGTTCCAAAAAGCACAAGCTGAGTTCAGCCAAAAATAATGGGAAGAGAATAGATAAAGGAAAGGGGTAGAAGGAGAGCATAGGATGTGGGGGGCCGGAGAAGAGGTTCCCCGCCTGGGGAAGAAGGCTGGGAAATCCCTGAGGGTGGGTAGTGGAGGGAAGTCCAAAGTGAGGCCACCAGGGAGCGCTGCTGCCCCATCAGCAGCCCTGGGTGCTGGTGGAGACTGGAGGGGACCAAAGGTTTTCAGGGGCCTGGGTCAGCTTCACTCCCTCTCCCACCCAACCTCAACTCCCAGACTCTTCCTTAGAGCATTTGGATCTCCCCTCACCCCCTGTTAAAGGTCTCAGAGTTTTGGAGGTCCTCACCTCTGCAAGCCTTTGGCTGACAGCAAGCAACACAGCCTGGCCAGGCAGCTATGGGGATGGTGGAAGCAATTGGTGGAAAATGGAGAGACTCCCCGGACTTGTCCCCAATTCTGTTCTCCACACATGAGGCCAGGCACCATAGGAATGGGGATAGGGAGGCATCTCTGTCACAAGTGGCTCAGAGGACCTGGCTGGCAGGGAAGGCCCCTTTGCCTGCTCTTCCTTCAGCTCTGGTCCCCAGCACATTAGGAAAAACACTTCTATCGCTTGCACTCCAGGTCAAACATAGGGTCAGAGAAATCGGGAAAGATGACCCAAGGTGTTCACTGCCTGTGACCCCAGAAATGGAGGGCTTCCCTAGAGCCTGCAGTGGCTCCGACTCGCTCTTAAGAGCCCTGACCTTAGCCCGGGCTTTGTGTGTTCCTGGGGCCATTTCCAGCAACCCTGCTCCCCTGCTCCTGAAGCCCAGCACCTGTCGTCCAGGCTCAGTGCCTGCTCCTGTGCACAGACACCCGGGCAAATTCTACACCCTCCTTGGCCTCTCCACTTTCATTTTGCTGCTCAGACCGAAACCTTCTATTGCTCCAATCGCCCCCATATTGCATTCTCTAAGATAAGGACTTAGCAGCTGTTAGTTACAGCTCAGGATAATCGATGTCTCCTGAGAAGATTTCAGGGAGACTCATGCCTCCCAGTCACATCTTGGGTCAGATCCACCACAAACTCCGGTTCTTTCAGAAGGCGTGAATTGGGCTCTGATCATGCAGCCCGAGGTCAAGATGGCACCCCAGAAAGACAAGAAACCCAAGAGGTCAGCCTGAAAGTTTAATTTGGACCTTACTCATCCAGGAGAAGACAGAACTTTTGATCCTGCAAATATCAGTTTCTGAGGGACAAACAAGGTTAAGGTCAACGGGAAGACGAAATCTCAGGAATGTTGCTCATGTTGAATGCTTCAATAATAAAACACAGTAGTTTCTGAAAAACAGTTTTCTAAAAGGTATCTGATATATCTTACCAAGAAATACCTTAAGAAGAAAATTTTTCGTGATTGGCTTTTTGTGGCTTTGGTTCTTTTGACAAGGAGACATGTGAACTTTGTTACTTCCAGATTAGTCAAGATGAAGATGGATCGGCATCTGAGGCTACGTGGTCTCCCTTGTGAGGGCTTTTCTTTTTTTTTTTTTCTTGCTTTTCTTTTTCTTTTTTCTTTTTCTTTTTTTCTTTTCTTCTTTCTTTCTTTCTTTCTTTCTTTTTTTTTTGTGTGTGTGTGTACTGGGGATGGAACCCAGAGGCTTCCTACCTCCGGGCTATACTCCCAGTCCTATTTTATATTTTATTTGTAAACAAGGTCTCACTAAGTTGCTGAGAGGCTTACTAAGTAGCTGAGGCTGGCTTCGAACCTGTGCGATCCTCCTGTCTCAGCCTCCCAAGCGCGGAGATTACAAGTGTGTGCCACCACACCTGGCTAGGGCTTTTCTTTTTATAAAACAAATTAAGTATACATGATCAACAGCTTATTGGTGAACAAACATTGCACTCAAATTCACAAAAGAAAAAAAAAGACATGAATTGGTCTGTTCTTGCCTTTCAAGGGCCATTGAAGAGGAAGGCTTAAGGAACCTAGTGTGTCTGAACCCTGAGCTGGTGTTTCCAGCTTGGGAGGCCACTCCTGTGAGAGCGCTGAGCCACGAGAGGGTAGCTCGAGCATGGTTCTTGCAGATGTCTGCTGAGGGTCCAGCTCTAGACCAGACACCAGCCCCCTCCAGGCAGGGTAAGATGCACCTCCCTCCGCAGCAGGTCTCTGCTCAGCCAGCCAGGGAGGCTGCAGTGTCCCACAGGCCATCGGACTTGAACGGTCTTAAGGAAGGGGAGCAAGGTCCGGACACTAGAAAAGGGCATGGTCAGATGATGAGTGTGGAAGTCACTAGGGCCACCGTTGGGAAATGGGGCAACCAGAAAAATCCGGAAGCCAGGCTGTCTCTGATATACCCAGTGCTCAGTTGCCATTGCCGGAAGGAGGAAGGCCTGTGAGCTGCCGGCCAAGCCTGAGCCGCTGGATCCCACATCTGAGGAATCTGACTTCATACCAGCTCCAAGCGGTGCTGCCATCATTGCCTCTGAGGTTTAACTGAGGCACAATTGCTTCTGATTGAAAACATGAAACCTAATTCCAGCCCCCTCCTCCCTCCAGTGGCAAGCCCAGGCTCCTCATCCACCTCCTGCCTTGGTCAGAACTGGCTCTGGAATGGGACAGGCCCGCGGAGGCTCCAGCGGGGGGTGCCAAGGTGGATAAAGGCAGAGACAGACAGGAATGATGCATGGATGCGAGAGTTGAGGCCAGATCCCACTCCATCCTGGCCCTCCCAAACTCCAGGCGCAGGTCCAGGAGGCATATACAAGTTCACTAGTGTAGGCCTGTCTTGTGGCTGAAAAAGCTGTGCAAACACCCATCACTTGCTCTGGGGACAGCCCTGCTACCCAGCCATTCCCTCCAGGAAGGAGGCCACCCTTTCACACCTTTCCCTGCCAGCCTTGAAGATGCTCAGCTCCGTAGAGCTCAAAGAGAACCAGACATGCTCAGAATCTTAGAGGGATGCTAGCAGATGTCAGGTTTAACCAAAGTCCACACTTTGTAATCAGGATTCAGAAAAGTTAAAAACCTCACAGAGCAAAGTCTAGTCTGTAGATCCTGACTCCTGAAGCCTAACAGTGTTCCTTCTCTGACTCTAGAATTTTTCAGAAAGAGGTCAAGGAAGAACCAGCTCTGCTCAAAGTATTTTAAAAACCAGCTGTAGACATGATTAGTGACACTCACCTGTAATCCCAGGACTTGGGAGGCTGAGACAGGAGGATCTCAGATTCCAGAGCAGCTTAAGCAACTTATCAAGACTCAGCAGCCTAGAGAGACCCTGTTTGAAAATGAAAACCAAAGCAGGGCTGGGGCTGCAGCTTGGAGGCAGAATACCCCTAACACCAGAGTATCACACAAATATACAAAATCAGCTTCAGAACGGTTAATAAGAGGGTAGTCAGAGCATCTGTTTGCAAGTAAACACACCAGCACACTATTGTGCTTAGCATAATCATGAGTGCCAGACTGAGGAGAGCCACTGCTCACATTTGCTGTTACACTCTCGGTCTTCTCACCTTGAGCAGTAAAAACACACTGCTGTCTCAGAAGGATGCCCCACGATGCCACAGTAAAATACACACACGTGCAAGAATGTCTGACTATCCTGGAATCCCTGCTCCAGCATATAGCCAAGAAAAAGGAAGAGGAAGATCCTTTTTGCTGCTTATATAATAGGGTGGCATCCCATATTCAGATGAAAATTCAGGAATCCATCACTGTGAAGTCCTGGAGTCTCCAGATGGTTGGCATCAGTAGATATGAGCACTGTGTATCCGTTCATTGAATAAATATTTAGTGAGTATCTGCTCCATGCCCAGCTCTCTGCTAGGCCCTGAAGCCCCCAAACACAGGAAGACTGATGAGTCAGCCGATCTCACAGAAACAAACCATCTTGAAGCAGAAGGAAATGGGCAGCTGTACCTAGAACCTGCTCCACACCCGGCATCGTCTGAGGCACCTTCGCATGACTCTTCTTTTCATTTCATGACAACTGTCAGAGGTAAGTCAACCTTGCACAGAGGAAAAAACTGAAACTCAAGAGGTCAGGTGACTTGTTCATGCCACATACCTACCTGCTAGTGAGGGTCAGAGCAAGAATGGCAGCCCATGTTGGTGCAGACAGCAAAGTGGACTGAGTGCTGCCCTCTGGTTGTGAATCTGCGAGAGAGAGCGAGAGCAAGAGAGAGAGAAAGAGAGAGAGAGAGAGAGAGAGAGAGAGAGAGAGAGAGAGAGAGTTCTTCTGCTTCTTCATCCACCTAATGGGCTCACGATGCCTCTCAGAAGCCAACTGTGGGAATCAAAGGAAATAAAGTACACGAGCGTTCCTGGCTTTGGACCCAGTGCACACTAGGTACCCAACCAACGCCACCTCACCTCCTGCCCTCCCTGCCCCCTGCACCAACAGCTACTGGGCTCCCCAGAGCCAGAAGCTCACAAGGTCCTGCAGCACCCTATCCTGGAGGTGAAAACATTCTTGTATCTCTGTGTGCCCAGGCTGCACCTGGCATGGAAAGGGCAAAGAAGAAGACATGGGCCACCTGGGAGGTGACAGTTTAGCTCTGGAGACAAAGCTTGTCCATTCCAGAAACATCAAAAAGCATTATAGGAGCCAGGCATGGTGGTACATGCCTATAATCTCAGTACTAGGGAGGCTGAAGGAGGATTGCAGGTTCAAGCCCAGCCTCAACAACTTAGGAAGACCCTGTTTCAAAAATAAAATCAGGGCTGGATGTGGTGGCACATGCTTGTAATCCCAGCATTTGGAAGGCTGAGACCGGAGGATCGCTGTTCCCATACAGCCTCAGCTACTTAGCAAGACCCTTCGCAACTCAATGAGACCTTATTTCAAAATTAAAAGGACTAAAAAATGGGACTGGGGGTGTAGCTCCATCCCCAGTGCCTCAAAAAGATAAAAAATAAAATCAAGATGGGGGTTCAGCTCAGAAGTAGACTGCCTTTCTGTTCAATCCCCAGCACCAAACACACACACACACACACACACACACACACACACACACACTAAAAGAAGCACCGGAGAACTGTCCATGATTCATCATCATCTTCAAGAACAAGAATGGAAGGGAATGCAGGTGTGGCAGGCTCTGGCTTCCTCTCACAGCCTCTCTTCTCTGCATCCCTGACTTGCAGAACTAACTCCATCTTCTCCATTACCCCTCCCTCTTGCCCAGGCCCCTTTTAGAGCCACTGTCCAATGTAACTTCTAAGCCATCCAGGGATCTCCAAGCCTAGGGAAAGACAAGTCTTACTCTAAAGTTTAGGATCTGAACCACTGTGAAAAAATAATAGAGATGTAAAAGAAAGACTATTCATTAAAGCCAGAAAGAGCAGAGTCCCCGCTTTCCATTCTAATTCCTGAAAGCTAGGTGTTAAATGTTCAAGCTTTTGAAATGTCCTTTCAGATTATAGCCCAGCTCTGCTACTTTTAATTGGTAAACCTGGACATATTATTTAACCTCAGTAAGTTTTGATTTTCCCATCAGTTAAATATTCTTTCCCTTAAAGGATTGTAAAGAACAGACATCAGCAATCTATGGTTCATGGGCCAAATCTAGATTGCTGCCTACAAGCCAGGAATGGTTTCTACATTTTAAATGGTTGAAAAAAAAAATTTAAGTTTCGTGACACATGAAAATATATGTAATTTCAGGATCCATAAATAAAATCTTATTGGGACAAAGATACACACATTAACTTACATGTTACCTCTGGCTGCTTTTCTTCTAAGTGGTAGTGCTAATAGTTGTTTACAGGAACCTTATAGCCAGAGAGCCTGCAACATATACTCTCTGAATATTTGTGTGTGTGTGTGTGTGTGTGTGTGTGTGTGTGTGTGTGTGTTATTAGAGATTGACCTCAAGGGCATTCTACCCCTATACTACATATATCCCCCAGTCCTATTTTATTTTTTTAATTTGAATCAGGATCTCACTAAGTTACCACCCATTGTTGGCCTCAAACCCGCGATCTTCCTGTCTTGGCCTCCCAAGTACTAGAATTGCAGGCTCATTCCACTGAGCCTGCCACTCTCTGGCTTTTTATGAAAAATGTTCGCCAACCCCTAGTAAAAAGAAAATGAAGCCAGGTGTCATGGCACATGCCTGTAATTCCAGTACTTGGGAGACTGAGACAGGAGGATCACAGACTCAAAACCAGTTTCAGAAACTTAGATCCTGTTTCAAAATGAGAAAGGGTCTGGGGATGTAGTTCAGGGGTAGAACACCCCTGGGTTCAATCTCCAGTACTGAGAGGGAGGGAGGGAGGGAGGGAGGGAGGGAGGGAGGGAGGGAGGGAGAGGGAGAGAGAGAGAGAGAGAGAGAGAGAGAGAGAGAGAGAGAGAGAGAGACGCCTAGAAGTGCCTACAATAGAATAAAAACCTAAAAATTATCAGCTATTACTGACATCTAGCTGCTGCCCAACCATGATATTTATAAAACTTTGCACTTGCTTTTGTAGATACATTGCCAATAATTTACAAAAGTTTTCTAAATTAAAAAAAAAAAAAGCTGGGTGTGGTGGCACACACTTGTAGTCCCAGCATTTGGGAGGCTGAAACAGGAGGATTGCACAGGTTTGAAGCCCATCTCAGCTACTTAGTGAGGCCCTCTGCAACTTAGTGAGACCCTGTTTCAAAATAAAGAATAAAAAATAGGGCAGAGGGTGTAGCTCAGAGGTCAAATGCCCCGGGTTCCATCCGCAGACCCACAAAAAAAATTTTTTTTGCATCACTGGGGATTGAACCCAAGACCTTGTGTATGCTTGCAAGCATCTTACCACTGAGCTATTCCCCCAACTCCTATTAAACTGTTTCTAATCACTGCATGGCACACATTCCTCCACAGAACATACAGAGGTATCCAGATCTCAATCAGCATGGCTAACACACAGAGTATCACTCGGCTCTTACTGAGAGGCAAGGCCGACTTAAAGGTACTCTTTGCTTGAGTACCTTTTATCAAACTGTTATCAAAACACAGCCAAAAGGCCTAGAATGAAGCAAATAATAACAAAAATCTCCCAGACGAATCTACCTCCAAGTTATATTCCTACCCCTGTTTTTTTTTTTTTTTTTTTTTTTTTTTTCTTAAACAAAGTCTTGCTAAATTGCTGAGGCTGACCTCAAATCTGTGATTCCTCCTGTCTTAGCCTTTCAAGTACTGGGATTACAGTTCATGTGCCACCAAACCCAGCTCCAAATTTTATGGCACCACAGAACACTGAAGAAAGAGTGTCTAAGAAATTATCTGATCCAAAGTCCCTGTTTTGCCAGTAAGGAACTGAGACCAGGTAAAGACAAGGTCTTAGCCCAAGTCTGGAGTCTCTATCCACCGCCCATCTTGGTTCCCCTGTCTTCCCCACACACCACTTCCTTTCCCTTTGATTTTAAATCCTTGGCTCAAATGACATGTGATGTGACCTTGAAAGAGAGTGCATGTACAGGTCCTAGTTTATTAGACGTTAATAACCTTGAAAGCAAATCAAGTGCATTTTAAAACAAAGTGGTGTGGACTCTGCCCCAACCTTGACATTAATTCTGGAGCCAACGCTGCCCTTGCCTAATCAGGATCTGGCTGAGTTCAGCCAATCTCCCACCGGCCCAGGCACCCACCTCCCTCAGCCGCCGGGGGAGGTTCTGGGCCAGGTGAGGAAAAGGAGAAGGACTCTCAGAGTCCTGGGAGCTGACCCGCAGAGCCGGCCCTCGTGTGCAGCACAGAAAAGGCTTTCCCTTTCCTCCTCCATGTCATGAAACTAGCCAAAATTACCTTTAAATGAGGAAGAAAGTCATTATTTAATCAATCGGATTGCGTCAATTGAGGAAAACTTGTCTCCAGTGTAAACAAGCGGAGCGTCTTTGCCCGCTATGAAAACAAGGTTAAATTACTTGCAGACCCAGCGGCAGGAGGGGCGGAGGAAGTGAACCTGAAGCCTGACACATTCAAGGTCTGGGAACCGAACGTAATAGGAATTGTTCTGAGTTCTCAGTGGGATAGAGACAGTGATGGGCACGCCTCTTCACAGAGCCCAGGACTCCCCGCTTCCCCTCTGCTCAGGGGGGAGGAGGAGCATGGGGAGGAGGAGGAGGATAATAGGGAGGAGGGAGAGTAGGAAAGAAAGGAGTGGGGAGGAACCATCACCAAGAAAGGCAGTAACAGAGGAAGGCAGAACTGAAGGCCAGGCCCCTGGTCTCTCCAGGCCGGCCACTGGTGCTGGGGGTGCAGGGCTGCATGAAAATGAGGAGTGGCCAGCCCCCAAGAGTCCAGCCGTTCCACAGTCCCTTCTTCCCCTCCATCAATTCCTCAGGTGCTCTGTGTGCCCCCTCCATCCCAAGCACGCGGCAGGGCTGTGTTCCTGTCTGCACACCAGCGGGCAGTGGGGCAGGGACCGCTGGGGGAGGCCCCAGGCGCTTCTGCTTGCTGGGTGCTGGACCTTGCGCTGAGGGCTACAGAGTCACAGGGGAGAAGCTTTCTGCCCGTGGGTAGTGTGGGGCTCCACTTGTCCTGGATCTTTGGCTGGGCAGCCTCTGCCTGCTTCGCAGCCTGACCCCAGCCCTCCACGCTGACTCCTTAGGCCACCCAGTGGTAAGAGCCTCTGGGTGTCAAAGGGGACCTCTGACACCCCAACAATGGCAGATGGGGACTCCCTGGGAGGAATTTGGCCTCTGGGTTCTCCTGGCCTATGCAGGCAACTATGCCAGAGCCCAGCAAAGCTGGCTGACACAGGCCCTTCATTAGCAACAAGACTGAATCCAAATTCATCCTAGTTGTAGACTTCTCTGCTGCTACAGCCCAGCCCCATGCCCCGCTCCGGCACTGAGTGTCTGAAGGTGTGGTTCACAACCTACCTCCTTCAGTGGCCATTGGCCTTATGGTGCTTGTTTGAGAATCAGGAAAATTCAGTGAACACACAAGCAGGCCCTCGGTTGCCCTGGCAAGGAAGGGTCTAAGGAGGCATAGCTCAAGGGCCTCTGGGACGCACCAAGAGAGACTGTGGCTTGCTGGCCTGCTTAAGTGTCATGGCCACCTAGACAGGACAGCAAGAGGAAACTGTCAAAGAAGGAAGACATGTTTCAAGTTTAAAAAGAAAGAACAGGTAGGGTGTGGTGACACATGCCTATAATCCCAGTACTTGGGAGACTGAGACAAGAGGATCGCAGCTTCGAGGCCAGCCTCAGCAATTTTGGGAGAACTTCGACAACTTAGTGAGACTCTTTCAAAATAAAAATTAAAGGAGGGCTGGAGTTGTAACTCAGAGGTAGAATGCCCTAGTATAAATAAATAAATAAATAAATAAATAAATAAATATGAAATGAGACACACTTGACCTGGGAAGAAAGAAAAAGCCTTTGAAGCTACCAAAACGACAACAGAGCCGGGATACAGAGTGAATGTGAACTCCCAGGGAGTCTCCCAGGAGCCCAGAGGGGGTAGGCAGGCTGGGGGGGGTGGCAGGGACTGAGACAGACGAGTTATCCTCCGGGTGGCGGTGGAGCCCATTGGAAGGCTCCCCACAGCTAGACAGTCCACCCTTTGTACCGGCATTTATCTAACTTGTCAACTTTATAGCCACATTACCTTCTGAGTGTGCAGGAAAGCAGATATTGGCGCTGTCAAGAGGTCTGGCTGTGGTTTGCATGGCATAATCACAGATGCAGAAAACAAAGGGGAGGGAGGGGGGCCTTCAGAGACCACAAAAGAGCCTTTATAATTATGCCTCTCCCTCCCCACGGAGGTGCCCAGCCAGCTCGGGGTGCTGCCTTCCCGGATATGCGGATATGCAGCGCAGCTGCCTAGCACGCGTCTATTAACAGCCCTGCATGGACTTGAAGGGAGCTATTACATGCCACCCCTCCACTCCAGGCTAAATAGCTGCAATCCCGTTAACCTTTCTTCATGGGCCTGATTTTCCATCCCTTTAATCATCTCTGTCACTTTCTGCTGCAGTCTCCACTCTCACCACATCCCGCCCCCAGGGTGGAGATGCGGAGCCAGCTGGAATCCTGGGTCGCTCCTTCCCACTGCACCCCTCCCGGGCCTGCCCTGCAGCCCTGGGTTCTGGGAAGCTGGGGTCTTGGCTTCCTCTCTCCCGCCCCCGCAGGCCAAGTTCCTGCTGTTCATGACCCACTTGGAGCTCCCCACTGCTGGCTCTCTGGGTGCCCCCGTGACACCAGAAAGTCACTGAATCCCGAGTCTCCTCTGCTCTGACTCTCACCATTTTCTTCTTTTCTTCCATTTTCACTGGCTCACCCCTATTCTATGCCACAGCCCCAGACTATACTGGACCATGGGAATAGCCCCACAGCCGGCCTCCCTGACAAGACACTTAAAAGCCAGCTTCAGAAACGTCTTTCAATCAAACACCATTGTTCTCGAGTTCTTCCCCAGCTCAAGAGCCTTTTGTAGCTCCATTGCTTTTCGTTGCAGCAGATGTAAACATCTGGCCAGATTCCAAGTCCAGAGTACCCTCACCCCTTCTTCCTGCCTATGTCCAGGGCTGCATTCAAAACAGCCTTCCGAGAGCCAGGCGTGATGGTGCACACCTGTAATCCTAGTGCTTGCTGAGACAGGATTGCAAGTTTGAGGCCAGTCTCAGCAACTTAGCAAGAGACCCTGTTTCAAAAACAAAATAAAATAAAATAGGGATGGGATTGTAGCTCAGAGGTAGATTCAATCCCCAGTTATGCATGCGTGCGTGCGTGTGCACGCACACACACACACACACACACACACACACACTTTCCCTAGTTCATCTTCTCCCAAATCTGTCCACCCCCTGCCCATATCACAATACTGTAATGGATACAGTTTGAGATGTATGGATTTATTTATTTATTTATTTATTTATTTATTTATTTATTATTTTTATTTTTTGGCAGGTCTGGGGATGCAACCCAGGGACATTTGACCTCCTAGCTACACCACCTGCCCTATATTTTATTCTTTTTATTTTGAAATAGGGTCTCACTAAGCTGCAGAGGGCATCACTAAGTAGCTGAGGCTGTCTGCAAACTGAGATCCTCTGGTCTTAGCCTCCCGAATGCCGGCATTACAAGCATGCGCCACCACGCCGGGCGAGATGCAGGGATTTGTTAGAAATCTTTGACTATAAGCAACAGAAACTAACTCTGGCTGGTATAAGGAACAGAAAGGGATAGGTTGGAAATGAAAGGCACAGTTTGTAGAATTCGAAGACTGATCTACAGGCCTTGGGAAGGACAGAACAAGGTATCTCTGAAAATTTTATTTATTTATTTATTTATTTATTTATTTATTTATTTATTTTTGCGGGTCTGGAGATGGAACCCAGAGGCATTTTACTTCTGAGCTACACCTTCTGCCCTATTTTTTATTCTTTATTTTGAAACAGGGTCTCACTAAGTTGCGGAGGGCCTCACGGTTGCTGAGGCTGTCCCAGAACCTCGATCCTACTGTCTCAGCCTCCCGAAAGCTTGGGATTACAAGGTGCGCCACCACGCCCGGCTTGAAGATCTTTTTAGAATACTGCCATCAGATGATCAGCTCTAACTGCCTTCTATTCTTAACTTGTCTCTGCTTAAGATCCAGTTTCTGGCCAGGCATGGTGGTGCACGCCTGAAATTCCAGTACTCAGGAGGCTGAGACAGGAGGATTCTAGGTTTGAAATCATCTCAGCAACTTAGTGAGACCCTCGGCAACTTATGATGACCCTGTTTCAAAATGAAAAATAAAAAATAGTAGAGCTGGTGGTGTGGCTTGATCACGTAGAATGATCCTGTGTTCAATCCCTCATACTGAAAAAAAAAAAAAAATAGTTTCAGGACCTAGAACCTGTACAAATCCTTTCACCGGGGGCACAACCCCATGACTGGCCACCCTAGCAAAACCTGTTAGAGCTAAAGGAAGTAGCCAGATTTAGCAAATAAGAATACAGGATGCCCAGCTAGATTTGAATTTCAGATAAACAATGAATAATTGCATAAACATAGCCATGAAATAGTTCCTGGATTTGTCTTTCCATTTTTTTCTTTCCTTTGCTCCACTCTACAGCTCCGGAATAAGGGGGAAATGGGAAGGGGACATTCTCTTGGATCTGAGTCTGCTTCCCCTCTGGTTGACCCAAACAGCACACATGACATCAACTCTTTCAGAAATATTTAAGATGTAGTCTTTTCACGATTTTCACACGTCCCAAAAGTAAAGTTCCCTGGGAACCCCACAAACCCCACACACCCTCACATTTCTCCATAGTTTTTTTTTTTTTTTTGTACCAGGGATTGACCCCAGGGATATTCTACCTCCAAGCTACACCCCCAGGCCTTTTTAGTTTTTATTTTGAAACACGATATCACTAAGGTGTTAAGGCCCTCACTAAATTCCCGAACCTGCAATCCCCCTATCTCAGTCTCTCAAGTAGTAAAATTACAGGTGTGCACCACCATGCCTAGCTTCTCCGTGGTCCTTAAAAGAAACAAGAGAAACAGCAAGAAAACAGATACAAGATGAACAGGCACAAGGTAACACTTGGGCTTTGGATGCCCTGGCTCTACCATTTAGAAGTTGTATAACCTTGAAAAAATCATTTAATTTCTCTAAGTCCCAATTTTCTTATCTGTAAAATAGCACAATGCTAATTACCTCATAGAGGACACGTAATAATTAAGTATCATGCAATACTGAAACATTAGAGCATTTAACATAGGGCTAATTTAATAGGATCTAGTCACTATTTTTGCAGTTGTTGATACTTCAGGTTCTTTTGTCTCAGATTCAAACTCTAAATTTTAGCTGATCATTCTGCATCCTTTTCTGATGCAAATCGAGAATAATCATTTAAAGGGAAATGGCCACTTAGGTGTTAGTTCTGGCCTGGGCAGAGAGCTCTGCCTCCTTGTCCAGAGCGCTGGCGGCCCTGAATGACCCCCAGCTGGGAGGCAAGGTAGCTTTTCTGAGCTTTTTTTTTTTTTTTTTTTTTTTTTTTGAGGAGTTGGCTTCAAGGCTTCAGGCTCTTTACAAGGGAACACGGGCAATAGCAGGTCAAAGGTGTAGGTAATTGGGGGAACAGACCGGGAAATGTAAAAAAAAAAAATGGTTAATGCACAGTTTTCCTTGTTGACAATCTTTTTGGCATTGTGATTTTTCGAACTGTGTCCTCCTTTGGAAGTCTTACAGGTTAAGGGTGAAAGAAATCAGAGATTTTCTACAACCAAAAACAAAAGATCCAAGTAAGTTCATCCTGCAAAGTCTCCTTACTAGACAAGACTAAAGCACTTGTAACATCTCTGCCATAGAAAGAAAGAAAGAAGAGAGAAAGGAAGGAAGGAAGGAAAGAAAGAAGGAAGGAAGGAAGGAAGGAAGGAAGGAAGGAAGGAAGGAAGGAAGGAAGGAAAAGAAAGAAAAGAAAGGAAGAAAGAAAAGAAAGGAAGAAAGAGAGAAAGGAAAGAAGGAAGGAAGGGAAAAGAAGAAAGAAGGAAGGAAGGAAGGAAGGGAAAGAAAGGAAGAAAGAAGAAAGAGAGAAAGCAAGCAAGCAAGCAAGAAAGAAAGAAAGAAAGAAAGAAAGAAAGAAAGAAAGAAAGAAAGAAAAAGAGAGGCAGGCAGATCACCTAGAACTTTATTTTCATGGTAACAGAAAAAAAAAAAAAAAGATAGACAAAACAATTTTTTTCCTTTGCCCTGGGCTACTTAGCAGCAGCAGAAAACATTTGACAAAAAGTCCAGAGGGGCTGATACTTGAATTTGGAAAGTATGAACTCCTATAGTGATCAGTGGCTGGAGGAGCAACAGTTCAGCCCTTCACGGGCGTCTGCTCATTCTGTCCATTAGTGCCAAGTATCTTATTTCTATTCTTCTTGATGGAAGGTCACTTTCTCTGTAAAAGGCCTGCTTTGTTAAGCGCTGCGTGGTGACGTTGGTTTTGGGAGAAAGAGGACGGGGCAAGCTGGGAAGTATCATGTTGTACTGAAACATTAGAGCCCTTGGTTATGAAGAAACCTTTGTTTTTTCTCAGACTCCGATGTGCTTTTCTGACCTTCATCTTCCAGTTCGGTGCATCAGTTCCAGTGTCATCCATGCTAATGACGGTGATGCCGCTACTTGAGCACAGCCATTGCGGAGAAGGAACTCAGAGGCTGCACCCACCTGGACAGGCCAAAGTGAGTAAGAATAGATACTAAAACTATCTTGCTCAGGAATATACAATCAGAGACAATTTTGCTCCCAGAGGACATTTATTTGGCAATGTCTGGAGACATTTTTGGTTGTCGTAACTCAGGATAAGGGTACTTTGCATGCATCTATTGGATGGAGGCCAGGGATGCTGCTAAATGACCTATAATGCACAGGATGGTCCCCACACAGAGATTTATCCAGCCCAGAGGTCAATAGTACTAAAGCTAAGAAACCCTGAGTCCAAGAGAGACATAAAGAGTTTGCAGAGCCTGGTGTGGTGGCTCATGCCTATAATCCCAGGAAGATAATTGTTCGAGGCCTGCATGAAGTAATTTAGTAAGATCCTCAGCAACTTAGCGAAACTCTGTTTCAAAATTAAAAACAAACCAAAAAAAACCCTGGGGCATGGTGACACAGGCTTGTAATCCCAGTATTTCAGAGGCTGAGACAGGAGGATCACAGTCTGGGGACAGCCTCAGCTACCTGGTGAGGCCCTTTGCAACTCAGTGAGAACCTGTTTCAAAATAAAGAATAAAAAAATAGGGCTGGGGGTATAGCTTGGAGGTAGAATGCCTGGATTCCTCCCTAGTAGCTCAAAAATAAATAAATAAATAAATAAATAAATAAATAAATAAATAAATAAATAGAAAGGGCTTGGGGTGTAGCTCAGAGGTAGAATGCCCCTGTTCACCCCAGGCTCCATAGCTGTTCCTTATTTGCCCTCCCTTCTAGAACTCCAAGGGCACACACATCTTCCATTTCTTTCTGATGGCTCTCTCAGCATTCAGTTCCTTCTGCCCACCAGGCTCTCCCTCTTACTCCCTAGAGGTGAGGCCTCTTGTCTTGGCTCTTGGCATAGCATATACTTTCTGGAGAAGCCTTTGCTTGAAAACCAAGTCAAATCCCTACTGTGTACTCTTCCCTAATTTAGTCTCTCCCCTTTCTGGATTTCCTGAACACCCCCTCCCCAATCCTCTTCTCAGCTCTTGAGTCTGTGGCCAACTTGCTACCTCCAGAGCCAGATGGCCTGTGTTTGAATTCCAGCCCTAGTGTGTTGTAGGAGTATGGCCCTGGGCAGGCACTGAGCTTCTCAGTTTTTGTTTCCTTACCTTCCCTGTGAAGATAATAATGGCACCTAGCTCATGGGGGTATAGTGAAGATCATCAAATAAAACAGGCTTAGAAAGTGCTTCCCACAATGTCAAACCCTTGCCAGGCGTGGTGGTGCATGCTTTGAATCCCAGCTTTCAGGAGGCTGAGATGGGAGAATCACGGTTCAGTCTCAGCTACTTAGTGAGGCCCTTTCCAACTCAGTGAAACCTTGTTTTAAAATAAAGAATAAGACCCTGGGCGGGTGGACAGGTGTTGGCGGGGCACCCTTCGGCGACCCCCTCTCCACCCGGAAGGACCCTGTGGTCCGGGCCTCTGGCCCCAACCCTGGGCAGGTGGGCAGGTGCTGGCGGGGCACCTCTAGGCAACCCCCTCCCCACCCAGAAGGACCCTGTGGTCAGGGCTCTGGCCCAGTCCCTGGGCGGGTGGGCAGGCAATGGTGGGGCACCCCTAGGCGACCCCCTTTCCACCCGGAAGGACCCTGTAAAAAAGGAAAAGAAAAAGAAAAAAGGAAAATATCGGAGAGGGGTCAAGGAGGCCGTGGCAGATGCCAGGATACTGGAGATGCAGATAAAACTTATCCAAATGAACTAGAATTATTGGAAAAATGCCCCGCTAAGGAGGACTGCTTCTTCTCTACATTGTTAAGAATCTTAGACATCACTTGTAAGGAGAGAGATTTTAACGGAGACCAAGGAGAAAGGCGGTGCTGAAAGCGGTTTCCGTGTTGGCGGTGGAGACTTGTATCCAAGAAAAGCAGAAATCAGAGCCTACCAACCTTTTTTTTTTTTTTTTGGAGAAATTACACCAAAGGTCAAATACTACCGTCACACATGCTTAGGAACACTGGACAACATTCAGAGTAGAAAAAGAGCTTGGAAAAGATTTGAAATGGTGGAGGCAGTGGCAGTGGCAGTGGCCAGTAGGAGGCAGAGATCTGATGCATTACACCTGGAACCTTTGAAGTAATGACCCCAGAGGCAGAATGCTACCACCACGCACCCTCGAGAACGTGGGACAAATGGTTGGGCGAAGATGGTGCTCGGATAGAGCCTGCCGAGGGGTGAGGCCTGCGACGGACACAGCAAAGCTGGGATTGGAGCCTGTCATGAGGCAAGGCCGGTGCTAGAGCCTCTGAAGCTGGGATCGGAGCCTGATGAGGGGTTAGGCCAGTGCTGGGGCCAGTGAAGCCGGGATTGGAGCCTGCTGTGAGGCAAGGCCAGTGCTGGGGCCTTCAAGGCCAGGATCAGAGCCTGCTGAGGGGTTAGGCTGGTGCCAGGGCCAACAAGGCCAGGATTGGAGCCTGCTGTGAGGCAAGGCCAGTACTGGGGCCTCCGAGGCCAGGATCAGAGCCTGCTAAGGGGTTAGGCTGGTGCCAGGGCCAATGGCCGACATCTGGGCCTGCCGTGAGGCAAGGCTGCTACTGGGGCCTCCGAGGCTGGGATCAGAGCCTGCCGAGGGGTTAGGCCGGTGCTGGGGCCAGTGAGGCCGGAATCGGAGCCTCCCGTGAGGCAAGGCTGGTGCTGGGGCCTTAGAGGACGGGATCGGAGCCTGCCGAGGGGTTAGGCCGGTGCCGGGGCCAATGGCCGGCATCAGAGCCAGCTGTACGGCAAGGCCGCTACTTGGGCCTCCGAGGCAAGGATCAGAGCCTGCCAAGGGGTTAGGCCGGTGCCAGGGCCATCAACTGGCATCAGAGCCAGCTGTGAGGCAAGGCTGGTGCTGGGGCCTCCGAGGCCGGGATCGGAGCCTGCCGAGGGGTTAGGCTGGTGCTGGGGCCAGCGAGGCCGGGATCAAAACCTGCCGAGGGGTCAGGCCAGTGCGAGGGCCAGCGTGGCTGGGATCGAAGCCTGCCGTGAGGCAAGGCCGGTGCTGGGGCCTCTGAGGCCAGGATCAGAGCCTGCTGAAGGGTTAGGCCGGTGCCGGGGCCAGCGGCCAGCATCGGAGCCTTCCGTGAGGCAAGCCCACTATTGAGGCCTCTGAGGCCGGGATCGGAGCCTGCCAAGGGGTTAGGCCGGTGCTGGAGCTAGCAAGGCTGGCATCGGAGCCTGCCATGAGACAAGGCTGGTGCTGGGGCCTCCGAGGCCGGGATCAGAGCCTGCTGAGGGGTCAGGCCGGTGCTGGGGCCAGCGAGGCCAAGATCAGAACCTGCCGTGAGGCAAGGCCAGTGCCGGGGTCTCGGAGGCCAGTATCGGAGCCTGCTGAGGGGTTAGGCCAGTGTCGGGGCCAGCGGCCAGCATCGGAGACTTCCGTGAAGCAAGGCCGCTACTAAGGCCTCTGAGGCCAGGATCGGAGCCTGCCGAGGGGTTAGACCGATGCCGGGGCCATTGGCTAGCATCGGAACTTGCCATGAGGAAGTCCAGTGCTGGGGCCTCCGAGGCCAGGATCGGAGCCAGCTGAGGGGTTAGGCCAGTGTCGGGGCCAGCGAGACCAGAATCGGGGCCTCCCATGAGGCAAGGCCACTGCTTGAGCCGGCGAGGTCTGGATCAGTCCACCGGGTAGCCAGGCCACAACTGGGGCCATCAAGAGTGGGATCGGTATTTGCAACGGGGCATACACAGAGAAATATCGCAGAAAATTAAAACCAGATGCTTTCGCTAATCAGCAATAACTAGGAGGAAAGGGGCAACAGGAAGTGGTCGAGCTATAGAAAGGGCCCTATAGTGAAGCAATTAAGGTGACCAGTCAGAGGGGAGGATGGAGCCTCTTTAAAAAGCAGGAGGTACATAAACATATGTATCAAAGTTAATCACCAAACAAGCATGGGATCCAGGGAGGGGGAGGGAATGGGATGGGGACTGGATGAGGGCTAATTGGATGATGTGTGCTTGTATATCATCTCAAGTGTTGTATTCCAATGTGATGTATGATTACAATGCACCAATAAAAATAAATGAAAAAAATAAATCATTCATATAACAAAAAATAAAATAAAATAAAATATAATTTTAAAAATAGGGCTGAGGGTATATCTCAGAGGTAGAATGCCCCTGGGTTCCATCCCCATCTCCAGTGTATATATATATATATATATATATATATATATATATATATATACATATATACATATATATATGTATATATATACATATACATATACACATATATATACATCCATACACACATTTTATATATATATGATATATATATATATGTTTAATGTGTGTGTATGTATGTATATATATATATCCTGGGGCATGGTAGTACATACCTGTGATCCTAGTACTTGAGAGGCTAAGACAGGAGGATTGCAGGTTCAAGGCCAGCCTCAGCAATTTAGCAAGACCCTGTTTCAAAAAAAAAAAAAGAGAGAGAGAGGAAGGAAGGAAGGAAAAAAAGAAGGAAGAGAGAAAAATAACTGGGGATTGGGGTCCATCTAAAATGTAGAATGCTCCTGGGTTCAAGTCCCAGTACAAAAAAAAAAAAAAAAAAAAAGCTTGCTATTATTATTATTACTTCA
Source organism: Muscardinus avellanarius (assembly GCF_963383645.1). Lineage (NCBI taxonomy): Eukaryota > Metazoa > Chordata > Mammalia > Rodentia > Gliridae > Muscardinus > Muscardinus avellanarius. The sequence continues at coordinate 35,615,874 of NC_137801.1, forward strand.
ACAATTGACAACGGCCACCCTGAGACCTATAGAGGGGGGTCACGGGAAGACATGCAGAACAGTCCCAGCCTATGGCCACACATCATGGTCTTTTTCCCACCAGAGGAGTCTGAGCAGGGATCATCTGAGGCAGGAGAGTCCAAGTCAAACACTTCCTATCCACAGATAGCCTCAGCGAGGTAAGAGGGATTTGGAGAGGGTCACATGGCAGGTTTTTCTCTCCCTGATATCTCCCTCTCCCTCCCCTTCAGAGGTGATAACTGGTGTGGCTCCTGAGCTACACTACACAAATGATCTCTTAGCAACTATCTCCATTAAACTGCAGGTCCCCCTCCCAGCTTTCTACAAAAGACCTGGAGTTATAAAATCGAAGCTTATCATAGAAAAACACACCAACCAGAAAATAGCAAGATTTCCCATCAGAGACTTAAGTGCTTGCACAACAGCCTAGGGGAAAAAAAGAAAAAGAAAAAGAAAATAAACTCTAAGCCCAGAAAAAAAAATGTAGATCAAATGTAAATAATAGCCTTACTAATCAAGAAAACCTGGGGCAGGTGCCTGTAACTTTTTGCCCTTCAGTCACTGATTCTGATAAAGGGCTATGGAGTGTCCCCACAGTACTACACAGGCAGGGCCACACTCATTGCCTGACTCCCCTTCCTACTTACCCCTTGACACTTTCCCAGCCTCTCTTGACAGTTCTTTCTTCTTTTTTCCCACCCACTACATGGTTAATAGGAAGCTCACTCTTTGCCAATGATGTTTTGGCCCAAGAGTTCCTGGAACCTCGGATTTCTGGAGGGGAGCAAGGTGTCCAGGCCATGAAGTGACAAAGGCCTCTGACCCTGAGGGTGGCCACAGCTGAGAACACAGCTCTGGCTGGAGTCCTTCCTGCTCTTTAAGGACATGACGCTAGAATGGCAGAAGGGAAGTACAGTGAGGACCAGATGCCTCCTTATGAGAGGGGCGACTGGGTAGGGAAGACTTAGGAAGGAACCTAAGACCCATCTTCAACAATGTGAAGGGCCCAGGCAAAAAGGCAGCTAAGCTAATGTGAATTCTCCTCACTCTAGGAACCCATAAAAACTCTGGCAATATGTAGCAAAAATATTTTTATAAATACAGTTGAGCTCATAAAAATAAAGTAAAACCTTTACATGCAAGTAATAAAAAGAAGGAACTTCTAGTCAGAGTGGAAAACTTTATCTGATGCCTCAACAGTCCCAGAAGATATTTACACAAAAATAAGACCTAATATCTAGAGAATGGGATGTCAGTCTCCATGTAAGAGATGAAGATGGAGCTTTTGGGTCCAGAAACAGAATCTGGAAGCACACTGAGTGGGACCCTAGCACCTTGGATTTAAGCTTCACTTGTGGGCCCAGGGAAGCCCCACTGACACTTATCTCCCAGAGACACCGATATGAAAACAAAGTCACCCCTGAGAAGCAAAATCTCAAATCAGCACCAAACTCAATTATGTTATACAAATATATCTGATATTTTGATCAGGGAAGGTACTTCAGAGAAGTTATATATGCCAAGATGTGTCTGGGAAGAGAGAAAGTGACTTTTAAAACTCAACTCATGCAACTGTGAGGGTTGGCAAATCTTCAGGAGACCTGGGGAAGAGTTGGTGTTCCAGCCCGAATCAAAGGCAGTCCAAATTCTTTCTTTCTCTCCTAAGGCCTTCAACCAATTGGATGAGATCCACCCATATTGTGAATGGCAATCTGCTTTACTGAGTTCTACTAGCTTAAATGTTAATCAATCTGTAAAAAAGTGCATGCCTATAATCTCAGTATTTGGAGAGGCTGAGACAGGAGGATCATGAGGTTGAGACCAGTCTCAGGAACCTATTAAGGCCCTCAGACAACTTAGCGAGATCTTGTTTTAAAAATAAAAAACTAGCATAGGGCTAGGGATGTAACTCGGAGGCATAATGCTCCTGGGTTCAGTTTCCAGTACCAAAACAAAAAACTCCACCACACTATTTAGACAGATGTTTGACCAAACACTGGGAAGCAGTGGCTTAGCCAAGTTAACAAATTTAACTTTTATAACTAGTATTTGAATCTCAAACCAAAAAAGCTAATAAAGTAATTGATCCTTGACTGTCCCTCTGGGGTCCCTGGAAAAACAATGGAAGACTTCTCTATAAGAAATCATCTCTATCTCAGGGGAAACACAGATAAGATGAACTCACAATCATAAATTAGGAAACACACTGCAAGATGAACAAGGGGTCCTCACCTCAAGAGTCTAGCATGCAACAATAATCTGAACGAAATGAACAAAAATCTGTAGGAGCAAATGAATACTGTTTAAAAAAAAGATGAATTTGACAAAGAAACTTCTAGAAATGAAAGATAACAGTCAAGAGATAGAGTAATAGATTAAATAGATTAAGGCTTGGATATAGCTCAATGATAAAATATATGCTTAGCAAGCATGAGGCCTTGAGTTCAATCTCCAGCAACACACACACACACACACACACACACACACACACACACACACGAAACAAAACAAAAAAACAAGCATATTAGACTGACAGGAGTCTTAGTGAACCAAATATGTCTTGAAAGATTATCCACACTGTATGTAGCATAGAACAATTAAGAGAAGCAAAATAGAAAGAATCAAAGGCATCAAGGATAGAATGTAAAGGTCCACCAAAAGTCTGCACGAATGCTAGAGGGAGACACTGTAGAGGAGGAAGGAGAAGGCATATTTAGAGATGGTGGCTGAGAATGTCTTACACTGACGACAGACATAGCTCTTCATACAGAAGAAACATGGGATACTGAGCAAGACAAGTAGAAAAATTACATCAAGCCCTTTTTTTAGAAACTGCAAAACATCATTCACAGAGAAAAACCATAGAAGCACCAGGAAGAAAAGATCATCAAAAGAAAAAACAGCAGACGTGGCATTAGCAAATACAGGCTAAGAGGGTAATTTCTCTGTGTGTTAAAGGAAAACAACTATTACTGCAGAATGCCAGCCCAAAGGCAATTATCACTTGAGTGGGAACTTTTTAAAAAGACATCACATCTTCAGGAAAACAAAACAAGAGACTGTATCACTTATAGAAGAAAACTGAGCTGAAAGGAAGGAATAGAAGAATCAATTAATCTAGTAAGAATCTAAGTAAAAACTGACTGTAAAATATCAATAACAATAGTAACATATGTTTTTTGTGGTGGGGGGCGGTCTGGGGATGGAACCCAGGGGCATTTGACCTCCAAGCTACACCCCCTGCCCTACTTCTTATTCTTTATCTTGAAACCAAGTCTCACTGAGTTGCAGAGGGTCTCACTAAGTAGCTGAGGCTGTCTGCGAACCACGATCCTTCGGTCTCAGCCTCCCGAATGTTGGGATTACAAGCATGCACCACCATGCCCGGCTGTAACATATGCTTTTTTTGGCATTTAGAGGCAAAGTAGATCTAAAATGCTAAATAATAGTAACATAAAACATGGGGATGAGTAGAATAAGAGCATTCTAAGTATCTATAGATCCTGATTGTAAAGTTATTATACTAATATGCATGGATTATAAATACTTATAGTGGCTAGCACAATACATATTATCTCTCTTTCTTATAACAAAACTTTGATTTGCCACAGGTCAACAATGTGACCAGGTAAAAGCACTCACCTTTCCCATGCTGCTGGGGTAGCAGTGGGCTGCAGTTCTGGCCTATGAAATACAAATAGAAACCTACTGGTGGGCCTCCAAGAAGAATGTGCTGTCTTCCCCTCTGTATTCACCTAGAATAAGAATAAAATTATTGGAGAAGCAGCAGGCACTTTGTGACTATGGAGAGAGGACAAAGTCACACTCAGAACAAGAGAAAAGGCTGGTGCTTGATGCTAAACTCAATGATGTGTACTTGATTCTAGCCTTCTCACTCCAAAATAGGCCCCTTAAATGTCTAATCCATTGATTGCTATTATATGAAACAAAATGTAATCCTAAATTTACACAATGAGATACACTAAAAAAATAAGTGTTTGCTCTTTGTCTCTGGTTCCTGGCACCCAGCTCCTAAAACCACCAGAATCTCCTGAGTGGTGAGTGGCTTACATGTTGGTGAGATGACTGGTCTTGGAAGTCCTGGATGGCTTCAATGTGCAGGCTGGTTATCTTGAGGCAGGATTTGGGGGTTGGGGCTTTCAGCTCAGCATATTCTCTCTAAAACCTGCAGGGTAGAGGAAAGGAGCTGAAGGTGGATTTTAATAATCAGAAACCAATGATTTAAGCAATTATACCTATGTAACAAAGCCACCATCTAAACTCTAAGCAAAAAGGTCCAGATGGTTTCACAGTTATATCCATGTCTTGAGAGGGTAGCACACCTAGTTCCATAGGGACAGAAGCTTCCAACTTGGAACACTGCCTGGTCCCACACTATACAACTGTTCATTTGGCTCTTCATCTGTTTCCTTCATATAAAACCAGTAAAATAATTTATGTATCTTTCCTGAGTTTTATGAGCTGTTTCAGCAAATTGATGAACCTGAAAAGGGAGTGTGGTGGGAACCTCCAACTTTGTAACCAAGTAAGATGTAAGTGTGGGTACCCTGAGCACCCAATACTTCTTACCAGCATTTGAATTGAGAACAGTCTTCTGGGACCTAATCCTTAACTAGGCACCAGTTAGTGACCAGAGAGTTAGAAACAGTTATTAATGTGAAAAAATCCTGCCCATTTGGTGTCAAAAGTGATGTGAATCAAAACAGTTCAAAATTGGTGGCACTCATAGCATGTTACATATTTAAGAATGAATCGAGGGATCAGGCAAGATGGTAATTGAAGAAAACAGCACATCTCAGTCACTCTGAGACTTGGAACTCAATTGCCAGGAAGGCAGCTTCTTAATAAGAGAAAAAAGTCAGCAAACAATTGAACAAAACAACCAAAAATTAAAACAGGGTAGGACCAAAGCCAGAAGAGAGTGTCCCACACATCTCACCTGGAGAACGGAGGTAGTGGTGCCATCTTCACCTGACTGCTCTGGGGCTACCAGCATTGCAGCTTCTAGAGACCCCTAGCAAAGAAACCAATGACTTGATGCGAAGTAAGAGGCTGAAGTTCATCGGTATTGTAAGCAGTCAGCACCTCACTCCATGATCGACAGAGATACAATTGCCTGGATGCTCAGCAGCAGTGGCTGAGCCCACGTCTTCCTCTAGAAATTCAGAGTGGCTCTCAACAAGACTGTAAGTTAATCAGCCATCCCAGTAGGAGACCACCCAGTGTGGACACTGGGACTTGCATGGCAAGCAATAGACTCACAGGGTCTGAGACCATGTGGCTCACTCCTGCAGAGGTAGGGATAGAGGCTGCTGTTGGACACACCAGAGGCATGGATTAGCAGACAGCCTCCAGGGCCACTTGGGCAGGAGAGGCCTATAGTATATAGGGCACAGTGCCCTTGCAGGGCCTCCAGAGATCTCCACAGGACACCCAGTCATGATGCCTTGGAAGAAATCAGACCAACCCAGCCCTCTTTTAGGAGAATGTGAAGTCTACATTTATACTGGGTCTGGTTCCAGTGACCCCCACCACCTGTATAAGTAGAGAGAGACACTGGGACAGGTCCTGTGGAGAGCTCAGAGACACAGGCTTGCAGCAAGAGAGGCACCATCAACACCCAGTGCCTGCACAAGCAAAAAGAGACAACAGGTCAGGGTGCCAATCATTGAAGGAGACAAAAAAAAAAAAAAAGGCTGCACATTGACATCATTGCTATAGGCTACTGAGTAAGTGAGAATGCTTAGAACATGCTGGAGAACCTAATGGACTTTAAATGACTGGAAGTGTTCATGCAGACCCAGGAGGGCTGCAGAGGCCAAGAATAGTGTTTTTTTCCTTTTATTCTCTCTTTTACCTTTGTCATTGTTGTATTATATATATGATATATGTGAACATATATCATATATATTATATACATATTACATATATATTCCTCTTTGCTCTTTTGTTCTGCATGCTTCTTTTTTTTGCAGCTCCTCTGTATTCATATATTTGTAGGGTTTTGTGTGTGAGAGTGTTTGTTTGCTCCCTTCTTCATTCCTTTAACAAGCTTCTTCCCTCTTTCCTATTTACTCTCTTCTCTCCGCCTCTTTTTTCTTTTCTTTCCTTTGTCTTGTATTAAATTCATTTTGTATCACTATACCCAAATACTCTACACTGGATACTAGATTATTCCTGTATATTTACTATCTAATCTATACTATGTATTATTCTATTACTTCAGCTCCTTCCTCCTCATTCACCCTTCGTCATTGAATACAACACAACTTTCCCTTGTATATATCAGGTGACACCTCTGAATCCCTACTGCTGATATTGGATTAGATAGGTGAACCACCAGAAGGAACTGCCAGACAGTAAGGACAAACTAACCACAGCTGACAGAAGAAACCTTCCAACAGCCCACACATTGAAGATTTAAAATTCATAGGGCACAAACTGTTCTGCTCATACCACTGAGCCAACTCCATATAATGGAGGCGACAGACAGGTCCCTAGACCTTAACACCTGAAACACATCAATATCACCATTGCAGTGGGCAGAAGGAGCCCTAGAGTAACTGCAATCCAGTACTGATGATCTACAGGCAGAACAACATTGGGGTGATTCGGGACCAAGTTTTCAAGGTTAGTACCAAAAGTTAATAAACACACAACAGAGAGCTGAGATTACACATATAGTAGAGACTATTCAATTTTAAGGCATACTTAGTGGTAAATATCTACCTCCACATAAGATATGATAAAGAGAGAAAGAATAGATATAAAAAACCTACAGAGTGAGAGAAAACTGTCCAATGTAACAAAGATATAAGCTTAAGAAACCTGAAACTTAAAAATCTTAAAATCATGAGGAGGAAGAATAGCAAAGAGCTGGGCATGGTGGTGCACACTTGTAATCCCAGTATTTGGGAAGCTGAGACAGGAGGACTGTGGTTTGTGAACAGCTTCAGCTACGTTGTGAGGCACTTTGCAACTCAGTGAGACCCTGTTTCCAAATAAAGAATAAAAAATAGGGCTGGGGGTATAGCTCAGGGGTAGAATACCCCTGGAAAGCACTGAGCTCCCACAACTTCATAATAACAAAAACCACCAACATAGAATTGATAAATTGCAGAAAGGACAATTTAGAATTTTAATAGTAGGAATGTCACATAATTTCCAAAAAGAATTCAAAGAAAGACTGAAAGGACTGAAGAATAAGTAAAAAATCTGATATCCTGAACAGGAATCTAAAAGAAGCTCTGAAGGAAATGAAGGATACAATATTTGAAGTGAAGAAATTAATACAAATTATAAACAGTAGACTAGACCACATGGAAAAGAGAATCTCACTCTTAGAAAATGATCACTTCAAAATGAAATGCAGAAAAAGGGACTTCAGAGAGCAGTCCAAAATGAATGCATAGTATATAATTTAGAAAAAAATTCAACAGCATGAATTGGATATTGAACAAATCTGGGCCAATTTTAAAAGCACTAACCTAAGAATAATAGACATAAAAGAGAGAAAAAATAGAAGCTAAAACCAAAGTAATCAATAATCTTTTCAGAGTAATAATATCAGAAAAATTTTCAAATATAGAAAAAAAGGTTGACACACAGGCACAAAAAACATATAGTACCCCCACTAGACAAGATCAGAGAAAAGATTCACCATGCCACATAATAATTAAATTGAGTAACAGAGGCCAAGGAGAAAACCTTAAGGCAATGAAAGTAAAAGACCAAGTGACATTCAGAGGCAAATCAATAAGAATCACTCCAGATATCCCAAACCAAGTCATGAAAGCCAGGAAGTCCTGGATGAGCATATTCCAAACTCTGAAAGAAAACCACTTCTAGCCAAGACTATTCTACTCAGTAAAAATTTCTCTCAAATATGATGAGAAAATAAAATTTTCCATAACAAACAAAAGCTTAAAGAATTTATGTTTCCAAACCAGCACTAGAGAAAATACTCAAAAAGATTAATTTCAAATAAAAATTAATAAATAAATGCCAGAACCAGAGAAACAATGATTTCCATCAAACAAGCAAAGAAGAACAAACAGTACCTCAAAAAGAAGTTAAACTCAAAGTGTTAGGAATTAAAAATCATTTTTCAATAGTCACATTGTAAATAGCCTCAACTCCCTAGTAAAAGACCTAAGGCAAAATGGATTAAAATCCATAATCCATCTATATGCTGAATACAAGAAACACACCTTACAAGTAAAGACACTCACAAACTAAAGGTGAAGGGATGGAACAAGCTAATCTGGGCTAATGGAACTCAAAGACAAGCAGGAGTAGTAACTATGATATCAGACAAATTAGACTTCAAGCCCAAGCTTATCAGAGGAGACACAGCAGGTTATTTTTTTTTTAATGGTAAAAGGAAAAATACAGAAGAGGAAATAACAATAGTCAACATTTATGCCCCAAACATAGTTTCAACCACTTTCATAGAAAAACTAAGAGGAGAAATTAAGAAAATCCTAGAAACAAAATTAAATGGAAACACAACATATCAAAATCTCTGGAACACCTTGAAGGCAGTATTAAGAGCAAAATTCATATAGCACTGAGTGCTCACATAAGAAGAACAGAAAAATCACCAAATAAACAACCTAAAAATACACACCTCAAAGTTCTTGAAAAACAGAAACAGTCTAACTCTAAAGCCAGTAAAAGACAGGAAATGATTAAAATCAGAGCAGAAATTAATGAAATAGAGAATAAAAATTTAAAAATTAACAAAGCCAAAGCTGGTTTCTCAAAAAATATACAAGATAGATAAACCACTAGCCAATCTAACCAAAGGAAAGAGAATCAACCTAAATTACTAATATAAGAGATAAAATAATCTAGAGGATTATCAGAAACTACTTTGAAAAACAAAATGGAAAACCTATAAGAAATTGATAAATTTCTAAACACATACAACCTTCTTAAATTAAATAAAGCAGATATAGAAAACTTAAACCAAGCTGGGTGTGGTGGCACACGCCTGTAATCCCCACACTTGGGAGGCGGAGACAGGAGGAACACGGAGGTTCGAAGCCAGCCTCACTGGCTTAGGAGACCCTGTTTCCAAATAATACATACATATATATGTATTATATATGTATGTATGTATGTATGTATGTATGTATGTATATGTCTAGGAGTGTAGTCCAGAGGTAGAAGGGTTTCCAGGAACCCCAGTACCACCAAAAAAAAACAAAAAACAAAAAACCTTAAACCAATAAATACCAGTGAAAGAGATTGAAGCAACAATAAAGAGCCTAGCATCAAAGAAAAGCCCAGGTCCAGATGGCTTCCCAGGTATATTTTATAAAACCTTTATAGAAGCCGGGCGTGGTGGCGCATGCTTGTAATTTCTGCACTTAGGAGGTGGAGACAGGAGGATCGCGCTGATTCAGAGTCAGCCTCACTGGCTTAACAAACCCTGTTTCCAAATTTAAAAAATATAAAATAGGTCTGGGAGTATAGCCTGGAGGTAGAAGGGCTTCCAGGAACCCCAATACCACTAAATTAAATAAATAAATAAATAAATAAATAAATAAATAAATAAATCCTTTATAGAAGAGATAATCCCAATACTTCTTAATTTATTTCATGAAATAAAAAGAAATGGGGCTCTCACAAATACATTCTATGAAGCCAACATCACATTAATACCAAAATCAAGACAGCTCAAGAAAATAAAACTACAGGCCTATATCACTGATGAACTTAGATACAAAACTGCTAAACAAAATACTAGCAATGCACATTTAAAACCACATCAAGAAAATTAAACACCATGACCAAGTTGTGTTCATCCCAGGGACATAAGGCTAGTTCAACATATGAAAAACAATTCATGTAATTCACCACATGAACAGAACTAAAGACAAAAATCACATGATCATTTCAATATATGCTGAAAAAGCATTTGACAAAATCCAACACCCATTCATGACAAAAGCACTTCAGAAATTCAGAATAGAAGGAACGTACCTAAATGTTATAAAGGCAATATACAATAGACCCACAAATAGAAATCTCCACACTTACATCTATTTAATTTTTTATAAAGGGGCAAAAAACACACCTTGGAAAAAAGATAGCCTCTTTAACAAATGGTGTTGGCATAACTGGTTAACCATTTACAGAAAAATGGAAATAAATCCCACTTTTTCACCCTGCACAAGAGTTAATTCAAAATGTATCAAAGACTTGGAAATTAGACCAGAGACCTTGCAACTCATTAAAGAGGGGGTAGATTCAACACATAGGCACAGGTAAAAACTTTCTCAACAAGACCCCAAAGGCATAGGAAATTAAAAGGAGGATCAATATGTGGTATTGCATTAAACTGAAGAGCTTCTGTACAGCAAACTATCAAGAATCTCGACAAAGAGACAACAAAATGGAAGAAGAGTTTTGCCAACTACTCCTCCAATATCTAGAATATACAGAGAACTCAAGAAACTCACCACTAAGAGAACAACCCAATCAAAAAAATTGGCAAGTGAAATAGACACTTCACAAAAGAAGAAATTCAAATAGAATAAATGTATAAAAAAATGTTCAACATTATTAGCAATCAGAAAAATGTAAATCAAAATTACCCTGAGATTTCACATAGCTCCAATTAGAATGGCAATCATTAAAGGCACAAACAACAAATGCTGGTGAGGATGTGGAGAATTGAGAACTCTAATGTATTGTTTGTGGGAGTGCAAATTAGTGTAACCACTTTGGAAAAAAATATGGAGGACCCTCAGAAGAATGGGAAAAAAAAAAACTATCATATGATCCAGCAATACCACTTCTGGGTATCTACCCAAAAGAATGGAAACCAAGCTACCAGACTAATATATATATCTGCACTATGAAATCAGCCAAGATGTCTATCAACAGATGAATGGATTACAAAACTATGGGATATATACACGATTGAATTTTACTTAGCCATAAAGAAGAATAAAGCTAGGCGTGGTGACACACACTTGTAATTCCAGTATTTGGGAGGCTGAGACTGGAGGATCACAGGTTCGTGGCCAGCCTCAGCTACTTAGTGAGACACTTCATAACTTAGTGAGACCCTATTTCAAAATAAAGAATAAAAAAAAAATAGGGCTGGGAGTGTAGATCAGAGGTAGAATGCCCCTGGGTTTCATCCCCATTGCTGGAAAAAAAAAAATTATGTCATTTGCAGGAAAATGGATGGAATTGGAGAACATTATTCTGAGATTAGTCAGTCACAAAAAATGAAAGGTTGAATGTTCTCCCCAGTATGCAGAAGTTAGGGAAATAATGGCAAATAGGAGGGACTCTAGACAAAGAAAGAGAAAGCTTAAATGAGGAAAGAAGGTGACCTAACTGAGAGGTATAGGAGTGGATAAGAAGGAAACACTTAATGTGCATGATGTATGTTCACAAACATATCATAGTCAATCGCTAAGCTGAACACGAGAAGAAGGGAGGGGGAGGAAATGGGGTGGGAATTGAGAAAGGGATAAGGGAGTGATGTGTGCATGTATGCCTATAGCATCCTGTACCACATTAAAATGTATGATTACAATGCACCAATAAATTTTAAATATGTATGTAAGGATAACCACTAACGGAAGAGAATTCAAAATGTATGTAATTTTTAATATATAAGAGAAAGAGATAAGTTAGTCAGTATAATAGAAAGGAAGAAAGAGGCTAAGAGAGTAAGACAAAACATCAATATATTAATACCCACTAGTCATAACTGTATTTCAATAATAAACAAATATAAAGGACTAAAATTACCTGTTAAAACAAATGCTAATATCAAATATAAAATTCAGCTTTTTGGGTATTTTTTTTACAGTAGACACATTTCAAATGTAACACAAAAAGGTTGGAAGTGATGATACTGGAGAAAATAATATACCAAGCAATCATTTTCCAAAAGAATAAACAAAAGAGTAACATTAGAAAAAAATTACAAAATGATAAAAAGAAAATTTCTCCGGGAAATATTGGCTATAACAACAATATAACCTACAATGAAACAAAGAGGAAATTTGGCAAATTCACCATCACAGGGAGAGGTTTTTCATCAGGAGGGGAAATCTTCTCCTGTGTAGTTCTGAAAACAGGCCAAAGCAAATGAATGAAAACTGCAGAGGGTAACAGCTCTGACTCGGTCTACAGAGGGGTAGGGATATGGCTCAATGGGTAGAGCGCTTGCTAGTGTGGACACGCCATACCACCAAAAGAAAAAATAATCAGTGGTACTTATTTTATTTTCAGAGCTGTCCACAATTAATATGGGCTGCCTTGAGGGAGGGAAAGCTGCAAAACCACAAAGGTTTAAAGTAGAATTGATATGGGCACTCGGGGAGACCATTGTCCAAATATCTAAGTATCTACCCTTAGCCCTGTGAGGGCAGGAGCCACACCTGTTTTATTCACTGCCATAGATCCAGGTCCTAAAATAGAGCCTGGTACATAGCAGGCATTCAGTAAGTGTCATTTATGAATTAACTATTCAGCCAAGAACATGGATAGTCACTTCTACAGTGGCTTACATTCAGATGTCCACTCCCTAGTTTTTGGCCCTTCCCGGCTCTGAGGCCTAGAGTCACAGCAGACCATGGAGACCCAAAGCTGTGAAGGAGGGGCCAGGGCCAGATGAGGAGTGGACAGGGGAGCGAAGCCCGAGGACAGAAACCAGCTCCACGAAGAGCTTCCTGCCACAGAAATTCCACTTGGCCGCAGCCCCTGCCCTGGCCCTGGGCCTGGAAGGAGGCGGCGACACAGCTGTGGCAGGGCACTGGGTCAGCACACACTCTCGTCTGTGTGCTTAGAGGGTGGAGAGGCAAGACGTGTGAGTAGGTCATGGGGCGAGTCAGACTCATATAGAGAAGGAAGGGGATGAGGTGCCCAGCCCTGGGACCCTTGGATGCAGGAGGAACGGGATTCAGCACCTGATGGCCCTCCAGCCAGGTAGGAAGGCACAACTCAACTGTCTCGGAGCCTCTAGAATGAATGCCACAGAGTCCCTCTCTTCAGAAAGCAATCCAGACTGACAGCAGAGACGCGGTCCCTGGTGTGCCATCTGCGCGCTCACCTCCGCAGGACTGGAAACCGAAGGAGATGGCCCAAGGGCATGTCCCTTTTCTGTGATGGATGGAGACTGAGCACGGCGGCCCAGGGCTAGTAGGACGTTCCCACGGACCGCGCCACGGCCCCCGCCCCGGCCCCCGCCCCCGCCTTCTCTGCTGTGATGCCTGACCTCCCTGGAATGAATCCGAGCCTGAAGCCCATTTCTAACTCAGGAATGTTGGCCCCTTTGTCCAGTCTTGTTCCTTTTCCCACCCCCTGGCGCCCCTCCCCCACCTGCCATTTCCCAAGCTCACCCCGGGAGGTCAGACCCAACACCCCACTGGTGATCTTGTTTCACATGAGACATTTCCAAAAAAGACCAAAAAATCCTTTCCAGGAAAATGCCATTAAAAAAATCCAACTCCAGACACTGTGGCAACGTTGGGAAAACAAAGGACTTGGCAGAAAGGTTTCCTGAATCCGGACTTTTCTCTTTAAAATACCTTTTCCAACTTGCCTCCGGTGGGAACTAGTCCAAGGGTCAGTGCGGGAAGACCCAGGCAAATTCAGACAGCACCTTCTGGTCTTTGTACCACTGCAGGCCTGTCCTTACTTGGAATCATTCTGGGATCTTCTCCAGATGGGTCCCCAAAGGGAACAACAATCTGTGGAGGGTTAGGACATAAAGCAGCTTCCTTGCTTCAGAGGGGACTCCTCAGCCCCTCCCTTGCCACTATCTGGAGGCAGCTGGGAGCCAGAGAGCTGTACTGTGCTCAACAGAGAGCTGGTCTTCTCTCATCATCCAGTTGAGAAGGTACCATTCGCTGGGATATACAGGATGTTGTCCATCTTTTTGCATGTGTCAGGTATAATCATGTGGCCCATGTGAATGTAAGTGTTACTGGAAACTAAACCCAGAGGCATTCTGCCTCTGACCTACACCCCTAACCCTTTTTACTTTTTATTGAAACAGGGTCTCTCTGAGTTGCTGAGACTAGTCTTGAACCTGCAATCCTCCTGTCTCAAGCTCCCAAGTACTGGCATTACAGGTGTGTGTCGCCACACTTGGCTTTCAAGAAGTCGAAATGTTGGCAGTTAGCCTGAAGACCCAAGCACTTGACTCCAGAAAAAATCTCTTAAATCTATGTCCAGCTGCTTCTCTTCTGTGCTCTGCTTTGTATGTGCGCGTTGCATTCTTTCACTGCTGCATAACAATCCCCTACACACCTTAATGGCTTAATAGAACAATAGCATTTACTTTGCTCAGAATGGGCAAAGAAGGCGGGGCTTGCTGGGGACAAGCTCCACTTGGCCTCAGCTGGAGTAGCTCAGGGGCAGGCCTCATTTGTCTGGTAACTGACAGTGGCTGTCAGCTGAGACCTTACCTGAGGTTGTTCATTCCAAATTTCATGTGGCCTCTGTAGCCTGAATTTCCTTCTACCATGATGACTGGCTCAGATAGAGAGATGGGTAGCAGCTGTCTGGCCCTTTCCACCCAGCTTAGAAGACTACAGCTTCAGTTTCGCCACATTCTCTTTACAAGAAGCAGCAAGTTACTAAAGCTGGTCCATGTTCCAGGGTAAAGTAATTCAATGCTACCTTTTGATGGGAGGAGTGTCAAAGATATTTTTGTGTATGTGTGTTCCTAGGACTTAAACCCAGAGGCATTCTACCTCCAAGCTACACCTCCACCCCTATTTTATTTTATTTTTTTTTTTTATTTTGAAATAGGCCTCACTAAGTTGCAAAGGGCCTCACTAAGTAGCTGAGGCTGGCCACGAACCTGTGATCCTTCTGTCTCAGCCTCCCAAGTACTGGGATTACAAGAATGCATTACCACACCTGGTTTAAGAATTTATAAACTACTACAGTGACCGAGCAAGGAACACATGCCTATAATCCCAGTACTTGGGACCCTGTTTTAAAAACTAAAAAGGGTTGAAGGTATAGCTCAGTGGTAGAATGCCCTTGGGTTCAATCCTCAGTACCACATACACACAAAAAAAAACAAAACAAAACAAAAAGAAAAATAAACTACTGTACAGTACAGGAGCCATTTACAAGATTGCATATATATATATATATATATATATATATATATATATATATATATATATATATATATATTGGTGGTACTGGGGTTCCTGGAAGCCCTTCTACCTCCAGGCTACACTCCCAGACCTATTTTATATTTTTGAAACAGGGTCTCTTACGCCAGCGCATCTGGCTTAGAACCTGCGCGATCCTCCTGTCTCCGCCTCCCAAGCGCGGGGATTACAAGCGTGCGCCACCACGCCCGGCCTTTTTTTTTTTTTTTTTTTTTTTGGTGGTGGTGGTACTGGGGTTCCTGGAAGCCCTTCTACCTCCAGGCTATACTCCCAGACCTATTTTTACATTTTTATTTGGAGACAGGGTCTCCTAAACCAGCGCTCGCAGCTGGCTTCGAACCTGCGCGATCCTCCTGTCTCTGCCTCCCAAGCGCGGGGATTACAAGCATGCGCCACCACGCCCGACCAAGATTGCACATATTTTAAGTGCTTATTTATCAACAGCACCACAGCACTGAAAAAGCATCACACTGGAATTCAAATCCATAAACAAGAGATTTTCAGGTGTATGAGATCAGGATCCCAAAACCCAGCTGTGAAAAGCAGCAGTATCTGCTTGTTCACCCTCGCTTAGCCACCCTACTCTGTATGAGACCGACCATCCACTCGACCGCCTTTGATCTCTAAAACGCTGATCTCAGTCAGAAAGAATTCGAGGATGCTGCTGGAGATGAACTTGGTTTGGCTTTCTGTGATGATAACCTGGATTCTTCCTGGTCCCTGTGCCCAGCCAGTATCTTGAAAGTTCAGAACCTGTGCCCGGAGCATCCCTCTGCACAGGCGCCATCGATGGTGCTTTGGGGTTATCTCAGTTGTCATTTTGAGCCAGTAAAGGAGGTAATACTATTATCCCCACTTACAGATGAGGAAACTGAAGCTCACAGGAGGGAAGTAGCTTCCCAGAAGGTAGCAAAGGGCAAAGCCAAAATTTCCAGCTGTGCTCCAGACGGCTCAATTTGCTCCAGAATCCGCTGTTCTCCCGCTTGAAACCCAGTCCAGCACCCAGGACTGCCTGCTCTCTGATGACTGCCCAGCTACTGGTATTTTTTTATATATATACTGGGGATACTATGGTAATCCAAACTATACCCCCATTATTTCTTATTTTTTGTTTGAAACAGGGTCGTGATAGGTTGCTGACAGTCTTACTACATTGCCAAGGCTGGTCTCAAACCTGCGATCCTCCTGTCTCAGCCTCCCAAATACAGAATTGCAGGCGTGTACCACCACGCCCAGCCAGCTAGGACATCTGATGGCTTCCGGGTTGATCGTTTCATTGCGCATCTTGCCTTGCAGGGCCCGCATGCTTCCTATTGGATCTTATGCCTGCCCCCACTATTAGCTTCTCACTGAACTTCTGTGGGGAAGATCATCCCACAGTGTTCATCCCCTCTCTCATTCCATGTCCCAGTCCCTGACATCTCCCCCAGCCTATCTCAGATAACCAGACAGTGCCCCAGCACGCATGGCTAGAGAGCAAGACCAGGCAAGAGGCCGCACAAATAAAAAGGCGGAGGCCCTGGAGTCAGACCAATCTATAACCAAATCCTAACTCCACCATTTATTTCTTGTATATAAAAATAACTAGTCCCATGTTGCCTCATTGTAAGGATCCTCAATGAGTATACATGGCTTGGCATCGTGCCTGGTAAACAGTAAATGCTTAATAAATATTAGTTATCTTTGCTGTTATCATCCATGATATTTGTAAAAGATCCACTAGAGAGCCTAGCATATGGTAGGCATTCAAAAATGATAGCTGTTAATCTCATTGTTTAAGTCCTGGAAAAGCTACAGGAATTCAGAGAAGGGCCAGATAACAAGGTAGCGAAGACAGAAAACAGGCTGCTCGAGCAACTGTGCAGATCTGCAGCTCTCTGCTAATCCCAGAGCGAGGGTATGGCCGGCCTTGATTACGTGGCAATGCCTCCCTACAGAACTCTCATCTTCATCTGCCTCAATTAGGGGATGACAAGGGCTTCCTGAGCTTGGAAACCCCTGGGAAAAGGAATGTCAAGACAGAAAATCAGAAACACCCTCTGTCTGTGCTCCTGCCCAGCAGCCCCCATGGCAGTAACACAAGCTGCTGGCCACCACATTATGCCTGGTCATGAGGTTATTCTGTAGGGTCTATGGTTCTGCAGTTTGGTTTGAGGCTGTAAGCGCTCAGAAGGCAAATAAGTAGGTAAAAAAAGTATCAGCCTCCCAGCCTCAAACCAGCCCCAGTTGGAGCTGTGCACAAAACCAACAAGCAGGTGGGCAGCAACCATCAGATCTATTTGTTGTTGTTTTTTTTTTTTTTTTGTGGAAGGGTGTTTTTGTGTAGTTTTTTTTTTGGGGGGGGTGGGGTTTTTTGGTGGTACTGGGGGGTAGAACCCAGAAGCCTTCTACCTCCAGGCTATACTGCCAGACCTATTTTATATTTTATTTGGAAACAGGGTCTCACTAAGTTGCTGAGAGCCTCGCTAAGTAGCTGAGGCTGGCTTCGAAACTGTGCGATCCTCCTGTCTCAGCCTCCCAAACGCGGGGATCACAAGCATGTGCCACCACGCCCAGCTCATCATATTTATAATAGACAAGCCATCACACACACACACACACACACACACACACACACACACACACACACACACCTGAGAGCATTTGGGAGGTGAAGTGCTGGTATCTTCTTCTTCACCCATCCTATTTTTCCTGCCGATACATTCCCAGGACCCTCCCAGCCAGATCCACCATTGCTCACAGCTCGCTGGTCCATGCTGACCAAGCTGGGGAGTGGAGAATTCAAGCAGATGCAACGGCTTAGAATAAAGTCACCACCAGCCAGCTCAGTTGCAACTGCTTGGCTCCTGTGTTCTTCCTGATTTTCCTTCAAGCCAGATGATCAAAGAGGTGACAAGTATTTCCCCCAGACCACTCTCATTTCCCTCTTCCAATCATACAGAGATCTGGTGGCCTCTGGAATGACCCCGAAGAACCCACATGACCGCTCACGTTGCCTCTGAGTCTGCCCTCTCCCTTGCGCGCTCCAGGCTGAACCCATATGGTAAGACCCGGCTCTTCTGCCTTGCTCCTAGTTGTTCTTTTTCCTAGGATTCAGTTTTTCAGTATTTGTCAGCTCTGGCCATGATAGCACTATGTAATAAACAAGCCCCAAATCTTGGCGGCTTATAAAAACACTTATTTTTTCCACTCACAGTCTGTGGATTGGGTTGAGGAGCTCAGATTCAGATCAGGGACGGGTCAGTTTTATACGTTTCTGGGACCAGCAACGACCTGGAGCAGGCTCTCCTCATTACGGGTATAAGAAACACAAGGGAGTGCTAGTGGAAACCTCCCCAGGGCTCTCAAGACCCGGCTCAGAGTCGCCCACTGTCAAGCCCATCCACACTCCGTTGGCCAAACCAAGTCAGTTGGCCATGTGTGCATTTGAAGAGATAGGAATATCTGTTCCACATACTCTAGTAGAGTGTCTGCAAAGTCATATGGCAAAAGACACGGACATATAACTCGAAGACAGGAAAAGAGTGAGGGATTGAGAATAATAACCCCATTTCCATCATGTATTTATTTTGTTTTGTTTATTCAGTACTGACTACTGACCCCCAGGACATTTTATCTCTGGCCTGCTGCAGGCCATTCCACCAAGCCTATTCATCAAGACATCCCCTTAAAGTACTTCTATTTGTTATATGTAAATTACTCAGAAGTTTTGGAAATTTAGAAGCTCTGAAATGGACTCATTTCACCAAGGGATGAGTTCACTGGAACTGTGCAATTTTCTGTATTGCCACCCCACCCACCCCATTCCCCATTCTCCTCCCATCAATCAGGCTGAAGCTGAGTAGTTTTGTTTTGTTTTGTTTGCGGTACTGGGGATGGAACCCAGGGGCATTCTACCTTTGAGCTACACACCAGCCCTATTTTTTATTTTGAAACAGGGTCTCACTGAGTTACAAAGAGCCCCACTAAGTAGCTGAGGCGGTCCTCAAACCGCGATCCTCCTGTCTCAGCCTCCCAAATGCTCAGATTACAAGCATGTGCCACCACGCCCGGCTGGTGAGTAGTTATTGATCATCATCTTGAACTATATTTTTTTTAAATAAAGTTAAAAAGAAAGTATAACATATTGGTAATACAATCAAAAGAGAAGAAATCAAGGAGCATTAAAGAGGACTGTGTGCTTACAAAAAAATTAGAAAATATCTTTTTCATCAGTTCAAAACAGTCTTTGAAGTTTGGCATGAAAATAAAATATGTTGATGTCAGCCAAGCATAGTGGCACACGCTTGTAATCCCGGCATTCGGGAGGCTGAGACTGGAGGATCGTGGTTCACGGACAGCCTCAGCTACTTAGTGAGGCACTCCCTAACTTAGTGAGACCCGGTTTCAAAATAAAGAATACAAAACATGGCAGGGGTGTAGCTCGGAGGTCGAATGCCCCTGGGTTTCATCCCCAGACCTGAAAAAAAGAAAAAAAAATATATAAATATATATATAAATATATATTTAATATATATAAATATATATAATATAAATAATATAAATAAATATATATATAAATATATATATATAAATAATTATATATAAATATATATAAATATATATATATATGTCAAAAGTCTAAACAAAGAGGCTGTGACTAGGATATGGAAATTTACTGATCTAAAATAAAAGATTGATGCTCCAACCTGTTAAAAAAAAATCAAGTAATGCAACTGTGAAATGAAGTTATAGAAGTCAAAATGTTGCTCAGGCATTGCAACTTTTATGAATCGTGCATTTATAAAATGATATTTACTAAGGACAGAAATTCCTGCCTTGAACAAAAACAAGTAGTTGCAAATGGAAGACTAAACAGAAACACGGTTGCTCAGTGAGATGACGACATGGCTGAGAACTTACAGGACAGGTTGTGTGAAACCGTTAAATCATTCATGGCATTTCCTAGTGAAGCTTATAAGAGCACAGTTTGAATAATACCACCCAGTCAGCTATATTTATTTATGGTTCTAAAGAGACTTCAGTGTGATTGGAGAACTTTGGGGCATGGTGTCCATCACCAGCACAATATCAGGAAATGACTTGGCTTTGTGTGTTGAGAAGCCTTGAAAACTTTAAAGCCAACAGGTCAAAATCAGTGAGGCTAGCTATGAAACAGCTTCTGAGATGGTCAGTGTTAACACTGACCTTGTTATGAAATGTAAATCCAAGGTGGCAAATTTCGCATAATCATGGAAACAAAATAATTCACAGGAAGTGCTAAAAAGTTAAAAGAGTCTATAGTTAGCCTCTGGAGTCACTTCCAGGGCTGAAAGCCTAAAGAATTCAATGTTTTGCTTGATGGACTAGATAATCATAAGTTGTAACATTCATCTATACTAATAAGTAAAGGATAGTTAGTGAATAATATTAGGGTCTCTTATTTGTGAGATGAGAATAGTTTTAAAAATAACATGTTCAAATCATCCAATGGCAATACTCCAATTCATAGCAAATATTGGATCAAAGTATTGGCCTTTTCAATAAATTTCACATGCTGGGCCTGTGATTACATGGTAGTGTTTGTAATCCCAGTACTGGAGGCTGAGACAGGAGGCTCTCCTCAACTTAGTGAGATCCTGTTTCAAAACAAAATAGGGCTGCTGGGCGTGGTGTCACACCCTTGTAATACCAGTACTTGGGAGTTTGGGACTGGAGAATCGAAGGTTCGCGGCCAGCCTTGCTACTTAGTGAGGCCCTCCACAACTTACTGAGACCCTGTTTCAAAAATTTAAGAAAGGGAGGCTGAGGGTATAGCATGGAAGTAGAATGCTCCTGGTTTCCATCTCTAGTACAACAAAAAATAAAAATAAAATGGAGCTCAATGGTAAAATGCCGCTGGGTTCAGCCCCCAGCACCAAATAACAAAAATAAATAAATAAAAATATTACAAGCCATCTAACCAATCCTTTGGGTGTGTCTCTGTAAGAATCTTCACAAGTATGCGAGTAGACTATTCAATTTGGTCATTTTGAGTGAAATTTATATCTTAGGAAAACTCATTCAGTGAAGAATAATCTGGCCCACTTTTCTATGCTGAAATCAATTTTCAGAAATGAAAGAGATCACTTAAACTGCTCTCCCCAAAATTGTGGAGTCAAAGACAAATTTCAAAAAAATTTTCAATTTTATGAAAATTTACCTTTCTCAATTAATATTCTGCATTCACGGGACTTTTTAAATTCATCTTTCTCGATTAATTTCATGCCATAAATGGAATTTCTGAACCACAATTCAGTCTTCAGAACTAAATTTTGCAACATTAGAATGCCAGAATTCTACAAATATCTCAGGAGTGGTTTCCCTAAATATGAAAACCATCATACAAAGATTCTATCCGTGCTCAGTCATGAACAGCTGTTTTTCATTATGAAGGCAAATAAAACTATTGCTCTCAGTTAAAAGATTCAAGGTTAAATTCTATACAGCCCATCGCAATATGAAATGCAAGACTCAACACTGACATGTTGGAGCAAAAGAAAAAGTGTCACATTTCTGGTTCTAAAGCAAAAAAGTAACGAGGTATGAAGGGAAAAAAATAATAATTGCATATTTCTATTTTTTCAAATGTTATGTTTTTCAATTTCAAACTTAATATGTAATCTCCAATATCATACATGTTTATATAATATGTGCTTAGGCTACGGTCAAGTGAAAATGAAAGAAAGCTTGATTACATTTCTGGCAGTTGATTTTTCTTATACCCAGTTCAATCTACTCATTTTGGTTGCCTTTTTTAGTTCTGTAAGAATCTGAATTTGCAACCTCTGGTGTACACTGTATATATACTATATATCTTTTTTTTTTTTTAAAGATCACTGAAAATATACTAATGCTCAAGTGTGGGAGTGGGGTAGCCTCTTGGGGATTGAACCCCGGGGCGTTCTACGTCTAAGCTACATCCTCAGCCCTATTTTATTTTTTTTAATAGGGTCTCACTAAATTGCCAAGGGCCTCATTAAGTTGCTGAGGCTGGCCGAGAACCTGCCTTTTGCCTCTGAGTTACACTCCCAGCTCTATTTATGTATATATATATTTTTAATTTGGAAACAGAACCCTGCTAAATTGCTGAGGATGACTTCAAACCTCCCAAGTACAGAGATTAAAGCCATGCTCCACCATGCCTGGCTAAATACTGCTCTCTTGATGATGAAAACTGAAAATCCAGAATATAAAAGACTGCTTACAAAACATATATATAATCTGTGTATATATTTACATTTGAGAGTGCTTACATCTACATTACATTTATATTTGAGAGCACTTACAATATGTGTGTGTGTGTGTGTGTGTGTGTGTGTGTGTGTGTACTTATAGCATAGAGAGAGAGTAATGGTCCCTGATTTAACAATCATTCCGCTCATTATCTTTTCTGCTTCACAGTGGTGAAACAACAATATGTGTATAGTAGAAACTATATTTGAAATTTTGAGTCTTAACCTTTTTCTGAGATAGCAATATACAGTGTCATCTTAGCACACAGAACTCAGCAAGCCACAGCTTCCAGTCAGCAGGATCCCAAGGTCAAAAGACCCAAAATAACAACAAAAAACACAAGATTACAAAGGTCAAAAACCCATACTTTACCTGTGCTGTTACTAAGCTGTGAGTCTTGATAGATTGGGTGGATTAAATGCATTTTCGATTTATGATGTATTTGTGTTTATCAGAATGTAGCCCCATTGCAAGTAGAGAAGCATCTGTGTGTGTGTGTGTGCGTGTTAGATTCTTAATTAAAACAGTCATAGTACACAAAATTATATAAACTTCTCATAAAAATGTTCAGCAAGAAATGTTCATGGTTATGTGTTTTTCTCTCATGTACTTGTGGCATAATTACCTTAGCTTATTTGCTACTGTTGCTTATTTGAGTTTTCCCATTATTGGGTTACTGGTCTTGCTAATCAGTCCTAGCTCCATGCTTTCCCTACCCATAGCCTTGTTACTACTCCTCATGCTATGGACCCAGGACCTGTGTTTCCACTTACAGCTTCTAGGAAAGATTGGACTTGATTCAAGTTAGACTTTGGTAATTCTCTGAGGGAACTGACTAAAAAGACTCAAGTACGTGGGCCCTTCCTGAGCCCAACAACCCCAGCATTTCCATTTTTCTGAACCTTATTATTATTATTATTATTATTATTATTATTATTAGTTATTATTATTACTCCAAGAGCCAAAGGTGTGTTCTGCATGCTAAGAGGTCTCCAGTTGGTTCATCCATCTATATAGGCCTCTTGAAGGGAGGCCAGAACTGTCAAAGACAATATCTAAGCTCCTCATATCAGGGACGCCTTCATACAGTTACAGAAAGCACCTCTGGGGTTAAGACTGAGGGCCAGCCCAGCACCACCACTATGTTCCCCCGGCTTATGGCCCCTGACTGCCCTATCTCCAACTTCATGCTCACCATTATTTGGACTCACAAAGGTCTACATGAGCCCCCTCTGTTTAATGAGGCCATCATCACTCACAACCTGAGAGATGCCTAGTTTGGCAGGAAGGTGGCCACTCCGCTGGGGAGCCTGTGACTTAATGAAAACAATCCAGTTTGTTGCTCTGATCAAAGGCTCTCGGAGGATCTGCTGATGGCATCCAGAGGGCAGGTCACCATGTGGAAACAAGCAAGAGCTTACAAAGCGGGGCGAAGACCTTCAGACCAACTGCGGAGGCTGGGCTGCAGGGCCCGCCGGGCACAGTGGGGGAGTAGCTCTGATCACAGCCAGACTAAGGACCTCAGGAGCTTATCAGAGCGAACATCTGTGCAATAACTATCTTTTTTAAGAAATTGATAAACACACAAATTGAGTCACATCAGAGCAAGAGTTTAAGTGAAGGGAGAGGCAAGATTGTCCCGCGGCCAAGGAGTGCATGTGTTCACCTTCCCTCCTTCGTGAGAGCCCGTCAAAGCTCATCTTTTTTTTCATATGTGTGGCACTGGAGATTGAAGCCAGGGGTGCTCAACCACTGAACTACACCCCTGCCCCCCCCCTTTTTTTTGCAGATCTGGGGATGGAACCCAGAGCCATTTGACCTCCGAGCTACACCCCCTGCCCAATTTTTTATTCTATATTTTGAGGCAGGGTCTCACTGAGTTGCAGAGGGCCTCACGAAGTAGCTGAGGTTGTCCACGAACCGCGATCCTCAGGTCTTAGCCTCCCGAATGCTGGGATTACAAGTGTGCGCCACCACGCCCAGTTCCTCCAGCTCCTTTTTAACAAACACTTTTATTGGTGCATAATACTTATGTATCATAGTGAGATTCAAAGTGATGTGTAAGTACATGCACGCCTCACTGACTGACTTTTTCTCCATACCCCACCCCACTCTTCCTTCCTCCCTCACCATAGTGAGGTTGGTAGGTTACGCTCGTGTGTGTACAGAACCTTATTTGAACTGCTTCCTTCCCCAAGCCTTGTTTTCTGTTCTCTACCTCTCTCCCTCATGCCCCTTCCACTTTTCCACTGGACTCTCTCCTCATTTGACTGAAGTCCTTTTGTTTCCCCCAGATTTTATTATTTTTTATTTTGAAATAGGGTCTTGCTAACTTACTGCATGTTGGCCTTGAACCTGTGACCCTCCTGTCACAGACTCCCAAGAACTGAAATTGCAAGCATGGCACCACCGTGCCTGGCTCATCAAATTCAATCTTTTAAAGGTATAAATCCCTCAACAAGGAAGAAAATGGGAGGAATCCTTAGGCAGAGGAAATTTTCAGCCCATTTTGAGAAAACTTAAAGCCAGTAGAAAAGAGTTAGCAAATAAAGCAAAGTAGGTAGCAGAATAGGAGTCCTGACCCCCCCCCCAACCTTCTAGAAAGGACTGCCACTGCCCCCCATCTGGCCATCCCTGGAGATGATGTGACTCAGAGACAGCAGACCAGGCAACAGGCGGGGGATGAGAGGCACTCTAACCCCATTCCTGGCTTCAGCTCACAGAATGGCTTTTGGCCACTACAATCTGGTGCTGAACCCGGAGACTGGAGTCTGGAGAGACAGAGAGAAAGGACATAGAGGAGACAGGAAGGGGAGGGAGAGGAGAGTGGAGTCTTCTCCAGGGAAATGTCATCTCAGGAAAAGAGGAGCAGCGAGGACTATTGGAAGTGCCCTGAGCAAAGAGGGTTCCAGTTCCCTGCATTTCAGAAGCCCCAGGCAAAATGGCGGGCTCCCAGCCCCCACTGGCTCTAACCAAAGCCTCCAGTGGCCTCCCAAAATCACGAGCTCCCCTGACTTCTAGTCCCTCATGTCAAAGTCCAGCCACATGAAAGAGCCATGGAGAGCCAGATCCTGGGCTGTCATAACCTGAAGACTGAAGATCATGTCTGAAGCTGATAAATCAAAGAATAGTAGAAGCACATTAGTTAGATAAGCCCAAGAACTGATAAACAGCAGCAGACATAAGTGGATGCCTCTCAGCAGAACAGGAGGTGGGGGAGACGCAGGAAAGACAGACAACACCCCCTTTTTCATGATAAGGACTTTGATGCTATTTGATTTGATTTTTATTTTTTAACTTTTAAAATATTTTTCAGAAAAGGCTACATTGTAAATGGACCACAGACTAAATTGCTGTCCAATCTTAATTTTTGGTTCCTAAAGGTTTGTTTTTTCAAGCAACTAATGAAAATAGAAATGCTCTAGCAGTTCCTGTGCCAGTATTGGGAATGGCCTAGGAAGATTTGAGGAAGCTATGATTATTAATATTTCAAAAATTGAGTGAGGGGCAAATCTGTGCAAGGACTTGGTTTCTGCCTAAAAGCAGGCAACTATTCCAATGTAATTTACATTAACATAGCTAAAAGCAATTAACCAGTCAATAGGAGAGGAGAACTAGGCCTGTCTCTATCTAAAGACAGATCTTAATTGAGGAGAACTAGGCCTTTATCTAAAGATAGATGTACATGATTGGATAAGCTAGCTAAGATTGTAGGAGGGGTCGACCTTCATGAAAAGAGATACCTTGCCACACCTTGCTAGGGGAGGTACCCTACAGGGTTAAGGGGAGGTACCTTACAGGGACGTTCACTACATCAGAATTACATAAACAAGATGGAGGTCATGGGTATAAAAGTCTGGTCCACGTGCCAGCCCTTTGGTGTATTCATTTCGAGTCCCCCCTCCATGCCATTTTGGCATGGGGCTGTATTTCTATTTTCTGTATTTCTATCTTTCTAATAAACTTCTTTAAATCTTCAGCAACTGTCCAAGCTATGCATATTTATTCATAGCTTAGGACAAGAACCCGTGGTAATTTTCTGGTTTTGGTCGTTTTGGATTTTGTTATGGGTTGGGGAAAATGTGTCCGAGACCCTTGCAGGGGTTCCCTGGGAACAGTTTCCCCAAACCATTTTCTCCCAATCCATAACAGTTCCTAGTATGTCTATAACATGTAATAAGTGATAAGTTGGGTCCTGCACTCGTGTGACTTTGTGTCACATGACCTCTGCAGGGCAAGGGGGGCCGAAACCCCCGTGAGAATTGGGCATTCCCGCGAGTAAACCCCCCATCTCCCGAGACGCATACCTTGAAAAGGAAAGCCCGCGTCTTCTAGTTTCGGACAGGCGCACAGGCCCCACGGCGCCTCACCCTGATCCCCAGGAGAGCCGTGCAATTAAAACTTTACATGCCACATGTACCGGACCTCTCTTGTGTTTTTCACACTCCGCCGTACTCATATTTTTTATTTTACTTCATAATTTTTTATTTTACTTAACATTTGGTGCCGAACTGGGAGAACTCTTGGGTCCCTCCCCTTTTTTCTTTCTTTCTTTTTTCTTTTTTCTCTTTTTATTTTTACTCTCTTTTTGAGCCCCAGACTCTCTGACCCACCAGCAGCTCAACTGCGAGGTCCCACACCAGCGCTCCGCTTGCAGGCGTTGCTCCCACCACTGCCGCCGCTGCCACCCCATGCCTGCCCGGACCGTAAGCCTTCTTCCCCAGCCCCGCGCTCTCTGGGAGAGCCGTCGGCCTTCTTCCCACTCCGGGCTCTGCTGAGAGCCCGTGGCCATCTTTCCGGTTCCACGCTCTGCTGAGAGCCGGTGGCCATCTTTTCCCACCCACGCACTCTCTTCTGGAGAGCCGGCGGACATCTTCCACTGCCACCGTGGCCGCGGCCACCACAGCCGGGGTGTGCAGGCTCTGCTGGCCGCCAGGCTGCCAGTTCCACCCACCCTGAGCCAGGCTCGTTGGGTGATGCTGGCACCTGCTCTGCCTGCCGACCGCATGCGCAGGCCAGGACCTCTGCTGCTGCTTGGACCTCCTAAAACTGCCGTTCCAGCTCGGCGCTCCGGTCAATGCCGGGACCTCTGGCTGGTTTGCCCCGCCCACCCCGAGCCAAGCTCATTGGGCGGCGCACAGCTGGCCTTGGAGTCTGCCACAGTCACCAGCGCCAGGCATAGCTCTACTCGCTGCTGCTGCTCCATTCCACCCGTCCGAGCCAGGCTCACTGGCGGTGCTCCTCGGGGCCCAGCCTCAGCGTCTGCCACATGCCTGGAAGCCATTTTGTCTCCACACTGTGGGCCCGGCAAGCCATGCTGCCTGCATGCCGCTGTTTGATCCCGCCTGCGCCGGCCGCCAGTGCCGTCCACACCAGCCACTGGCATCTGCGCTCCCCAGCTCCACCGCGCCCCCAGCAGCTTCTCAGCACTTCTGATGCAGCCAGCGCTGGCCGGCAACGCTTCACTCTGGTAAACTGCCTCCTTCCCTTGGTTAGCGGGTTCTGGACTTGGGTCTTCCGGTCCACTGGGACCCCAAAATCCAAGCGCTTGGTGACCCATTGTTCTCTGGTCCACTGGGACCACCCTCCAGATGACCAGGTCATCCTCTGGTTTTGAGAAGGGATGGAGACGTTCTTCCCTATCTCTTAACCTCCGTTTCCGAACGAGCCTGCCTAAAGTAGGGTGAAGCCACGCCTACTAATCAGACCGTGCCCGGCGTGTGGCCAGGAGGGCCACTGGAACAGTGCCCTTAGAAAAGGGTGAGCCCCAGGTGCCTCAACACAGGGGGACCACCTTTCCAGACCAGGCCCTGCCGCTGGCCCTACTCAGCCTGGCTGAAGACTGACGGCTCCTGGATCCTTCAACCTCCATCCTCCTTGCCAGCTCAGGGTAGCTCTCTAGGTAGTGAGTAAGCCAGTCTCCTTTGTGGTTGCCTACTCAATCTCACGATTTGTTTTTTTCTTTAATAGCCCTTGCCTGTTCAAGCCTCCTTACGCGCACATCACTAAGCTATCCAGGGTAACCTCCAATTCGTACTGCAGCTATGCACCCACCTGCCCCCTCTTCTGGGGGACTGGACTCCCAACTCCTCCCGGCCTGGGGCCCCTGACAACGCCCCTTGACAGCAGGAAGTCACTAGAGGGTCCAATCGTCATCTCTAATCCCTACCATCAAAAGGCCAGGATGATAAGTTGGGTCCTGCACTCGTGTGACTTTGTGTCACATGACCTCTGCACAGGCAAGGGGGAGCCGAAACCCCCGCAAGAATTGGGCGTTCCTGCGAGTAAACCCCCATCTTGTGAGATGCATACCTTGAAAAGGAGAGCCCGCGTCCTCTAGCTTCAGACAGGCACGCGGGCCCCACACCGCCTCGCCCTGATCCCCCGGGAGAGCCGTGCAATTAAAACTTTACATGCCACGTGTACTGGACCTCTCTCATGTTTTTCACACTCTGCTGTACTCACATATTTTTTATTTTACTCACATAATTTTTCATTTTACTTAACAATAAGTACCTGTGTTTTAGGGCATTGTTATAAAAGAGGAACCAGATTAAATTTAATGGAGAGTATTTTTTAATTTGGGGGAGTTGGCTTTGTTTTATTTTGGGGATATTTTTGCCTTGGGAAACAAGAAATTAAGATTAAAAAGATTAGGTAAGAGTCATTGGTCACCTCCAACTTGTTTGTTTGTTTGTTTGTTTGTTTGTTTGTTTTCTTGTCTGTTTGTTTAGTAATAGGGTCTGAACCCAGGAGCATTCTATCTAAGATACACCAGCCCTATTTTACTTTTTGTTTTGAAACAAGGTCTTGGCAGGTTGCTGAGACTCTAGCTAAATTTCTGAGGCTGGCCTTGAACCCTCAATCCTCCTGACTTAGCCTCAAGTACTGGGATTACAGATATATACTACTATGCACAGAGGTTCCACTATTTCTTGAACACATACTTTATACCAAGCAGTTCCAGATTCTGGAGGAATCACTAGAGTAAACAGGACAGATGAGGTATTGTCCTAGAACTAACAACATTCTAGAGGGAGAAATGGGGCAGACTATAGACAAAACAAACAAATGTTATTACAACGTTAGATAATGTGGAGGGCTATGCAGATGACTGAAATTATAATAGCTATTACTACTTTGTGTGTATGTGTATTTGGTACTAGGAATTGAATCCAGGGGTGCTCTACCTCTGAGCTAAACCCCAAGCACTTTTTATTTGTTTGTTTATTTTTGTGTGTGGAACTGGGGATTGAATCTAGGGGCATTACACTTTATTTTATTTTTTATTTTGAAACATGATTTAACTAAGTTGCAGAAGCTGGCCTTGACCCCGTGATCCTCTTATCTCAGCCTCCCAAGTACTGGGATTCCAAGCATGTACCACCACTCCCAGCTAATCTTTTCTTTATCAAATAGGGCCTCACTAAGTTGTCTAGGCTGGCCTTGAACTTAGAATTTTCCTGTCTTGACTTCCCAAGTTCTAGAATTTTAGTTGGGTACCACCATGCCCAGCTGAAATAATTTGATGATAGTTGCTAAGTAGCTACTTCAGTGTAGATTATTAGAATTGGGTGATCTCCTTTGTGTGTGTGTTGGGGGGGGGTTACTGGAGGTGGACCCCATAGTCATTCTACCTCCTGGCTACACCTCCAGCCCTTTTTTATTCTTTTATTTTAAAACAGGGTCTCACTAAGCTGCAGATGGCCTCACTAAATTGCGCTCAGTTGTTGAGGCTGGCTGCGAATCTGCGATCCTCCTGTCGCAGCCTTGATTGGTCCTTTTGAGGATGGCATTGACAATTGTTGGTTTTTCTAAGGGATGAAAATGACATTTAAACTATAGTGTAAGTAAAAAGGAGCCTAGGTGAAAGGAGAGATTGGAAGAAAGAAAAGATTCAAATAATCCCGTATTCTTATATGAAGTTATCAATACAAATTTTAATATTATGTATGGGGAAGGGGAGGGAGAGGGTTGGGACCTGGAAGGAAACACATAACAACTCTGTGTGCATATGTGTTTCTATCACTCTGAAACTCATTATAATGCACAATTACAGTGTGCCAATAATAAATAAATAGAGCTCAACAAAAGAAGAGACAAAGAAGGGGAGGAGTAGAAAGAGAAGGAATAAGAGCAGGAGGAGGAGAAGAAAAAGGAAGAGGAAGAAGAGGCCTTATGAAGACCAAGGTGGGGGGTGGTATTCCAAATAGAAAGTTCCAAGTGGGAGGGGGAAAGCTTTAATATAACATTTGTGTAAGAATAGCCAGAAGGCCATTAGGACTAACCTTATTAAGTAAGAGAGAGTAAAAAGAAATAGGTAAAAAAATGCAGAGACTACATCATGTTGGGTTTGTATGCATTAGCAAGGAATTTGGATTTCATTCTAAGCCTAATCAAAACCCTTTGAAGATATTTAAACAAGAGAGGGACTTGATCTGATCTGTTTTCAAACTTTCCTAGATGGGATGATTTAAAGCCAGCTATTTCATATGTATTTCGTTGTGAAGCAAGTAAAGAGGGTGAAATGAACTCAAATCAAGTTGGCATGACTTCTTTATTAGAAAGATAACTTTTCACTCATTTATTCACCTGAAAGTATTTATTGAAGATCTGCTAGTTGTTCAGCACCATGCCAAGAGATAGAGACACGCGGATCTTTGTCTTCAAGGAGGTTGCATGGAAGACCAGTAAGAAAGAATAGCCTTGAATCTTATATTCAAACGCATAACGTTTGGAACAAGGAAAAGAGAGATTGTCTTTCTCTGAGAAACCTATCAGGCCATCTGGATTGAATAGAAACCAAGAAGGACACCGCTTTTCTCTGTCTTTAAGAAGTATGGTAAGATTGCAAAGATGACCTTCTACTATCTATACCTTGTGATTCACCCTTCCACTTTGACTCTGAACAAGCCCTGTGACTGGCTTTGGCTGATGGGTAAAATGGCAAACATAACATAAACAGAGACTTGAAAAGTGCATGCAAGCCAGTCATGGTGGTGCACACTTGTAATCTCAGCATTTAGGAGGCTGAGACAGGAGGATCATGGTTCATGAACAGCTTCAGCTACTTAGTGAGGCTCCTTGCAACTCAATGAGAATTTTTTTTTAATTTCAAAATTATGTGTGTGTGTGTGTGTGTGTGTGTGTGTGTGTGTGTGTATGTGTGTGTGTGTGTGGCTGAGGGTATAGCTCAGAGGTAGAATGCCCCCTGGGTTCCATTTTCAGTACTGAAAAAAAAAAAACAGTGCATGCATGCATATTAGGGCTCGTTCTTTTTTGATACTCTTAAGAATCTTGCAACTACTGTTCTGTGAACAAGGCCAGGCCAGCCTGGTGGACAAAGAGGAAACACATGGACAGGTGTTCTCTGTCACCCAACTAACACAAAATCAGTCACAAAACATAAGTATGAGACTCCTACAGCATTCATCCCACCCAAGCCAGCCCACAAAAAGAAATCTGCCCAATTTACCCACAAAATAGTAAGAAATACAATTTGTCACCTTAAGCCATTACATTTTAAGGATGGTTTGTTACACAGCAAAAACTAACTGATACAAGAATATAGAAAAGTCACTTTACCTCTCACAAAGGATAATTTCTCACATACTTTAGACTACAGACTGGATCCTTCTTGTCTATTAAAAAAAAAAATCTCCAGCTTTTGTGCCTAACATCCCTACATTGATTGATTGATTCTTCCTTTGAACTAGAGGAAGAAAAAGTGATGGCTCTCACCAAGATGAGAGCTGGTCCTATCAGAGGTGGATGTGAAGAGACCTGAACAAGTCTCAGTGGAACCCAAGCTAGCACAGTGTCTAATTTAGAGTGTCTGCACTGCAAGTACTGGGCTAGGACCGACGAGAGCGTAACAAGGGAAATACCAGAGAAGAAACTCCCTCGGCAGCAGTGTTGCTCTGAACTTTGCACTATCCAAGAACTCTTCACCCAGCCCTGGGATCTGCAACTCAATGGAGAGTCCTGAGTCAGTAAGAAAGAGTTTACAGCTTCCTTCCCCAAAAGGCTCCAAGATAAACAGAATAAACACCAGTTGGTCTCAGCTGGTGGCATGTTGGCCTGCCTGGAGGAGGGGATGCCAGAGCGAGCTTCTTGAGGTTGCTTCCAGCCCTGTGCTTCTAGGAAATAGACAATTACGAACAACATGGATTTTATTATCATGACATCGCTAAGGTCCCTGCATAAAGCCTATATTTAAAAATATAAACATGTAAGTGAAAAAATGTCAGGGGAATAAATATTTGTCTTAAAAGAGACCATCTGTTTCAAATTTTTATTTAAAAAAACCAACATGTGTTTTATTTTAAATTTGTATGTGTGTTGTTATCCTTGGGTTAAGTATTAGGTAAATAGACAGAAGCATTGAGAATCCATTTTCCAGCAAATTTTGGTTAGAAATCCTCACGCACGTGATGCAGGAGATAATTTGGGGGCTAATTGGAGCTTTGTGGGCAGCCAACTTCTTGCAGACCTCTCCCCCATGCAGTCGCTGTTTGATGAAATGAGGATTTCCTCAGCACTCGTGTTTGTTTTGGACAAGATGGCATTTTACACCTCCGAGGACTCCGGCAACACAATGCATTGCAGGCGGCTCCGCGGCCAGCCCAGATGTGCGCTGACGCAGCCAGTGCAGCAGACCCAGGAGCCTCTGCTGTGGCCTCAGAGCTCAGTCAGTGTGGATACAAGACATGTCTCATTGTGATGGGGAGGGTCAAAAGAAAAGCTTCTCCAATGAGATGATTGCTGGACTTGCTGGACAAACATGGAAAAAGTAGAGAAAGCCATTCCAGAAAGACAACATAGAACTGGGAAGGGGTCCTGGATATTTGGGGCATGGCATCAAGTTCCAGTGACTGCAGAGTAGAGCATAAGACCAAAGTGCCTGGAGATGATGCTGACATAGCAGGCTGGAATAGTGCACACTTTCCCTATCTTTGAGCTATCCCCCCAACCCAATTTTATTCTTTGTTTTGAAAAAAAGGTCTCTAAGTTGCTGAGGCTGACTGCAAACCTGTGATCCTCCTGTCTCAGCCTCCCAAGCACGGGGATTACAGATGTGAGCCACCATGCCCAGCTCACTCTCTTGTCTTCACTCCTTACTGATAGGAATCACTCCTTCTCTATTCCTTCCAGGGGATTCCTTCATCTAGACAGGCAACAAGCTCTCCATTTAGAACACACCACCCTTTCATGGACACAGCCACTGGTCTGACTATGACTTTGTTAGGGATGGGCAGAGTCCTTTGGGGGGAGATTATTGAGAATCTGTGAGGAGTAGCTTTTCATTCTCTCTGAGGCCATGGGCTGAAAGAACCCAGTAAGCAATCTTTCTCCTTCTGATCACATGGAGACTTCCTTCTTGTGATTCAGACCAGCACAGGAAACACAGAGAGGTGAGAGACAGGGACAACTGACATTGTCAGCGTGCCACATGTCCATCCTTAATCAAACCACTCAGAGTTGGGTTTTTGCCTCTTCATTAATACCATCAAAGGCACAAGGCAAAATTAAATCTGTAATATAAAGCTGACAGCTCCACACAAAGTAAGCCTGTGATG
The DNA here is from genome assembly GCF_963383645.1 of Muscardinus avellanarius. Classification (NCBI taxonomy): domain Eukaryota; kingdom Metazoa; phylum Chordata; class Mammalia; order Rodentia; family Gliridae; genus Muscardinus; species Muscardinus avellanarius. Next base: position 35,649,916 of record NC_137801.1, read on the forward strand.
GAAAGAGCCAGCTGCCCACCACAGGACACACTTTCATTTCCATTATGTAGGGTGAAACCAGGAAATGGGTGTCCAGCCAAGGATTGCACTCCCACCTCCCTTCCTCCCTTGCACCTAGAAGTGGTATGCAACTGATGGTTGCCAGTGGAAGGCGAACAGAGCAACATGAGACATTTCCAGACCAAGGCTTCAGAATGGGCCCGCCTGTTCCATGCACCTTGGTATGATTGCATAAAGAATGTCTCTGTAAGAGCTCCTGTCCTGATGTTCAGAGTTGCAACTAAATTCTGAGGGCTGTAATCTCATCAATGAATGAATCCATGCAGGTGGTAATCCAGGTAAGTCTAGAAACTGTGTTTGTGTCCTTGAATGCCCTTGTTTGCTCTCTTGCTTCCAGCCTCCATGATGTGAGAACAGAGGCCATGCTCACCTCCCCCTCCCTCTGCCTCCTGCTGCCATGCCCTGAACTTCTCAATCTCCAGAACTGTGAGCAAATGAGTCTTTTTTCTGTTCAGTTATATGGTCAGGTGTTTTGGATTATAGCAGAGAGAATGCTGACTAAAATGCTCTATTACTTTTTTGCCTAGACAGGAAGGAAGAAAGGGTGTCCTTGGGGATGACACAGTCATTATAGATGGAGCTCGTATCTGAGAAACATCACACTGTATACAGCTACCACCATAGAGAAGCACCTGCTCTGGACAGCTGGTGTTGGCAAGAAATAAACTTAAGTCTGAGCCATGAATGCAATTCATATAGTTTAGGATCTAGTTGTTATAGCGCTGAAGTTACCCCAACTAATATATTCCCTTCATCATTCTGGAAGTTGCTCAAAAGTCTGCTACCTGTTGCTTTACTCTCCTTTGCAGTTAGATCAGTGACCCCTATTGGTGAAATTCACCACCATGAAATCTGTTCATTTCATGTATTTACTGACCACCTAATACATACCAGGCCATTTACAAGTGGGGAGGGATACAATGGTGAATTGGATGGGACATGTTTCACTGACCTAAGTCACTATGAGTCAATTATGAGACATGTTGTTATTTTATATATCACTAAAATAAAAAGTATGAGCCAGCTGTGGTGACAAACACTCTTAATCTCAGTACTTGAAAGTCTGAAACAAGATTACAGGTTCAAGACCAGCCTCGACAATTTAGCGAGAATCTTAGCAACCTAGTGAGACCCTACTTCAAAACAAAACTTTAAAAAAGGGCTAGGGGTATAGCTCAGAGATAGAATGCCCCTGAGTTCAATCCCTAGTACCACTATATTTATTAATAAATTTAAAATACTGCAACACTGAGAAAATACATTGCCAATTAACAGTGACATGCCATAAAAAGTTACCATAGTTTCAGAAATTTAAAAGAGGTGCTGTATATCTTAACACTGATGAAACACAGTATTTCTTTACTTCAGGAAGTGAGTCTTGGGAGAGGCAGATAAGCACAGAAATGCAAACGGTAGAGTACACATCCTTTGGCAGGCATTAGTTCATCTGGAAAGGCATAAACAGCATGGCCTCAGGGATGGGAAATCTTCACAAAGGGGTCTTTGAGTTGAATTTTGGAAGAGGAAGTGGGAGGTGATTGCTGGGAGAAGTTCTCCCATTGAGGAACAGGGCCCACAGGTCTTCTGGATTCCTTCTCTGCACCTTCACAACAGCACATACAATCCCCAGGGACTAGAATGGGTTAGCAAAACCTCAAAACACTATAGAGCAAATTCCAACGAGACAGCTTCATTTTCTGGATAAATGGAGACTAATCCTTTAGGTGCCAAGACACAATTTTAACTGGGTATTTTAAAATGGAAAACCTTCCAAAATATATCATAGTAAACCCTTGGCATCTGCAAGGGGCACACTGGGGGGTCTTGGTGAATCTCCAAATTCACAAATCCAGCCAGGCCTGGACAGACTCCTGGCTTGCTCAAAGATCACATTTACAGGAAAAGCCACATTCATCCACTGTGAAGCCCGGCACCACGCGCACCACACACACACACACACACACACACACACACACACACACACACCACAGACTCTACACTCCGCCTCTTGCTTGATGAGCAATTATATGTAACCAGTATATTGACCACGCATGACTTAGGATGCAGCCAAAGCACAGTTTTATTTTTGTTTCCCATCATCCCTTTAAACCTGATTCCACATGGGTACTCTTTCTCTACCATGGACTAAAAGCTCTGGCAGGTCTGTGACTTTTTAGTTCAGTTTCATGTGGTTGACACACTCAGTCACTTGATGTGACAGATTAAAGTCCCAGTGCAGTAGCCTGAATGCCAACCCTCTGTAATAATTAAACTTTCTAATTTGTTTAACAGCATTACTTGCTCCCTTCGTTCAGCTTCACTTGGCTTTAAGATGCAAGCCTGGGGTAGGAAGAGGGGAAATGGCTGTCTCGCTATCTGCCTCCCTTTCCCCCAACACACACACACACACGGACATACACACACGGAATACACACCATGAAAAGGGAATCACAGCCCCGTAATACCTCTCAACAGAAAAATCTCTTTTCTGATCTGTGCGCAAGGCAGTGTCAGGACCTTGGTTTCTGCCTGGTACAGTGGCACATGCCTATAATGCCAGTACTTGGAAGGCTGAGACAGAAGGATCACAGGTTTGAGGGCAGCCACAACAACTTAGTGAGACCCTCAGCAACTTAGACCACGTTTTATTTTTTTTAATTAATTAATTTATTTTTTAAATTGGTGCATTGTAGTCATATATCAATCACATTGGAGTACAAGACTTGAGAGGATATACAAGCACACATTATCCAATTAGCCCTCCTCCAGCCCCCATCCCATTCCCTCCCCCTCCCTCCATCCCACGCTTCTTTAGTGATTAACTTTGATACATTTGTTTATGTACCTCCTGCGTTTTAAAGAGGCTCCGTCCTCCACTATTCCATACCCTCTGATTGGTCACATTAGTTGCTTCACTATAGGGCCCTTTCTATAGCTCAACCACTTCCTGTTGCCCCTTTCCTCCTAGTTATTGTTGATTAGGGGAAGTGTCTGATTTATATTTTCTGCGATATTTCTCTGTGCATGCTGCATTGCAAGTACCGATCCCACTCTTGACGGCCCCAGTAGTGGCCTGGCTACTCAGTGGACTGATCCAGACCTCGCTGGCTCAAGCAGCGGCCTTGCCTCATGGGAGGCCCCGGTTCTGGTATCGCTGGCCCCCACATTGGCCTAACCCCTCAGCTGGCTTTGATCCCGGCCTCGGAGGCCACAGTAGTGGCCTTGCCTCACGGCAGGCTCCAATGCTGGCCATTGGCCCCGGCACCGGCCTAACCCCTCGGCAGGCTCCAATCCCGGGTTCGGAGGCACCAGTACCGGCCTTGCCTCATGGCAGGCTCCGGTGCTGGCATCGCTGGCACCAGCACCGGCCTAACCCCTCGGCAGGCTCCGATCCCGGCCTCGGAGGCCCCAGTACCGGCCTTGCCTCACGCAGGCTCCAATGCCGGCCTCGCTGGCCCCTGCACCAGCCTAACCCCTCGGCAGGCTCTTATCCTGGCCTCGGAGGCCCCAGTACCGGCCTTGCCTCATGGCAGGCTCCGGTGCCGGCGTCGCTGGCCCCAGCATCAGCCTAACCCCTCAGCAGGCTCCGATCCCAGCCTCGGAGGCCCCAGCACCGGCCATGCCTAACGGCAGGCTCTGATGCCAGCCTCGCTGGCCCCAGCACCAGTCTAACCCCTCGGCAGGCTCTTATCCTGGCCTTGGAGACCCCAGTACCGGCTGTGCCTCACGGCAGGCTCCAATGCCGGCCTCGCTGGCCCCAGCATCGGTCTAACCCCTTGGCAGGCTCCAGTCCCAGCCTCGGAGGCCTCAGTAGTGGCCTTGCCTCACAGCAAGCTCTGATGTCGGCCATTGGCCTCGGCACCCGCCTAACCCCTCAGCAGCCTCCGATCACTGTCTCTGGGGTTATTATTTCAAAGGTTCCAGGTGTAATGTATCAGATCTCTTCCTCCCCTGAGTACTGGCCACTGCCATTGCTACTGCCTCCACCATTTCAAATCCTTCCCAGACTCTTTTTCCACTCTGAATGTTGTCCAGTGTTCCTAAGCATGCATGACAGTAGCATTCGACATTTGGTGTAATTTCTCCAAAAAAATAAGGTTGGTAGGATCCGGTTTCTGCTTCTCATGAATACAAGTCTCCACTGCCATCGCGAAGACCTCTTTCAACACCGCCTTTCTCCTTGGTCTCCACTAAACTCTCTCCTTACAGGTGATGTCCAAGATTCTTAACAATATAGAGAAAAAGCAGTCCTCCTTCACGGGGAATTTTTCCCTAAGTTCCATTGCATTTAGATAAGTTTTGTCTGCATCTCCAGTGTCTCTCCGATATTTTTCTTTTCCTTTTTTTTTTTTTTTTTTAAATAAGAGAAGACAGTATATGTGGTTTGAGGAGGTAGTGGGATCAGGCACTCACTCAGTAGTACTGTAACCCGGTCAGTTTCCCCATGGGTCCAGAGTGCTCCGCACTACTCTGCCTGGGGCCCAGGGTCCCGCGACCCAGGCCACGGCTGGCGTGCCCCGCGCGACCCCCGCCCAGAACCCAGGATACTGAGCCCGGTTTCTCCAGGGGTCTGGCGTGCTACGCGCAGTTCGGCCCGGGGCCCAGAGTCAGGCCCCGGGCTGGCATGCCCCGCCTGACCCCTGACCGGGTCCCCAGGGTACTGGGCCCGGTTTCTCCAGGGGTTAGACCATGTTTTAAAATAAAAAAAAGTTCAGGGGTACATAGATCAGAGGTAGATTGCTCCTGGGTTTGATCCCCAGTAACAAAAAGAAAAAGAAAAAAAGTTTCCTTTGAACATTCCACAAGTGGTGGTACATGTGTAATTTCATATCTATCGCATCTCAGTTCTCCTTCAGTTTTGTCTTTAACACCCAAGGGATATGCTATTGCTAGAGACTCAGTGTTTGTGTTTCCCACAAAATCCCTACATTGAAGCCTTAATCCCCAATGGACTGAGGGCGCTCTCTCTCCCAGAGTAAGCACACTGCGAGAAGGCGGCCATCTGCAAGGGAGGGAGCCCTCGCCAGAGCCCGACTGGCTGGCACCTGCTTTCATCATCCAGAACCAACCGGGAGAACATACGTTTCTGTTGGACAAGGCGTCCAATCTACAGCATTTTGTGATGGCAGCCCCTATATAAGCAGAACCCTTGTTGAAAGCTGTTTAGTAAACAGCTTCCTCTCTACTCTTTCTCTAGTTTCTTCGTCAGGCACATAGTAGGCATGCAAGCAATATTTATTGAGTGAATGAGTGAGTGAATACATGGAACAGTCGAGGAATCACTTACTTCAGCTGTCAAAGCCATATTCCATTCTGTTTGTTCATGTTTAAATATGTTTAGTGCCAGGCATGGTAGCATACGCTTGTAATCCCAGCGCTTGGGAGGCTGAGACAGGAGGATCGCGCAGGTTCGAAGCCAGCCTCAGCTCCTTAGTGAGGCTCTCGGCAACTGAGTGAGACCCTGTTTCCAAATAAAGTATAAAATAGGTCTGGGAGTATAGCCCGGAGGTAGAAAGCCCCTGGGTTCCACCCCCAGTACCACCAAAAATAAATAAATAAAATAAAATATGTTTAGTAAGAACACATTCCTGTATATTTGTGTTTTAAGGCAAAAGACACAGAAGCCATACATGGGTACATTTTTTGTATGTGTGCATATGTGTGTTAATTTAGACACATAGAAATAGGTAAAAGAAAAAGTATTAGCCAGTTCGTGGCACATACCTGTAATCCCATACTTGGGAGGCTGAGACAGGAAGATCTCATGTTTGAGGCCACCCTCAGCAACTTAATGAGACCCTGTTCAAAATACAAAATAAAAATTTTAAAGAGGCCAAGGTGGTAGGTCAGGGGTAGAGTGCCCCTAGGTTCAATTCTTATTTCCCAGAAAATATAAAGTAGAAATTCTCCTTTGCCAATGTCCTCCTGAGCCCACCGCACACTCCCCTACTAAGAGAAAACACAGGCCACAGTCGAGTGGACCTGTTTCTTAAGGATCTTTCTTTTTGTGCCCCGGTGCCTGTGGACCTGTACGACGTGGTCCCATACTGTGTGTACAACTAAGACTTGCAATTGCTCTTTATCTGAAAGTTGTCATGACGCCAGTTTATCCCTCATGCTGTTGAGAACAGAGCTTATTTAATGTAACTCCCATGGGTAGGCATTTCAGGCATTTTTATATTATTCATCATATAATGTTGAAAAATAGTTCACATGCCTCTTAGGACACATGTATAAGTGTTTTCTAAGACCAACATTTTGAAGTTAATTCCTGTATCTAGATGATTTGCACATTTAATTATTTGGGGTGGGGCCGGTTACTGGGCGTTCTACCTCTGAGCTATATAACCCCAGCCACTTTTATTTTTAATTTTTGAAACAGAGTCTCACTCCATTGCAGAGGATCTAAGTTGATGAGATCTAAGATCTGCCTCAAACCTGCCATCCTCCTGTTTCAGCCTTCCAAATCCTGGGATTACAGACATGTGTGACCACACCTAGTTACTGTGTGTGTGTGTGTGTGTGTGTGTGTGTGTGTGTGTGATATTAAAGATTGAACCCAGGGGCATTCTACCTCCAAGCTACACTCCAGCCCTTTTTAGTTTTTGTTTGGAAACAAGGCCTCACTAGATTACTGAGAGTCTCACTAAATTGCTACAGTGTCCTCCAATCTGTGATCTTCCTGTCTCAGTTTCCCAAGTGAGATTACAGGCATGAGCCACCATGCCCAGCTTATTTAAATGTGTTATAGTTCCTGCCACATGGTTGTCCTAAGGGCAAAATCAGCTTATACACCACCAAGAATTTCCCCTACCCTCTGGAATATTTTAAACCCTCCTAAAATTTTATCAATCTGATATTAGAAAAATATCTCATTAACTCTTTAGTTCCTTGATTACCAATCAACTAACCAGTTCTATGACTAATTGTCTATTTCTAGTCTGTGTGTATTTTTCTATCTACTCATTTGTTTTATCCGTTTTCTGTGTATTTTCCCCCATGGTTATTTGTTGTTCAATTGCTAGTTTCTAAAAACTCTATTATGTACTTTTAGGTCTTACTGACCCTGTTATTACTTATGTTACAAATACTCTCTCCCAGGCTGTCATTTGTCTTGTAATCTTGTTTCTGTTGTCTTTGTTTTATACAGAAGTTTTTTATTTTTATGTAGTCAAATATAACAGATGTCTTCTTTGTGGCTTCCTCTGCTACTTCCAAGATTAATAAAATATTCATCTATATTTTTCATATTTTTGAAGTTTTTTTTATAAGTTTAGCCCTTTATTCCATCTGGAATGAATTTTTATAGATGAGGGGAAAAAAGGGGGGGAGCTGACTTTTTTCCTAAATTTTCAATAAACCCCTCTCATTCATCTAATAATCTATCCCTTCCCCCTTTTCTTGGGAATGCCACATTTTTAAAATAATTAGTGCATTGCAATTATACATCATAGTGAAGCTAAATGTGACACAAACATACATGCACACAGCACTTAATGTCTTCCTCTCCACATCCCAACTCGCTCCTGGCAACGCCACATTCACTACACACTAAATCAGATGTGTGTGTGTGTGTGTGTGTGTGTGTGTGTGTGTGTGTGTATGAGTGATATTTCACTCAAATTTATTCAAAATGTCTGCTTTCTCAAACTTCTTCAGTTCTTTCACTAACACCAAGAATTGGCTTTGGGGGGAGATCTATTTCGTGCATGCAAACGTACACACACACACACACACACACACACACACACATGCACACACATGATTCTTTTCACTCCCATGATGAAAGACAGAACGCAAATGGTTGAAGCTATTAATAAGGGATTTCCTTCTTGGCTCCAGGTTCGGACTGTCAGCATATATACACACACATATATATATGTTTCAGCAAAATATCAAATTATTACATGTCAGGGAGCACGCGGGTTTTAGATGTGCTTCCATCCCACAGCTCTATAACACTTGGACCCCAAGAGCATATCAAATGAGTGATGTGAAACTGCTCTTGACTAAAGCGAACCCTGGCCTAGAACTTGGACTGCTGATGCCTGTCTAGAACCAGCTCTGAAAGACGGAAATGACAATCCACATTAGTGGGATTTGGCTCCAGACGGTAAAAAGCATCCAGACAGATGATATAGAGATGTGTTCTGAAGTCATTTCTCTGTAGCTTTCTTCCTAATGACCTTTTAAACAACCTGGATGCCAATCCCAACCTCCCCCGCCACCATGCAGAACAAAAAGACAGACATTCTCGTTCAGAGAGATGACGTTTCATTCTCTCAAATTAGATGTGACCTGAAAATAAATTTGCCATACTAACCAATTATTCCCAGGATGCAGGCCCACAGGTCAACTGTCTAAAAACTAAATATATTATCTCTGATAGGCATTCCACATTTTCACTGATTTATAAATAATGACCCAGTACAAGTTACTTCATTCGGTTACCTTGGCACCAACTGAGAGTTTGTCTTGGATGGGATCCTGACAGTAGCATTGCTCAAAGCCAGGCATTCTTGGGGGCTTTGCCAACATTTTATTTGGCTATGGCAAGGGTCTGGTTATACCAGTCTTAAACATTCGTAGCCACGGGCATTACCTCAGCCATGCTGAACGGGCTGACTTTGGGGCCTGGTTCGCTTATTCATTTACACGCTGGAACAGACTCAAGGCAGCTTCAGAAGAGAGTCCTGGTCTTGCTGGTGGACAGTGACAGAGGGTGCATGCTAGCTAGAGAGTCAGTCAAGACACATGAATAGTACTCAAAGGATAACAAAGAACACTGCCTTTGAGCCATCTAGGGAGTACGGTTTGAACGTCCTACTACTAAATATTTATACAAGAGCCCCGCTGAGAAATAACACTATTCTGAGTAGATTGCTTGAAGGATAAGCAGTTCAACCACTCGTCCAGATTTTCTAACACCAATTCCTGGATTCCGCCAGAGCAGCTCAAACACAGATACCTGGAGTGCATCATGCTGGCCCCAGCAGAATTGCTTTTGCTAAACTGTTTTTGGTGTGATGCCATCGTCGTTTTTTAAAATGTCATTACGAGAAACAGTCCCGCGAAGATCATCATATTTGAACTAGGTTGTTGAAGACATTGTTCACTCCGTCTCAGTGTTTTCTTTATTAAGTTCCCTCGGGGGTAATTCTGTCTGAATTCAGCACTGAAAATAGTAGTCCTTCTTCTGGACAATTAGTTTATCTGCCTGTGGCAAGGTTTTCCAGAGTGCTCTGGGGAACTCTAAGGGAAATGGCAGTTAATTGGCCCTCCCATAAAAATATATCTCATTATATATGTGTGTGTTGTATATATGTTTATATGTGTATGTGCTTATATGTACAGATATATGCAAAAGACTTATAGGTCAATACTAGTTGTTTTGTTATTTACCACAAGGGTTCTCTGAGTTGCTGATCTATATTATGTAATAAGCATATGCACCACGTTTAACATTTACTCGGGTCTGGGGTTGTTCACCACAGGCCAGTTTTTGTGTTGATTATTAACCACAGAAACTGATATAGATATCAACCTGCCAAAATTGCCTTCTCTCCTCCAACCTGAGATTTCTGCCTTATACTAACAAACTCCCATTCAGCCTGGTTTGGGGTGTAAAGGTCCTTAAGTGTGACACAATACCTATAAAAACTTGGGGGAAATGCTGGCATCAGGAGGTAGTCAAGAATCTGCTTTCCTTCTATGCAAGGGATAGACAAATCAGAGGGCATAAAATACTCTTGTAGTCACCTCTCTCTCCCTCTCCCTCTCCCTCTCCATCTCCCTCTCTTTCTCTCTCTCTCATGTGTGTGTGTGTGTGTGTGTGTGTGTGTGTATGTGTGTGTGTGTTTTCATTCCTTGATTACCACTTTTTAAATAAGTTGTTCCCATCACCACCCTCACCCCACCTACTTCTAGCTCCAAGGCTAAAGCGCATACCTTATGACATATATGTACTTAATACAACTGCTTCTAATAATGGTAGTTTTTAGCAGGCACCAGAATGAATATTGCATTTCCCAGACTCCTTTGCAACCAAAAGAGAACATATGCCTAAGTTTCAGCCAATGAGACGTAAGTGGAACTGGCATCTGTGATTTCCAAGAGGTCTTCTTAAAGGTTGCTCTTCTCACTCTAGCCCTTCTTTCCATCCCTCCTGGAAGGCAGACATGATATTTGGAGCTTTTAAACCCATTTTAAACCATGAGGTGGCCCACCAAGAATGACAGAGTAGCAAAATGCAAGGAACATAGATCCTTGGCGACTAGCTTCTAGGTGACACCTTGTTTAAGTCTCTGTCACTTGGGGCTCTTCTGTAACTCCCTCAGTCACACTCTGTGCTAATTCAAATATTGGATGACTCAAAATTTTTCTAGGACTAGAAAAAACATGAGATTTGGAGTCTAAGGCTAAAGGGACTCTCAAGAAAAGGAACTTTGAGCCAGGTGCAGCGGCACATACCTGTAATCCCGGTACTTGGGAGGCTGAGACAGGAGGATCTCAGGTTAGAAGCCAGTCTCAGCAACTTAGCGAGACCCTGTTTCCAAGAAAAAAATAAAATAGGGCTAGAAGTGTAGCTCAGAATTGAAATGCCCCTGAGTTCAATCCCCAGTACCAAGAAGAAAGGGTAGGGGTATGGCAGGACTTTTAATTGTCCAAAGAGAAATAAGATGGAACGCAGAGTGGGAGGTCGAGCCTGGCTGAGCATGAAGGCCTGCTTCGGGGGCGCGATGGAGGATTCTGCTACTGCATACACAGTTCCTAAATCAGTGCCACTGGGATCTCCTAGGAGTTTGTCAGAAATGCAGACTGTTGGGCACCACCTCAGAACTGCTGAATCAGAATTCTCCTTTTAACCAGTTCCCTGGGTGAATGGTGTGCAGGCTGGCATATGAGAAGCCTTTCTTGAGGAAGGCCTTAACAGCAATATGGTTGAATCTGGCATGGCCCCCAAAGGCTCCTGTGTTGAAGGCAGGGTCCCCAGCGCAGCAGTGCGCAGAGGCAGGGCTTTTAGGAAGTTACTGGGTCATGAGTGTTTGACCTCATGTGGATTAAGCCATTAATGGATTCACAGTTGAATAAAATTCTGGGTAGTTATGGAAATCATAGTAGGTAGGCCCCAGTTGAAAAGAGTGGATCCTTGAGGCTGTGCCCATGTTACTGCATTTTATGTCTTGTCCCTGGCTTGCCCCCCTCACTGCCATAAGCTGAACAGCTTGCTCTGCCACACCTTTTTCCCACAATGTTCTGCCCGACCTCAAGCCCAGAGCAATACAACCAGCCAACAACAGACTGAACCTCTGAAACCGTGAAGCAGAATAAACCTTTCTTCTCTTAAGTAGATTTTCTCAAGTGTTGGGTCACAGTGATGGAAAGCTGACTAGCACAAGCAGAGAGAGACAAATGTCCAGGCCATGATTTTTGCTCATCACAAGGAACTGGAACTAGACAGGAATCATTTGAAAGGATGATTCCATTAGTAAAACCCTTCCCTTACAGTGGTAGCAGAGAAGCTGCACCCCAGGGTTCAGGTAGAAAAAAAAAAGAGTTAATAAAAAAAAAAGTTGGAACATTTAGTCTGCAAATATTAGTGTAAAACCCAAAAGCACATACTTCTTACTGAGAATAGAAGCCCTCAGCCAATAAACTAAAGAAAAACTGGTTTAGAAAGGAAAATTGTATACTGCAGAGACTAGCCCAGCGGGCTGCCTCTGCGTCCTGGAGAATGCCCAGGGCTCTGTGTGAGAAGATGCCTGCTGAGGATGACATGAAAGTCATCCAGCACAGGAGGAAAGGATAACAGCAAGGTCAGCGAATATTACAGATGGGAGAGTTTATGCCAAGTAGTCACCAACAATTGACAATTCTGAAAAGGAATCTAAGTGTGTCTATCATGCTCTAAAGCCAGAAGAAGAGTGTCATAATGGTCTGAGCACAGAACATTATGAGAAGATGTGGACTGCAAAAGAACAAAAATAAAGTTCTAAGAATGGCCCGCACACACAAAATTAGCCCTCGACAGGCTGGTTAAACAGCTCACAGACACAGCAGCAAAGGAGACTAGTGGCTTGAAAAACAGATTGGAGCTAGGTGTGGTGGTACATGCGTAATGCCACTTCAAGGTTCAAGGACAGCTTCTGCAAATTAATGAGGCTATCAACAAACTAGTGGGACTCTTTTTCCAAATAAGAAATCAAATAGGGCTGGAGGTGCAGCTCAGATGTAGAATGCCCCCAGGACCACAATAAAAGAGAAAAGAAAGAGGGAGGGAGGAGGGAGAAAGAGAGAGGAAAAAAGAAAAAGACAAATCTGAGCCAATCATCTGGAACACAACTCATGGATAATAGGGACATTTCTAAAATACAAAAAAAAATAAAATAAAGAAAATAAGCTAGCCAAGGTAATACATGCTTGTAATCCCAGCCACTGAGACAGGAATAAAGGAAGTTTAAGGCTGGCCTGGGCAACTTAGTGAGACTTCTTCTCAGAATAAAAAATAAACCAGGCATGGTGGTGCACGATTATAATCCCAGTACTTGGGAGGCTGAGACAGGAGGATCATGGAGGTTTAAAGCCAGCCTCAGCTACTTAGTGAGGCTCTCAGCAGTTTAGTGAGACGACCCTATTTTCAAATAAAATATAAAAATAGGTCTGGGAGTATAGCCCGGAAGGCAGAAAGCCGCTGGGTTTCATCCCCAGTACCACACAAAAAATAATTAAATAAATAAATAAAAATTAAAAAATTAAAAGGGCTAGGGACTTAGGATAGAGCACTTCTGTGTTCCATCTGTAGTACTACAAAAAGAAAGAAAATAAAAGGAGGAAAGGAAGAAGGGAGAGAGGGAAAGAGAAAGAAGAGAGAAAGAAATTGAGAAACTGGAGGATGTTTCAGTGGTCCTGAATCTGTCGATAGGTGCTACAGAAAAGGAGCCAAGCAAGAACAGGAGGGAGAGAGAATATTTGAGAGGTGATAGTTAAGGATCGTCCACATCTGAGAAAAGCTTATGAGCCTTGGGTAGAAAAAACACACAGAACAGTAAAAACAAATACATATTTGGACACATGATGGTGAAATCACAGAATGTCAAAGAAAGTGATAAAAATTTAAAGATCCTATAGAGTACAGATAGATTATCTTCAAAGAAATGTCTATCAGATTGCTATCAGTGTTCTTATTGGCAGCAATAGCTGCCCAAAGATGGAAGATTAGTATCTTAGAAGTGCCCAGAAAAAAAAAAAAAAAAGTGAATCTGCAGTTCTCTATGCAGCTGGCCCACATCTGAGACCGGGGACAAAGGAAAGATGCTTTCAGAAGGAAAGATTAAGAGTTAACTAAACACAGATCTTCACTGAAATAACTACTGAAGGATTCCTTCAGAAAAACAAAGAGAGATGGGAATGTAAGAAGCAATTAAATTCTAAAAAAATAAATTAAATGAACATTTTAGTAAATCTAACTAAGTATAGATTCTAAAAATAATTTATGATGGCAAATGTTGGGAAGAGCCCTGCTGTAACTAGGGTTTGACATGCCTTAGGTAGGGCATGGAAACGGGAAAGATAAGGAGAAAGTTAAAGCAGTCTAGATTCCTACATCTATCTCTAGGGGCACATGGACTTATTTAGAAATTGGGTGTTGAAAAAAAATAAGAGATCTGAGTATGATGGCTCACACATGTAATCCCAGTTCTTGGGAGGCTGAGACAGGCGGATCTCAGGTTCAAAGACAACCTCAGCTACTTAGTGAGACTCTGATTCAAAATAAAAAATAAAATAAAATAGGGTTGGGGGTGTAGCTCAGAGGTAGAATGCCCCTGAATTCAATGTCCAGTACTAAAAGAAAGAAAGAAAGAAAGAAAGAAAGAAAGAAAGAAAGAGAGAAAGAAGCTACAAAGAGGAGGAACTTCTAAAAGCAGAGAGACAAATACAAATGGATATATGTGAAAATCATGACAGATTACTTTCATATCATGTCAAAAAGCATCCCCAAAAAGATTTCAACATCATCAGTACTGGTTTGTGGGTTTGGGTTGTTTTTTTTTTTTTTTTTTCTTTTACTGAAAAACAAAATCTAAGGTAAATATCCAAGACTCAACATTTATTACACCCAGCAGTAAAATGTATTTTATCATTTATTCTATACCTTTCTATAATTTAAATTTCTTTTTTGGTTAAGAAACTTTTTTTTCAGTAGCTGATGCTGTCCATGAACCATGATCCTCCAGTCTCAGTCTCCCGAATACTGGGATTACAAGCATGCACCACCATGCCCAGCTCTCAAGAAACATTTTTAAAGAAAAAAATGCCGATCCAAAAGGATCTTGTGTTTTCTGAAGAGATGGTGGAGGAGGAGTGTAGAGAGACTGCCTCTGTGTTCCATCCATCCCATGCGATACTGGAAGGAGGATGGCCAGCCAGAAGCCTCAGATGGAGAAGAATCTTGAGGGAGCCAAGCATGGTGGTGCATACTTGTAAGCCCAGTACTTGAAAGGCTGAGACAAGAGGATTGCAGGTTCATGGCAGGCCTCAGCTACTTAGTGAGGCCCTCTGCAACTTAGTGAGACCCTGTTTCAAAAAAAAGAATAAAAAAATAGAGCTGGAGGTGTAGTTCAGAGGTAGAATGTCCCTGGGTTGAATCCCCAGTACTGGAAAGAAAGAATGAAAGAAAGAAGAAGAGAAAGGAAGGAAGGAAGGAAGGAAGGAAGGAAGGAAGGAAGGAAGGAAGGAAGGAAGGAAAAGGAATAAACTAGGGCTAGGAGTATAGCTCAGAGGTAGAATGCCCCTGGGTTCAATCACCAAGCAGCTTGAGGAGAAAATTGCTGATAAAGAACACTTCGCCCCACAGACCCTTGGTACTCACAACTGCCTGCAACTGTGTGCTCACCCTACATGAAGCCTTCCAGTCTCACAGGACTCCCTTAAGGCCGTGGTCTAGGCACTTGCAGGTGATACTCAGGTACCTGTGTGTGCTGGTACAGTAAACTCTTGTGATGGCAAGGATCTGCTGTTGTAAATGAAAGATGGGGTTGGAAAAAAATGGTGTGTCATGCCGGGCGTGGTGGCGCACGCTTGTAATCCCTGCGCTTGGGAGGCTGAGACAGGAGGATCGCACAGGTTCAAAGTCAGCCTCAGCTACTTAGTGAGGCTCTCAGCAACTTAGTGAGACCCTGTTTCCAAATAAAATATAAAATAGGTCTGGGAGTAAAATATAAAATAGCCCAGAGGTAGAAGGCCCCTGGGTTCCACCCCCAGTACCACACAAACACACAAAAAAAGTGTGTCACACAGTTTATATCAATTTTCTCATTTAGTTAGAGCCTTAAAAGCAACCCTTTAAAATTAGTATTATAAGCCCAATGGAGCACACCTGTAATCCCAACTATTCAGGAGACTGAGGCAGAAGGGTCTCGGGTTTGAGGCCAGTCTAGGTGACCTAGTGAGATTCTGTATCAAAATAAAAAGTAAGAAGAGTTTGTTGTAGCCGGGCATGATGGCACATGCTTGTAATCCCAGTGCTTGGGAGGCTGAGACAGGAGGATTGCAGGTTCACGGCCAGCCTCATAGTGAGACCCTGTTTCAAAATGAAAGAATAAAATAGGGCTGGGGGTATAGCTTTGAGTTAGAATGCCCCTGGGTTCCATCCCCAGTACCACAAAAATAAATAAATAAATAAATAAATAAATAAATGTGGTTTTTTGCTGAAGATTTAAAGAAGTTTATTAGAAAGATAGAAATACAGAAAATAGAAATACAGCCCCATGCCAAAATGGCATGGGAGGGGGTGACTCGAAATGAATACATCCAATAAATGTTTTTAAAAAAGTGTTGTTGTTCCTGGTAGAGCACCCTTGGGTTCCATCCCAGTGCTACACACACATCCAAAAATGAGTATATTACAGTGTTCATGGAGATGATGATTGCTATTTGCTGTGGCCTCCTCTTGGTAAATTATAGCCTTAGATCTGATGCAGGCAAAGAAAGCAGTGTCTCTGGAGAACAGAGGTGAGCCCTCACCACCCGCCTCCTCGAAGGCCCCCAACACTGCTCTAAACCATGCCCATTTTCCCTTCACCCTCAAAACCTTTGCCCTCTAGCCTTGACCCTGAGAGACATTCTGCCACCCACGCCACCTGGCCTGTGGATCTAAGCCTTCCCGGTGGGCCGTACTGCTCTGCATAGGTGAGGCCATTAGCCCTTCACCTGTCGGTTCTACCTGCAACCACTAAGCTGCCAGTGCCAATTTGCAATTTACCCAGACCAGAGGGCAAAGTGGAAAAGGTGAGCTGAGGTTCCCTACATAATGTGAAGGCGAGTCCCAAAAATACAGAGATGGGAGACAGGTTCTGTGCACTGCGTGAGCTGCTTACAATTACTTTCCCGCTTAATCTCCCCAACGAGCCTACAGAGTATTATTAGCTTCATTTCAAATATGTAAAGTGAGGGTAAGTGACTTCTCTGAATTTATGAATTGGTTCAATTAGGTAAAGAGATTGGGGGAAAGGCTCTGGGCTCCTGAACACGCAAGTCCTGGCCTACCAGAGCCGCCCAAGGAGTTCTCCCAGGTCAGAGGGGCCTAAGGACCATGGTGGCAATGGTAACTACAATGAACACCAAATATTTACTTAGTACTCGACATGAGCTATGCACTTCAGATCCATTATATTATGTCAATACTTACAACACGTGTAGAAGTTAAAAACAATCTTCTCTACTCGAAGAATACTAGAGGCTTATAAGAAGTTATGAGATGTGCCCAAATCGGAGTCTATAAAATCATACAGGTGAGATTTAGTCCAGATTATCCAACTCTAGAACTCAAGTGTGTGATCCCTAGACTAGTTAGGGCTATATTGCATGTGACAGAAGAAACACTCAGTGTAACAGTGATAGAAGTTTGTAATTATCCAAGGCTATCTGGAATTTCCCCCATCCTATCGATCTAGCTTATTATTCTGCCATGGCTGAAGTATGTTTCTCCTTTGTTTCTAAGGTGGCTGTTAGAGTTCCAGCCATCACATCTGTATTAGCAAAATAGAGAAAAAAGGTAGGCAATCAAATGTCACCCATTTTTTAAGGATGTTTTCTAAACCACCAATTCTGGGTATAGAAAAACTAAATTCTTGTGGGGCCTTTGGCCCAACACCCTTATCTTGGTGTGTTGGACTGAATGGAGCATGAACCCAGGGCAGAATAGGCTTGATGCCTAGATTAGGGTGAAACAGGCCAGTGGTCTCACCGTGCCTTTCCACAGGCCTATCCTCCATAAGTGCTACATGAGAAACTAGAGTAGTCTCTGGAAGGGATGAGAAGCAGAGAGGAAACTCCCTAACTCAAGGGCCCAAGTAAGCGGCCCCTCCCCCTCCCGCAGTGTTCAATGTGTCTTTTTTTTTTTTTTTTTTTTTTTTACAGTACTGGGGATGGAACCCAGTGCCATTCTACCTCCACGCTACACCCCCAGCCCTATTTTTTTTTTTTTATTCTTTACTTTTGAAACAGGGTATCACTAAGTTGTGGAGGACCTCACTAAGTAGCTGAGGCTGGCCACAAACCTGCAATCTTACTGTCTCGGCTCATGGGGGTAAGTGGCACGGCTGTTTCTAAAGCCAGGTAATGGCTCCGGGAGCCCTTGCCACCTGAGCTAGTGTTCTGAACCACCCGGTGAAGGAAGAAGCCACAGGGTCTGACAGGTGAGGATGCCTGCAGCCAAGTCACAGGTGGAGAAGAGAAGCAACAGGGGTCTCTCCAGCTGCTGACAGCTGCACTTTCCAGTTAACTATTTCCTGCCCAGTGAAGGCACAACAAACAGCCCATGGATGAATGGCAATTTCATTCTACTCCATAAGGGGCTAGCTCCCTCCTACCCCAAGACTTTCTCCAGGCAGAGACACTGACACAGGATGTTTTGACCCCAAGGGGTTTTGTCCCACAGACATTTGAACTCACTCTCAGTAAAGATGGCCTTCAGGCTTTGTCCCTTTTCCCTCTGCCTGTCACCCTACACAAGGCCTGCATCACAGCCACTGTAGAAACTTGCTACAGCTGAAAGTCCTGGCAAGGTTTTCTGTTGCGAAAAACAGGATAAATGAATCCATTCTCCTGTATCATTCACACAAAGTCAAACTGATTCCAGTAGAATCATTTCCGTAAAGTAAAAATGGAAAAAAAATTAAAATGACCTAATGGTTTCATGTATTTAAAAACTAATTACAGAAGAAAAAGCAAACCAGTTCCTTTAGAGGAAACAAAACTTGCCCAAGCACCTGGATTTAAAATAAATTTCCCACATGGAAATTCCATGTTCACCTCTAGTACTTCTTAGTCTGTTTGAAATCACCAACTTCTCTGTGAATCTAATTAAATCAGTAAATCCGCTCCACAGGAAAAAAAAAATACATATAACAATCCAATTACAATTTTCATTCGACTTCTGGAAATTCACAGGCTCCAGAAGCCCATCCGTGGATTCCCAGAATCTCAGTCTAGGTTATATCCATGAGAGGGATACTTGCTTCAAACCCCTCTGAGGAAGGAGGAGTCAGGAGGGAGCACAGGGCTATTTCCTTGGACTGATGGAACAATGTCACCAAGGATCCCCAAGATGTGCCTGGGTAAAATATGGTGCACTGTATGTCTTTGAGCTTGGCCGGACATTCAGAATTGAAATTTGTAAACTCGGTACTTGTCTTTGTAATTCTCTCCCTTCCACATCTTTAAAGTCCCATTTGAACATATTTAACTAAAACTAAGGATGTACAAAGAGAATTTCGCCTTAATTTAGATCTTCACAGGGCAACCCTGTGAGCTTCAAGCTGGGGTAGGAAAGACCAAGAAAGCAGAGCAAAGTACTAGGTTGTTGGCAGGGTGATGAAAACTCAGAACCAAAGCCCTCTAATCCTGGCTCTTTCTGAGCGCATGGACCCTGTCTCAGTCAATATTCTCACTTCTATAATCCAAAACAACTGACCACACACAACTTAGAGGAGAGAAGATTTATTTGCTGACAGTGTTTTGGGGGGAGAGCTTCTGGGTTCAGCTCCAGAGTCTGAAGCTCAGGGCGTGGTGACGGGAAGTGGAGAGAAGCCATAGGTGCAAAGCTCGGCTCACAGCATGAAGGCTGGAAGCAGGGAAAGCGCAAGGGGAGGAGCGAACCATATCTAGTCAATAACTCCAGGATCCCTCCCTAGCAACCAGGCCCCGCTTCCAACATTGCTGCCTTGTTTCTATGAGGCATAGGGAGACATTTTAAATCCAACCCGTTACAAACCCTAGTGTAGAGGCATGACAAAGGGCTTTGACATTGGACGCTTACACATTTGGATATCTCTTTGTGACTAGGTCACCTACTGCCTATGGGGTTTGGGCAAGTCATTACATCTAAGTCACATGTTCAATGTGTGGCACATTGTGGATTCCAAAAAAACAAGGGCTCCCCTGGAGAACTGAGATGTTCGGGGGTTCCATTACTTCAGCCCCCAGGGTGATAGGGGACAGAATGCCCATCCTCAGGGGCCTGCAGGATAAGCTGTGAGATACATTCAGGCTGCTAAGGGCCAGAGCAAATACCTCAGCTTGCTTATAAAGACCCGGAACACAGCAACACAGCTGAGAAACATCCTCTGAGGACAGATTTAAGGCTGAAAATGGAGATCATGCTTTTGTGGAAAAGCATGAAAGGAAAGATTGTTAAACAGCAGTCAGAGATTGAACAGAGAACAACAAAGATAAGACATAGTGCTTCCAGAATGGAGAAGGGGAGGTGGCTGCTGTTGACCTTTTGATCAAAAAGCAATTTCTGAGTCCATCTCCACTGTCAGGAGTCAAACTGAATCCTGCCTAAGCAGACAGGAGACTTTTCCAACCTGCCGGTCCCCATGCCTGGTTCCACTGACCAGAAGCAGTGTTGGCTGGGCCCGCATCCCCAGCCAGGAAAGCAACTACCACCCAAAGTGACATAGATCAGCCCAGACTTTCCCCATCTGAAATTATTTCCAGAAAGGAAATCTGCCAAGAGACAAGAGCTACTGCGAGCAGGGCGGGGAGATGGCATATTGGGGCCATGTGGAGAGAGTTGATTGCTGGCACTGCCCACAACCAAGAGAGCAGAGGAATCACAGACAGGAGCCTCCACAGCCCCTGCCCCCAGGCATTTAGCTATCTATCTGCTCTGGAACCCAGAGGTGCAGTTCTGGTCCCTGCTCGTCTCCCAGCAAGGACTCCTACAGAGACCAGCCTCTCCCCAGCCCACCCGCCTGCTTTGGCATTCTTTCTCCACACACCTCAGATTAGTCTGAGTGTCAATCAAAATGCCAGGAAAGGAAATTCAGGCAGGAAGCCCAGAGCCCCTCCCTCAAGCCCTCTCCCCTCCTCCCCAGCCAGAGCTCAAGGCGGGCTTATTTCCCCCAAGGTTGTCACAGACCAATTTTCTGAACTGCATGAAAACAGAAAACAAACAGAAAGCTAAATCCACCAAAGCCCGAGTCTCAAGAACAGCTTGGCAGGCCCGAGCGACGTGCTAACAATTTCATGCTGTTTTAAGACTTTCTAACGAAGCAACATGTACCAACAACCAGATGTGCCCTGATACCCGGAAAAAAAGAACATCGGCTTCTAGGGACAGAGATACATAAAACAGGAAAACACTCATCAAGAAACGTAGCTTCCGAGTGTGCTGGGCCTGGGGGTGGGAGGGAGGAGAGGGCAAACCAAACTGAAGTAACAGATTCCTTCAGCTATAGATTCTGATCACTGCCGTCTTTGTGCTGGTCACACAGAGGTGCATGGAGATGCTCCTAGCCCGTGCAGGACAAAGGCAAGAGAATGAATATAATCAAGACGCGATGCATTGTGCTCTGGAATGAAGGAGAGAAGCTCAGGAAGAGAGGCCTGGCTCAGGGTGCTTCTTAGAGAAGATCTGGCTCCATTTATGTCAACATACATCTGGAGTGCTTCTTACATGCTGAGGACAGAGAAGGGGAAAGTCAGACATAGTCTCAACTAATAGGAAAGGCAGTAGTCATCGAGAAAGTGAATGCCTGGTGGCTGCGCCTGCAGCAAATGACTTGACACCATTTATCTGTCACCCACTACATGCAAGATGCTGGGTCGGGGCTCAGCAGGGTGGGCTGGCCGGCAAGAGCCACAGCTTTTAAAGGAAACCAGACTTACCTGTTGTGTAAGGGCCTATGACTTGCAAATGGGCCTTACCTCCCAGTGAGATGATGTCACCTCTGGGTCTTTGTCCCTAAGGCCCTGAGCTCTCAACTGCCCCAAAGGATCACCCCATGGAGTGGGGTGAGGACTTCTATCAAGCTACTTCAAATTTATATCCCATCTGCTTCTCTTACTGACTGCTTGCAGTACACAATTCATACTTTTCCAAGTCCTGAAATTATCAGGAAATTCCACAATCATGTTACATTTAGGATTTAAACTTGTTAACTGATAAATGTAAACATGTAAATTATAACATGATTTTTCATAACACTGTTTTGGCATTTCTTCCCCCCTTTTTTTTTTTGTGGTACTGAGGCTGGAACCCAGGGACTTTTCTACCTCCAGGCTATACTCCCAGACCTATTTTATATTTTATTTGGAAACAGGGTCTCACTAAGTTGCTGAGAACCTCACTCAGTAGCTGAAGCTGGCTTCGAACCTACGTGATCCTCCTGCCTCAGCCTCCCAAGCGTGGGGATTACAAGTGTTCACCACCACGCTCCCCTCCCTTTTTTAATTAACATACTTGGAAGCTAAAAAGAAAGTAGGGAAGCTGGCAGCCGGCCTAGGCCTTTCTGGCCTGAGAGGTCGCTCCAGGTCAGCAGTTCTGCGCCTCAGGGAGTCTCAGCTCCCTGGTAGAAGTCCATTAGCTTAGGCTTACTGCCCTCCTAAAGCCAGTGGTCTTTATTAGGGCTGTGTTTGTCACCTGTTAACTTGTTTATTGGCCAGTGCTGGGGTGGAGAAGGAGGGAGGATGGGCGTGAAGGTCACAAGGAGGTGGGAATTGCACACCTCAGGCAGCCTCTCCCTGGTCATTATTTCCTCAGAATGACCTCTGGGGGTGGGGGCTGGGGGCACAAAGCCCTCCTTGAGCTAACACATGACAAGCCAGCACAAAAGAACTGCAAACAGGCCCCTAATTAATGGGTTTGCTCAGAGCTGTTTCCCTGTTTAGGGACTTCATCCTAATAATTGCAGCAGGCTCCATAATCATTAATCAGTCACCACTACCTTTCTGGGTGCCGACCACAAGCCGGGCCCTGTTCCAGCGACCCTGAGGAAAGAGGACCTGAGGATAGGAATTGAGGTGCTTTGGCTATACCAGGCACTTCTGTGCAGAAGAGCTCACGAATCCTCACTGATCCAAGAGGAAAACACAATGAGGAAACTGAGTCACGGAGAAATTAGCAAGGTTATCAGCTTGTAAGCAAGAATAGAGATTTGAACTGGGGTCTGGTTGATTCTCAAGCCGGGGTTCCTGCCCTCTGGAAGGTAATAAATGGACTGTTAAAAAATGGTGCAAAAGTAGCCAGGCATAGTGGCACATGCCTGTAATCCCAATACTTGGGAGGCTGACACCAGAGGATAATAAATTCAAGACATCCTCAGCAGCATAGAGAGATTCTCAGCAATCTAGCAAGACTGTATTTCAAAACAAAAAAATAAAAAGGTCTGGAGGTGTATCTTAGAGGTAGAATGCCCCTAGGTTCAGTCCCCAGTACCACATACACACACACACACACACACACACACACACACACACACACACACGATGCAAAAGCAGAAGAGATCCAAGGTGGTTTGTGTGAGGTGCACTCTGACCCCAGGCGCCCAGGGCAGGAACACAGGGCTGAGGCCCTAAGAAAAGACTTCCCAGAGGAGAAGACCCAGGCAGGGGGCCCCAAAGGGCAGTAAGAACTGCACACATTTAATAAATTGCACTCAGGCACTTTCTCCAGTCACAAGTCCAAGGTTGGAAAGGACTGTGGAATTTGTGCCCCACTTGGGGCCAATAAACATTCAGTTAAATATCCAAGGAGGACATGTAGATGCACACCACACACACTCACACACACTCACACACACACACACTCACGCACACACACATGCACACAAATGCACGCACACAGACCCACCTCAGCAGCTCCAAACAGCGCCTGGAATGGGCACAGAACAAGAGGACTTCAGCCAGGGCAGGTATTGGCATCAGGCACCATGGGGATTAGGGCGAGGGCCAAACCAACAGGAGGAGATGTGGAGCCAGCAAGTCCTGTGACCACCCTGGACGGAGAAGGTTGGCAGCTCCTGGGGAATGTCTCATCCAAGTGCTCAATTTAGACCTTGTCCCAGAACATGAGAGATGCCAGGGGAGCAGAGAGGGGCCAGGAAAGGATGAAGAGCAGGCCTTTCCCAGAGCTGCCGCCTCCCCTTTCCCAGTCATCCCAGCCACACCTCACCTCTGGACTTATCAGGCCAGACGGAGTTCACCACCACCACCCCACACACACCAGCCAGGTGTTCAGACCCAACTTCACAGGAAGAAGTGCACATCCTAGCCCAGGATGGGACCACCCAGCAGTCTATCCTAGGCACTGGCCACATTGACTTCTCCACTGGGCAGAGATGCAGGGTTGTCCGGCCAGCCCTAGTCCTGCTCAGAGGGTGGCCAGAAGAGACCCATCCAGGATCTGGGCAGGGAGGCCCATACCAGCCCATTCCCCAGTTGGGGTGCAAGTGCCAGTTCCAGAGAATCCTGTGAGGCAGCTTAAGCTGTTCTTCCCTAGAGCCTGGGTAAGGAGGTGAGCCTGGCCCCAGAGGTCACCCCAGCCTATACGACAGTTATACAACATGCATGACTTCACCAACAGGCTGTTTCTAGATTAGATTCCAGAGCAGGCTGCAGGCCTGGAGGGACTGGCCAAATTTTCCTCCAGGAAAGAGCAGCCTGGTCCTGGAGTATAGACTTGGAGTTCATGGCCCAACACTGGTCAAGCCAAACCCGAATAGCCAACAAGCTCCAGGCCCCGCTCTGTCCACCAGTTCGTATGACTCACCAGCTTCCTGGAGCCCCAGCACAGTTTGCACCAGGACTGTGAAAACCTCCAAGTGAGGCTCAGGGGCCACCTCCATCCACAGCTGCCCCCTCCCATTGCTTGGTTTCCCTCCCAGGCTTCCAAGAGCCTCTGGCTGTTTCTGCCCTCAGTGAAGTGGTTGGGGAGGCACAGAGCCCATTTATCATTCTAATTAGCCAGGGGATATTGATGTGTCCCTTGAGAGTGTTTCCCACGCCACATCTAGTGTTCCTGGGAAGTTGTTCTGGTAAGACCAGCACTGCATCCCATCAGAAAAAGGACAAGAGAGGACAGGAGACAGAGAAGGAGACAGAAGAGGCTGGCCTGCCCGAGCTTTAAATCCCAGAAGAAACACAAAACAGAGTCTGCAAGTTTCTTTTAAACTGCACAGATTTATTACTCTGGAAAGATGGTGACGTCAGGAGGGAAACAGGGAGCCTTCCAACAGGAGATGATCTAAAGAAAGGAGACTCCTCCACGGGGGGCCGCTCACCAGGCCTCGCCAGTGCCCGTGGGGTCTGACCAGTGCAGGAGCCTCGCACCCACCACTCAGGCTTAAGAACACCAGAGAAAAGGAGCCAGGGCCTCGGAGCCTGGCCAGCCTGCGCCCCTGCCTCACTGCCCTCCTGGACTTTTCCAGAGGCTATGGATTGAAAGATCCTGTTTTGGGGGACTGGCCAGCACCAGCTTAGGTCTTTCTGGGGGGCAGGCTGGGGGGATTATTAGCCAAAGTACCCTTCCTGACCTTTCTGCATCTTGCTGCACATCCCCTGTCATATAACCAGCAGGGTATCAGATATAGATAGATAGAAGATAGGTAGGTAGGTAGGTAGATAGATAGATAGATAGATAGATAGATAGATAAGATAGAACTCATCGTGCACATCTCTCCAGCTGGATCTATGCTTCTCTGGCCGGCAACTGTCTCTTTCCCACTCTCAGCCTTCCTTTCCCCCTCCTGCAAATCTCCTCCCCACTCTGAAATCAGCAGAGGAAGAGCTCTTTTGAGCTGAATGGAATAGGAAATCGCGCTTTGACTCTGAACATGTTTCAGTGGAGCAGTCTCTGCTGAAAACCAGACTCAGTCTCAGACACTGAACTGCCACTTTGGGGAGATGCTATGATGCAACCAGTGGGCCAGTCTTTCCTTTCTACCCTCCTTTCCTACTCTTATCTGAGTCACCATTGCTCAACACCGGTCACCTCCAGCCCATCTGCCTCATCTGTCCCCAGCATGGGCAGCCCAAACCCAGCAAGCAAGAGCTGAGAAGAGGGTACTTCCTTTTCTTTCTTTTCTTTTTTTATGGTACTAGGGATTTTGAACCCAGGGATATTCTACCTTTGAGCTATACCCACAGCCCTGCTGTTTGTTTGTTTGTTTGTTTGTTTGTTTGTTTGTTTTTAAATAGGGCCTCACTACGTTGCTAAGGCTGGCTGTGACCATGTGATCCTCCCATCTCAGCCTCCCAAATTGGGGCTGCAAGCTTGCTCCACCATGCCCAACTTGAAGAGGATACTTCTAAGGAACTCCCTGAAACCACCTTAACACTAAGGACTGCAGGGGTGAAGTTCAAGGACATTGTTCACAGGCACAGAGTCATCCATTCATGTGTACACAACTGGGCTGGAGTAGCCACTGCAGAAACCAAGATGGTAGAACTCCTAAGGACAGGATTCTAACATGCATGGACCTCACCTCAGATGGCAAGAGCCAACTCAAAGCCTGGAGAAAGTGCCCCACTTACAGGAAAGCTTTTCTAATAATGAGAATTTAGAGTTGTCCATAGAAGAGGGCTGTCAGATAAAATACACAATGAAAATTGAATTTCTGGAACTGGGCATGGGGATACACAGCTGTAATCCTAGTGCAAGAGGATTGCAAATTTGAGGCCAGCCTTGGCAACTTAATGAGACACTGTTTCAAAATTTAAAAAAAAAAAACAGAGATAAAACAGGAATGGGTGTGGCTTAGAGGTAAAATGCCCCTGGGTTCAATCCCAAGTAACACACACACACACACACACACACACACACACACACAATTGTCTCTCGGAGAAGCCACAAAATTTTCTAGTATTGGGTATGTCCTGAATATTGCATGAGCCATACTTATATTCAAAGAGTTATTCATCTGAAATTTAAATATAATGGGCACTTTGTATTTTTATTGACTAAATCCAGTGACTGTACCTGACTCAATAGTCATGTTAGAAGTGGTGGCAGTAGTGCAGGGCAAAAGGGACAAGAAATTGTGATCAGCTCACTTTCTTATTGCTGGGTGTTTTTTGTTTTTTTTTTTTTCATTGCAGCCCTGACTCAACCACATTTTCACCTTGAATCTGTCTGCATCGCACCTGACTGCTTAGTTGCTCTGAGCTCTAGCAGCCCAGGTGTAGACCAGTGCTTTTGTCCCTTAAGTCAGCTGCAGTGAGGTAAAGTTTTTCAAAAGGAACTTTATTAGAAAACTAAAGGAGCATACAAATATTTCAATTCATATAAAAAACTACAAGTATAGTAGTAATCATATATATGGAGATCAGATATCAAAGCCTAGGGAGCAGGTAAGTTGATCTATGGTCTAGTAGTTCCTTTCCTACCAATGTCTTTGGACACACTGATTCATAGTGAGGGTATTAAGCTGGTTTCCCCTTCACTGAAGCTGGACCAGCATTCTGGAACAGATTCTCTAGCTGGCTGCATATGCGAATCACCTAAGAATCTTTTTGCTGCCTATCCCAGACCAATTAAAACAGAATTTCTAAGAGTAGGGCTCAGGTATCAGGATATTTTAAAACTCCCCAGATGATTCTAATATGTAGCCAGGGCTGAGAACCCTGCACATTGAAATTACCTGAAAAATCCATTAAAAGAAAAGAAAAAAGAAAAAAAACAACTACTGATTCTTGCATCCCACCCTCAGAAATTCTGATTTAAGTGGTATGAGGTGTGGCCTGGGCATTGGGAGTTTTAAAGCTCCCCAGGTGATTTTAATGTGTAACAAAGTCTGAGAAGCACGGATTCTCACACGTTAATATACTTCCAATCTCCCAGGAATCTTGCTAAAATGCAGATATGGACGTATTAGGTCTGGGGCGGGGCCTGGGATACTGCATGTCTAACAAGTCCCAGGTGAGACCCGAGTGCCGCTGGTCCACAGACCACACTTTGATTAGATCAGTGAGTCCCAAGCCTGAATGTCCATTGAAAATACCTGGAGAGACTTAACAATGACCTCAGCCTGGGCACCCCACACCCCAGCCCTCAGAGGCTCTGAAGTAATTGGGTCTAAACTGGGGACTGGACCTGAGGCTTGCCAAGACTCCCCAGGTGATTCCAACATACAGCCAAGGTTCAGAACCTTGGCTGTGGACCAACACCAAGGCGTCATTTTACAAGTGGCCCTGCGACCCCCAGGAGGGAATATCTCTCTCCACAAGCCGTCCTGACTCACCCCTGTTCCCTGCCCCAGCTGACAGAAGATACTTTCTCCCCCTCCTTCTAAAGGGCATGCCCTCTAGTAAAAATTCCCCTTCTCCCACTTTGGGCTGACTAAAGCATGTAATTCTCAGCTCAGTTGCAGAAAAGAGAGGATGGCCACAATACCCTGACACCACAACGGTTACAATCCGCCTGTCTTGCCTGCTTTGATTATCATTAGCCATCTTGCCTGCTTTGATTATCATTAGCCATCCCCTTGCTCAAATGGGGCTTCTCTAAGCACACCTCAACCAGAGGAGCCACGAGCCACGGAAAAACTATATACATAGCCAAAAATGTGGCATATCACCATCTTTTCTTAGCAGTTCCCGAGTCAGTCAACACACACCACTCCATTTCCCACCTCATCTCTTTGAAATGGAGTCATGGTGACATGTGGGGAAAGATGTGGCCTGCAGAGAACCAGTGGGAACATGTGCAACTGAGGAAATTATTAACTGAATTTTTGGTGAAATTATTCGTGAGTCTTTATGTCCTAAAGGTGGCCATAGATACTACCTGAAATACATCTTCGTTACTAGATCTCATCTTCCGACAAGGCCTCTGTCTTCTTGGAAGTTGGGTGTTGCTGGTAGAGACGTGAGTCCGCATCTCAGATATACAGAGTTTGTGTAAAATATAAACTCTAATGTAGTGTAGACTCTGCAGGTCGCGGAATTGTCACCCTCTACTGAAATGGATCTGGAACCAATAAGTACACATCAAACTCAATTGTGCTTAATTTTCATTGCTACCTAGAGGGAAGCCTTGCCCAGCCCTACACACATGAAATTAAACATGAAAGCCCGTCTAAAGTGTGGAAGCCATACTTAAAATGATCTGTAAATGGGGTAAAACATGGCAGCCCAGCCCATTGCAATAGTTTGTTCATTCCTCTTTCCAAAGTGGATGTGACAGTCCCCATAAGAAAATCAGAAGAGACACGAGCACAAGACAGATGTAAGGAAGAATAAGTGTTTTTAGTTACACACAGTGGGGCTTCCCTCTTTGCACACCCCTGGAGTCTCTTCCAAGTGGAAAATCACACCATTCCTTGGCTAAGAGCAAAGAAGCCAGGCTAGTTAAATGAGGCCCTCCTGGGCTTGTCCCTCGCCACCCCCACCCTGCCTCAGCTAAGTCCCTCTGCCACTGAGATCATGGAAGGTTCAGGTCTTGCAGCTGACATGGGGTAGGGGGTAGGCGCCCACGCTGGGCACTTCCACCCGACACTGGCCTTTCAGTCATGGAAACATTCCCCAGACCGACACTAATCGGGGGCACATCTGGCACTTGGACTGCGTCCAGATGGGGATTTGTGTTAGTCGAGTCAGCACGGTGACCCGCTGTGGAGGCGGGCAGGGGAGCATGCTGAGAACAAGCCCCATCTTTGGCAGTGTGTGTGAGACATGGTCACACTGTGGCCAGTGAGTCATAGAATAGAAGCCACCTAATATCCATCCACCCCACTCTCCCTGCCTACCACACCGACAGAGGGACTGACTGGATTGACCCGGAAAATCAAAGCAACTTTCTCAGTTCCACAATTAGCCAGAGGTAGTCTAAAATCCGGTGCCCTGACCCCACTACAGGACACGTCCCATGTTTCTGCACTCTCTCAACGTGTAGTGTGTTAGGTCAAGATAATGCACAAAAGCTAAGACAATGAAAAAAATCCAGCTGTGTCTTCTCTCTGGACCTCATGATTGGCAAATGGTACAGGACCATTTTCCAAGGCAGTGGTAAACGATCTTCATTGCTCGCACCCATCCACCCACCCCAATTCTTTTATCAGTTTTCTTTTTTGGATTTGGTAGAAGAGGCTGCCCTTCCTGGCTGGTTCCTGGACTTTAGCAGCAATGAATGCAATCCCGCTAAATCCCTTATCTCCCATCCCCAGGGAAAAGCACTGCACAGCATCGGCAATAAGACCTGGTATCACAGGTCCAGGAATGACAAAGAACCTTGGCCAGCACTCAGCCTCAGCCTTTGCAAAGTCTGACACCTGTTGTGGTCATGAACAGCACTGCTAAAGAGGTAATCAGGCAAAGCCAAGCCAGGATAAAGAGGATTACATCCCCACCCCACACACAGGCGGCTCCTCCAGCTGTCAGAAGGGAGTTATTTCCACGGCCCAGACTGTGGGTACCATGTTTCCTCCCAGCCTGCCCCAGTGATCCTTCGCATACAAACCTCTAGACATGGGTTAGGAAAGTCAGGATTCAGAGCCACTCATTCAACTCTAAAAACGGTGAGCAGAATCTTCTAGTATCAGTGACCCCCTAACTAGCCGATCATGGTGGCACACACTTGAAATCCCATTTCATGGGAAGCTGAGACAGGAGGATCACAAGTTCAATGACAACCTCAGCAACTTAGTGAGACTCTCTTTCTTTCTTTCTTTCTTTCCTTCTTTCTTTTTTTTAATGGCACTAGGGGTGGAACCCAGGGGCTTTCTACCTCCGGGCTATACTCCCAGGCCTATTTTTTATATTTTATTTGGAAATAGGGTCTCACTAAGTTGCTGAGAGCCTCACTAAGTAAGTAAGACTCTATTTCAAAATAAAAAAAATAAATAAAAAGGCCCAAGGCTAGCTCAGAGGTAGAATGCCCCTGGATTCAATTCCCAGTACCAAAGAAAAATTGACAATTGCATAGATTTATTTATCTTCCTCCCTTTGTTTGTTACACATTTATAAAGAGACTGGGAACTAACCCAAAGAAAATCAAGACAATAGTGAATGATCAACTTCCAAAGATAAATTTTAGCTTCTACATTCACTAACCAGCTTGCAGACCTTGCCAGCACCTTCTCTTCCTTCTCACCCACCCTCCAGACAAAGGGCCACAACTAGCCACGATCTGGTCAGTTCTGTCTTTCCAGCAAAAATATTTCCACTACAATTCTCCTACCTGCCTGATGATCACACCCCCATGGACCACACATTTTTTTTGTCAACCTATCTGGGAAATGTGCTTTATCCACCCCAGTGACAGGGGCAGTAGTAACAGAGAGAGAAGAGGGATGGCTCATCAGCTCCACTCTGCTCAGGAAGACTTTGCAACCTCCACAAGCCCTCCTGGGTCTCAGGAGAAGCTCACCGACACTGTCATTCTACCTAAGCCAGTTGGGGTCTCTGCTGGTGCTAGGCTCTTTTTTTTTTTCTCTCTCTCTTGCTCTCTCTCCAATGACTTGGTACAAAGCCATTTCATGTTCCATGCCAAACCAGTAATTCACCACACTCATCAAAATCTGCCCCATCAACTGACTCAGCATTCCTCCTTCCCTAGCACAGCCAACCTCCCTAACACCCTGACATAACACTCAGACATCCCAGCCCCACTGTTTATATCACACTAGTGATTTGGGTTTACAAAGCCCAGCTCCCTGTGGATAAAATATGTAGATAACTCAACTTCTCCAAAAAGCATCCCCATTCCATACCCCAGCCAGAAAGCTTCTCAGAGGAGACAGAACATGGGAGTTCTATGGCTGCAGAAACCACAGTGCCAGTTTCCAGATGAGAAAGATGACTGGCCATTCTTTTTATACTTTATTTTATTTTGGTGCTGGGAATTGAACCTGGAGTGTTCTACTTCCAGGTTTTTAATAAAAATTAAAAAAAAAAACAGCCCAACTGTTTTTATCAGCCTATGGAACAAGGTCTCTCTAAGTTGCTGAGAATCTCACTAAGTTGCTGAGGCTGGCCTTGAACCTGCAATCCTCCTTGTCTCAGTCTCCCAAGTACTGGGATTAGAGGCGTGCACCTGACTGACTAGCTGTTCTTGGGCTGCTGCTTTGCCAGCATGTCCTGTGGAAGTTGAGAGAGTGTCCAGCCTAGGGCAGCTGTGGACACCGCCTAGCATCACTGTAGAGCCTCAGGCTACGCCCCCCACCCCCGCTTCCGGTGCCCTGCCTGCTCACACACAGAGAATCCACCCACCACAGGCGAGCGCCCCGTCTGGCCTCCTGAGCAGTTTCCTCGTGCGGCTCCAGAGCCAAATTAAACGTTCACTCTACATCTATACATCTACAAACAAAAAGGGTTTTGACTAAACGCTGTGTTTCAGAGAGCGAGTGAAATTCCGTTAATATTTTAGGGCTAGAAGAGAAGAATGACAAATAACAACTTTCTGAACGGTTTACATTTCTCCCCACTGCCTCAGGAAGGTTCATGACGAGGTCATCCATGATAAGGAGCAAGACCTCCCAGAGAATGGCCCTCAGCCCCAGGAGGATGTACCACAGAGACTGGCTGACACGCAACTCAGAGGCTAGCTCGTGCTATAGAGAAGGGCGTGGGGTGGGCTGCCCAGGGTCAGAATGAGACGGATGTATGGAGTCGTTCATGCAATAACTGCTAGCTCATCATTCAAGGAAGGAGAAGAAAGGGATGTGCCCTGCAGTAAGATGTAGAGTCAAGATAGTTAACTCTAAAATGTGAGGCCGGGGCTGCTGGAAGGCCCTGTGGGCAGAGATTTTTAAAAACCTAATAATAGACGTCAAGGATGTACTATGTACTAGGCACTCTGTGCTAAATATATGATTATGTTTGTTACTGTTTGTGTTTCTCATAGCAACCTACGAGACTAAACACCCGCCACATGCCCATTTTACAGATGAGAAACTGCAGGCTTTGAGTGGCTCATTAAGGACACGTTGCTAGTAGGTGGAGGGGCTGGAATCTAAACCAGAGTGCACACTCCTGACCACTCTGCTAGAGCAACCAGCCCTAGAAATGGTGACTGTGTCCGTTAACCAACTAGAAATTAGTATGTGAATGGTATCAGAGGAGTTTTAAGATTCTAGAAGCTGGGTGTGGTGGCACACACAATCCCAGTACTTGGGAGGCTGAGACAGGAAGATCACAAGTTTGTCGCCAGCCTCAGCTACTTACTGAGGACCTCCGCAACTTAGTGAGACCCTCCCTGTTTCAAAATGATAAAAATAGGGCTGGTGGTGTAGCTCAGAGGTAGAATGCCCCTGAGTTCAATCGCCAGTACCACAAAACAAGATTAAAAAAAAAAAAATTCTAGAAGGTAGTCTTTGGCTTCATTCTGATTAGAGAATTAATCATCTACTCCATGTGGCAGTGAGTTCAGGAAAGGTGTACTATGGCACGCATCAAAAGTGTGCTCAGCCAGGCGTGGTGGTGCACACCTGTAATCCCAATACTTGGGAAGATGATACAGGAAGATCACAGGTTCGAAATCAGCCTCAGCAACTTAGTGAGACCTTGTTTCAAAGACTCCCAGGTTCCAGCCCAGTCTCCCCCCCCCCGCCCACACACACACACAAGGTTTGTGTTCTATGACCGTATAGATTCCAAAATTCCTTCCAATAAAACATAACCAAGCATGGTGGGTTGTGCTTAGACTCTGTTATGTTTGGGATTTAAAGTGTTCCCCAAAGCTCTTGTGTTAAGCAATGCAGTCAGATTCAGAGGTGGGAACATGGCTGAAGGAGGTGGATCCCTGGGGTCATGGCCAGAAGCAACTGTATCTATCCCTCCCCCGCCCGTGAGTCTCTCTCTCTCTCTCTCTCTCTCTCTCTCTCTCTCTCTCTCTCTCTCTCTCTCTCTCTCCTCTCTCCCTCTCCCTCTCTCTCTCTCTCTCTTCCTTCCTTTTTTGAGCCGAGGCTATCTTGAAGTAAGGATAGTTCTTCCTCCTCCTACAGGCCCTGCAGTTCCTGCCTTGGAGACAGCTGATTATGAACTAACCTCTGAAATCATGAGCTCTAAATAAACCTTTCCTCCTCTAAGGTGTGCTTGTCAGGTGTTTTGGTCACAGCGATAAAGAAGCTAACTATAGCAGACTCTAATGGAGGCCTTTGATGGCCCATCTGTTAAGTATGATGCCAGCCCATGATTTCTCCATCCCTAAGAATCTTGAAAGAAATCATAGGTACTGCCGGGCGTGGTGGCGCACGCTTGTAATCCCCGCGCTTGGGAGGCTGAGACAAGAGGATCACACAGGTTCGAAGCCAGCCTCAGCTACTTAGTGAGGCTCTCAGCAACTTAGTGAGACCCTGTTTCCAAATAAAATATAAAATAGGTCTGGGAGTATAGCCCGGAGGTAGAAAGCCTCTGGGTTCCACCCCTAGTACCACCAAAAAAAAAAAGAAAGAAAGAAAAAAAAAGAGAAATCACAGGCACTTGGGACAGTTGGGACACAAAGCCAAAGCAGGATAGAGAAGGTCACACACACCTCATTCCTGCCCAGGAATTCTCCTAGGCCTCCCCCACCCCACCCCCAAACTACCCATCACAATTAGGCCAAAGTCCTCAAGAGTCCACAGAGGGGCAGAACGGGTTAGGGGTCAGGTTTTCTCTTTCAGCTGACTATTTTCTGGTTACTTTAAGCTTGATCTGTTTGGGCAGAGCTCCTCACTCTGCCCAGGCAGTAGGTGGAGAAAACAACAGCAGACTGAGAAGTATACAGGACGTTTAAAGTGTGGTGCTAAGAGAAAAGCAAGGAAGCTAAACCCAACAGGGAGATACGGTTGCACAAAGTTAGGGGATATAAAGAGCCCCCAGGTACCAGAAGGACCGGCACGGTAAGAATTTTAAGAGGTGATAAAGGTAACTTGCTGTCAAAGGAGGCAGATATTGTGAAAGAAACAAGTGAAATTAATTCCTTTCTCAAGCTGCCATAAAGGTGAATGGCTACCAGATGGTCAGACCAAAATACCTGTCCACAGGCGGCTGGAGAGAAAAATAAATGCAAGAAGAAATCAGATCCTCTACAGAGCAGGTGAGCAGGAAATTAAAATATCTGTACATTGACCACAGTGCAAGACCACACACATTCATGAAGAGGGAGGCTGTGGGTACCACTGAGCCCTGATCTTCTTTCTGCCAGCCACACCCAGGATGTGTTGGGAGCCATTAAGGCCTTTCCCTAGATTGGTGTCTCTGACTCAGCTGACTGTCCTTTGTCCAGAGTCAACAAAATTTGGGGTTATGGAAAGTTCAAAAAGGTCCGAGAGAGGATCAGGTGGTGATGGCACGAGGGTACTGATAGACCTATCTGTAATGATGTGTTTTGTATTGGTCTTTATTGTATTCTGGTGGTGGTAGCACGAGAATGTTGATTGACCTGTAGCTGTGTATAAATACCTCTGGAAAAACAAGCCCGGCGTCGGCGCAATAAAGACGAGATTGACCCAGAAGCTGCGTTGGCCAGGAGTGTCCGCGCAATAGAGAATACTGACCCAGGCATGGTCGTCAACCCGTAGGAAATATTGACCCACGAACAGGGGTCGACCAGTAGAGATAGTAGGCTGGCGGCTCCCCCACGTTAGGGTTAAAAACTCTTCATCCTCACGCCTCACTTCAGAACCCCTACTCTTGCCGGCTGGCTCCGGCAAGGATGCCAGAGGGGAACCCAGCAATACTGCAGAAGTGAAGACAGAACAGCAGTGACCGAGGCTGCCCAGGGAAACACTAGCACATACCCTAGACAAGTCACTGACCAAGTAACAGTGCTGTCTTCTTTTGAGCTGGGACCTTTTCTTTCTTTTTTTTTTTTTTTTTGTGTGTGTGTGGGGGGTGGGGGGGTACTGGGGTTCCTGGGAGCCCTTCTACCTCCAGGCTACACTCCCAGACCTTTTTTTTATATTTTTATTTGGAAACAGGGTCTCTTAAGCCAGCATGGCTGGCTTCGAACCTGCGCGATCCTCCTGTCTCTGCCTCCCAAGCGCGGGGATTACAAGTGTGTGCACCACGCCCAGCAAGCTGGGACCTTTCTAAGTGTCATGGACAGCATCTGAAATGACTCTCAGTGAGTCTCTCCTACGTAACTCGTTTCCCCTAAGTGTGGGCTGGACGTAGTGACTTGCATCTAATGAAATGGCAAATGTGATAGGATGTCACTACCACCCAAAAGTCTCTGTGCAGCCGGACATAGTGGCACACGCTTGTAATCCTAGTATTTGGGAAGCTGAGACAGGAGGATCATAGGTTCGAGGACAGCCTCTGCAGTTCAGTTAGGCTCTCAGCAACCTAGTGAGACCTTGTTTCCAAATAAAAAGTAAAATCATCTGGGTTGTAGCTCAGAGATAGAATGCCTCTGGATTCAATTCTCAGTACCACTCTAAATAAATAAATAAATAAATAATAAAATGGGCTGAGAGTATGTAGCTCAGAGATAGAATGACCCTGGGTTCAATCCCCTATACTACACACAAAAAAAGTCTCTGTGTTTTGTGGACTCTCACTGAGATGGGCACCATCATCAGTACAATGGGCAAAGGTACTTCTGGGCTCTGGCCCCTGGCCTGACCGCAGACCCCAGGAGGCTCGGAGTGTGCCACCCTCCACTAGTGTCAGCTTTGCAAAGCTGAGGCCAGGGGGTCTTCTGTGTGTCCTCTTGAACAGCTGCAGTAACTTGTCTTTATCAAAGGGCAAAACACTTGAGGAGAGAACCCCTAAAGCCAAGGAGCCAGCCGGATGAGCTCTCCTGGGAGCTGTGCCTCCCTTCCTGATTCAAGCCTCAATAAAAGCCTTGCCTGCCATGTCCAGCATCCTCATCTCTCCGCCCCAGACTTGCCCCTTTCAGATTCTGTGCATCTGTGACTTCATCTTCATCCTCCCTTACAAGCATCCTTTCTGTGGGCTTGTTGCTACATTCTTCCTAGAACACAGGCAAACATACACCATCCAGGCCAGGAGTAGCAGGGAGCTCAGCCTCCTCCTGCCATTATCCTGCTTCTTCCCAATCAATCTCCTGCCAACCACAAATTAGCATCACACAGGCATTTACAGTGCAGCCCCGGGGGTAGATGGAAGCTGCAAATCCTTCAGAAGGGGCACTGGTACAGTAGTGAGAGGCAGCCTCACCCCGTGGGGTTTTCCTTTGCAGCACTTCCAGCTCTTTGAGAGCTGGCCAAGTCAACCACAGACGGTGGAGTCTCTGGGCCTTGAGCAAAGAGGAGACAGTGGGAGCCAAGGAGCACCAGGCTGCGAGTGAGCGCACAGCACGCGTCCGTGAGGATTAGGTTTGATACCCTTTGGGTTAGATTCCTGCTCAGAGCATCCACTCAACCTTGATCCCATTTTCCGTTTTTATTAGTTAGCATTAATGAGTGACTCCAACTGGGATCCATCCAGAGCACAAAATCCCCTAGGGTGGGGCTGAGTTATAACCCCCTCCACCCTCTCAGCCATGTCCAGTAACAAAGGGATGGGGTGTTTTTCTCTTTTTTTTTCTTTCTTTCTTTCTTTCTTTCTTTCTTTCTTCCTTTCTTTCTTCTTTTTTTTTTTTTTTTTTTTTTTTTTTTTTTTTTTTTTGTAGTGGGGACTGAACCCAGGGGCATTCTACCTCCAACCTACACCCCCACCCCGGGCCCTATTTTTTTTTTTTTTCCAAAAGAGGATCTCGCTAGGTTGATGAGTCTCACTACTTGCTAAGGCTATCCGCAAACCTGTGATCTTCCTGTCTAGTCCTTCCCAAGGACTAGGACTACAGGCATGCACCACCTTGTCCAGCCTTGTTTTGTTTTTCTTAAGGGATTGATTTGATCTTATGATCAAAATTTCTGATCCCAAGGGAAAGCAGCCCCAGCTGGGCTCCCAGGCCATTTCTATCCCCAATCGTTTCCTTTTGGGCCCCAGGGATGCAGCCCTTCCTTCTGCCACCCAAGGCTGGCCTTGCAGCAGCCTCCCTGAAATCTCCCTGCACCGCCCCCCCACCCCCAGCCCTTATCCTGCAGCTGGGTCTGGAAGCAAGGGGAGCATGCACGAGGGGAAGCCTCTTATCACAAACATTTCCGGCCTTTCCCTCCTGGCCTTACATACCATAGCCCTTCCCTGACCCCCAATGCCCCAGCAGTGCTAACAGCCTCTTCACAACGGACTTGCAAGGCCTGGTCCCTGGACGTCTCCACTCAGCATCAGTAGCCTCCCTGCTCCAGGCAGCTCCGGGGATTTCACAGGCCACCCAGAGGGTTCAGTCACTGACATCCAGGAGGGAAGTCAGGTGGAACCAGAAGGAAAGAGGACAAAGGCAGACACAGATTTCTACTTTAAACACAAGAGATGAGTCAAGGCTGGAGCACTGCCACTCTTCCAAGACCCTGCTCTGCTGTCTCTGACAAAGAGATAACAGAGACAGAGTTGAGAGATAGGCAGGCACGCTCACACGCACAAGCAGGCATCTGTTCCTTGCCACTGGCAGCCCTGTGTCACACACACACACACACACACACACACACACACACACACACACACTCGTGCGCATTGGGCACTGAGGCCCAGGGCTGAGAGCTGGGCTGGAGGGTCTAGCACCAGCCCAGCCCAACCTGCTCGGGTCAGCGCATTCCGGCCCCTCCCCCCACACCTGGGGACCTCAGTCCCACCCCTCGCAGCCCACGCTGGCCTTAGCCCTGCCTCCAGCCCCCAGCTTGCTGTGTGGTCCGAGCCCTCTGCCACCAGAAGAGGAGGGAGGGAGGGATGGGCTGCTGTTTACAGTCAGGCATAACTGAACTTTTATTTTAAATAAATAAAACTTTTAGCCAGTCCCCCCCCTTTCAAATAGCAGTTTTCTCCCTCCTCCTCTTCCTCCTCCTCCTCCTCTTTCTCATCAAGGCTGAGCCTTTATCTGAGGGGCCACCCAGGGAGGGGCCGTGGGAGTGGGAAGAACAAGGCCAGAATGATTCTGATGCTCTGTGCCTCAGGTCACGAAGCCCAGACACACACACACACACACACACACACACACACACACACTCTCTCTCTCTCTCTCTCTCTCTCTCTCTCTCTCTCCCTTTCTCTCCCTCTCTCTCTGTCCCTCCCTCCCTCTCTCTCTCTTCCTTTCTCTCTCTTCCTTTCTCTCTCTCCCTCTCTCTCTCTCTCTCTGTGTCCCTCCCTCCCTCTCTCTCCCTCTCTCTTCCTCTCTTTTTCTCTCTCCCTCTCTCTTCCTTTCTCTCTCTCCCTCTCTCTCCCTCCCTCTCTCTTCCTTTCTCTCTCTCCCTCTCCCTCCCTCTCTCCCTCTCTCTCTCCCTCTCTCTTTCTCTCTCTCCCTCTCTCTCTGTCCCTCCCTCCCTCTCTCTCCCTCTCTCTTCCTCTCTCTTCCTCTCTCTCTCCCTCCCTCTCCCTCTCTTTCTTTCTCTCTCTCTTCCTCTCTCTGTCCCTCCCTCCCTCCTCTCTCTCCCTCTCTCTTCCTCTCTCCCTCCCTTTCTCCCTCTCTCTTCCTTTCTCTCTCTCTTCCTCTCTCTGTGTCCCTCCCTCCCTCCCTCTCTCTCTTTCTCTCTCATTTCCTCTCTCTCCCTCCCTCTCTTCCTTTCTCTCTCTCTCCCTCTTCCTCTCATACCTCTCTCTCTCTCTCTCTCTCTCTCTCTCTCTCTCTCTCTCTCTCTCCCTCTCCCCGTCTCATGCCCTCAGAGCCCCTGGGGTTCTTATGACTCCAGGGATGTCCAGGTCTGAGGACTAGAGACTAAACAGGAAGCCGCACTCTGTCATCAGCATGCTGTCCATCTGTTCTCCCAGTCACCATGTTGCTCACCCCCATTCCCCACCCCTCTACAAAATTGCCGTCCATCTGTCTTCCCCTTTGGCCTGTCATCTCTCTATCTCCCCTGTTGGATCCTCATCCATATGTCCCTCCCACAAGACAACAATCTCTGTGTCTCCTTCGAGTTATCATAAATCCACCGTCCTCATTCTGAGATGTCCCATCTGCCCATCACCCTCTTGGGCTGTCATTCCATCCAGTCCCCTTGATCATCCTTTACTGTCCATCTGTTTCTCCCCATTGGACATGTTTTTGCCCATCTGTCTCCCAGAATGGGGCTAGTAAGGGTCAATCTCTAAGTTATGGGAGCAATTGGGATTCTGTTCTGATTTCGATCCTAACAACAATAGTAGCAGTGACCATCAATGTCTACACTACATTATCCCCTTTAATCCTCCTACTGTCCCCTGAGTGCGTGTCCTCAATTTACCAGTGAGGAAACTGAGGCTCAGAAAGGTTAAACTTCTTGTCCAAGGCCACACAGCTCCTAGTGGCAAACATAGGGTGCAGAACTAGCTCTGCCCCCACAGCACAGGGCTAAGGGCACACTGCCTCTTATTTCTCACCCTGGAGTGCAAGCCTCCCCTCCGCTGACCTCCCTACACATTTCATTTACACTTTGCTGCTGCATGTTTTCAGACTGATGAAGTTTCCTCCTTGCCCTGGCTCTACGTGAAAAAGTGAAGGAAGAAAGGCAGCCAGATGTGAGAGCAATTTGAAGGTCTTTTTGGGGGGATAAGGAGTGATGTTAAATAAACATCCAATGGTATCCTTTCTGCAAAACGATCCATTTTCGTGGCACCCAGGAGTTCGTCCAAGGGTCTCTGGGTCACTGGGGAAAAGTGTTCCGTGTGTTTTGGCTCCATTTTCTTCCATTGGCCACAACGAACTAATTCTTGCAATTAATGAAATCGGCACCCTTGGCGAAGATGGTCTGACAATTATTTTCAGGATGAACATATTCACACTGACAGTGAGGCCCAAAGGGTTCAGAGGCTACACGACCATGGTCCCCCAGCAGCCAAAGACACTAAGGTAATTCATGGTGGCCGGGATGTTGGCCCCAGCCTCCAGGGACCCGGCTCTCCACCCGGAGCCACGGAGGCTGGACTAGCTTGTGTGTGTTGAGGGGCTGCCTATCAATGGGCTTCTGTATGGCTTTGCCAGGTCCCCAGCACCGCCACCCCCACATCCAGCCAAGTCCCCTTCAGGGCCTGCTCTGAAGGGCCTATTCAGCAGTTAGGATCCCCGATGGGAAGAGAAATAGAGACCAACGATGCTTCAGTGGAGCCCTGCAAAAGCCCAGAGGCCTGAGACCGGAAGGCAAGCTGAAAGTTGCAGGGAGGGGCCCAAGGCAAAGAAAAAAGGCTGACTGCAGGTCTTGTGGGGTGAGAGGGAGAGGAGGGAGGCTGGAGGGGGCAGGCCGGAAAGAGGCCCCCAGGCAGAAGGAGAGATCCCAGTTGGGAGACAGACAGAGCCAGAAAACAGTGTGGGATTTTTTTTTTTAAGTCACAGATTTAATTTCCTGATGATGTTTTTTACAGGCTGATAGTAGCAGCGTTTCTCATTCCCTGCATAAATCTGCCAAGTGTAGAGAAATGATCCAGAGCACGCTGGTGCAGGGCCCAGTCCGAACCTGGATGATCCATAGCATTGGTTCCTGGGTAAAGCCAACATTTCCTCTCCAGCCAGTTTTAGAGGAGCGGGAAAGAAGAATTTCTAGGCAGTTCTGATGAATGAATGATAATTGGAGGCCCTGGGCTAAATTATGTCCACTAAGTATCTCTTTGGTTTCTGTTTCCCTGCCTGGATCCTGCCCGGATCAGGATTTTGTGCTTTGAGGGTTCCAGGTTAGAAGTCTAAGGAACCAAAACCCAAATTTGCTCCAGAGAATTGTATACTACTACCACCAAACCATCTTTCTAAAGCCTTATTTCCCTACTTAAAAACCATCTGTGCCAGCCCGAGCTTACAAAGCCCAGACCTCAGAGGGAAGCAAGGCCCTCCAGACCCCTGCTGCTTGGTGCAGTCCAAGCCCAGCAGCCTGGGAACCAAGTGATGGCATCTTGAGCCTGCTGACCCAGAAGCCACATTTTAACAAGACTCCAGGGCTCCTGTCAGTGTGAGAAGCCCTGCTCCCAACTGCTTCCAAGCCAGTCCGGCAAGCTGGAATTGCAAAACTTTCTAAACACACTTTTCACTCTTCCAATTCTGAATGTTAGTTCATGAGTCCCTCCATCCTGAAGACATTGCCCCTCAGTGCCACTTCTGGAGCACTCACCCACCTTTTAAGATCCGACTCAAATGCCATCCTTTCCAGGGAGCCTGCCCTTCCTACCTCCTTCCTGTGGCAGTTTGTTTAAATCACCCCTGGTGTGCTTTCCACTTGACTTTGGTTATTCATATACTTATCAAGGAGGGCTGCATTGTGTAGTCATTGACAGGACCTCTCGGTTCAAGTCCTTATTTTATTGCTTCCTAACTGTGATACCAAGCAAGTGCTCAACCTCCTTGAACCTCAGTCTCTTAGTCTGTAAAATGGCGTTAATGATTGTTCCTACTCAGAGTTGTAAGGATTCTTTAAATATACTTATTGAATACCCATGTGTCAAACAATGGAGATACACATGTGACTAAAACATATTTCCTTTGCCATAAGGGATGATGGTGTTTATACAGTGTTTAACACATAATGAGAACTCAGTGCTCATTTTTTTTTTTTTTTTTTTGTACTGGTGATTGATTCCAGGGGCATTCTACTTCAAGCTACATTCATTCCCAAGCCCTTCTTACATTTTGTTTTTGTTTTGAAACAGGGTCTCACTAGGTTGCTGAGTCTCTATACTGGCTGAGGCTGACCTTGAACCTGCAATTCTCCTGTCTCAACCTCCCAAGTATTAGCATTACAGGTGTGATAACCACACCCAGGAACTCAATGAATTTAGCTATTATTGTGTCTTGTCACTTCTTCCATATCCTGAGCATTTCTGTAAGGCAGAGGCTGTGTTTTATGTCTCTATAAAGATACAAAGGTGTCATATCCCCCAACACTTAATGCAGAGCGTGTGCTCAGTAGGTGATTGTTTACTAAATGAAACAGTCCAAAGAACAATGGTCTTAACTATATAGAAAATGAGGGATGTATCCACAAAGCCCACGGTGACCCGTCATGACGCAGCCTTCCCCAGGACGTCTACCATATTGCTTCCCTTTCCCTAGAGCCCCAGTTTATCTATCAGCAATTAGTGTCATTTTCCTAATAGTCACCAGTTGACAGTCCTATTGCCTTAATTGGACTTCCATTCTGTCTTCCCTTGCGCCCTCTCTGCCCTGTGCCCTGGGTTCCCCTCTAAAAGCTCCACATTGTCATCTTTTTAAATATTTTAACTAGCCATGAGTACTTATTTTCTTTTTAACTTCTTTATATAACCTAATCAATATCTCATTAAAATTCTTTTGACTCCCCCAAAAAAAATATTTCTTAAAAACTTATGCTGTGTTTCCATCTCCAAGGGAACACTTTGGCTGGGTTTTCTGAGAATGATGCAATTGTTTCCACAGCTATGCAGAGGGGGAATTTGAAAACCAATAGTCACAGTTGCCCAGTTCTGTTGCCTTGATCCTACACCCCAAGAACTCCTCATGAACACAGCAAGTCCCCAGTCCTCCCACTGGCCATATTTCTCAATGCTATCTCTAGGAAAAAGGTTCTCTTTCTGATTAAATTCTAATGCAAAATGAAATAAACACCACATAAGAAGTTTCTTCTAGATGAAGGTCGGTCCAGCATCCAGTTGCCTTGGATTACAATGGCTTCGATATATAATATTGCTTCCTTCAGACTCACCCAGGGTATGTTTTTGTTTTCATCAATGAGCACTTTTAATTTCCTTCCAGAATCCCATGTGGTGAACCAGTTTGATTTAGATGCAATTCAAATATCGCCTGGCTCACTCAAAATTCACATGTCTCAATCTCCTTGTTATTATCCAGGACCAAAATCTTGTTTAGTGCAACAAAACTCCCTCCACTCCTATGAAAGAAGATTTTCCCTTTTCTTACCCCACTTACCCCAGCTTGAAGAAGGGGAGAGAGACAATTGAAGCCACTCGTTTGAGATTTCAAGGAACTGGGGAGAAATGAGACCTCACGCCAGCAGAAACCTGATCTACATGGGAAATCTCTGAGAGGACACCTGCCCCTCCATGGGCTTTGTCTGTGTGGCTCCTCGAGGGGCAACCTCAAGGGAACGGCTTCATGTTAGAGAGTGGGGCCACAAACAGCACCAGGAAGGACAGCAGTTTCTGTCTGTGGGTGAACTTTCAAGCCCGAGGGGCAGGGGCAAAGTTTCCAGTTTGAGCTAGACATCTGGAAACTCAATATTGCCTGGAGGATCGGTTACTTCATAGTCTCAGACCCTGGCCTGCTCCAAAGGACACGGCAGCCAGGCAGGCCTCTGACATGAAACTCTCTGTGCACCTCTGCATGG
This sequence comes from Muscardinus avellanarius, assembly GCF_963383645.1. Taxonomy (NCBI): domain Eukaryota; kingdom Metazoa; phylum Chordata; class Mammalia; order Rodentia; family Gliridae; genus Muscardinus; species Muscardinus avellanarius. The sequence goes on from NC_137801.1 coordinate 35,693,523, forward strand.
ACGCTAAGAAACTGTGCGCCAGGGTCCTTGAGAAATGGGAATTCTACCTGGAAGAAGGAGAGAGGATCATCAACACAGGAATCTGAGTGTGACGAAAATATCAGGAGGTTCCATGTCTGCCTTGGCCTAGAGAATTAAACAGCAGTGAGGTCACTCCTTGGTTCACCAATTTGACACCATGGCTCCCTTCCTGCTGCTGCCCAAGGCCTCTTTTCCAAAGACAGTCATAAGAGCTTCCCCTGCTCTGCCTGTGACTCTGGTGTCAAACACCCTTGGGCCAGGCATGGTGGTGTAGGACTGTACTCTCAGTATGTATGTGGGAGGCTGAGACAGGAGGATTGCAGGTTTGAGGACAACCTCAATAATATAGCAAGACTCTCACCAGCCTTGTTTCTTCAAAGCAGAAAGAAAGAAAAAGAAAGAAAGGGAAGGAGGGAAGGAGGGAAGGAGGGAGGGAGGGAGGGAGAGAGGGAGGAAGGAAGGAAGGAAGGAAGGAAGGAAGGAAGGAAGGAAGGAAGGAAGGAAAAGAAGTGAGTAAGGGAGGGAAAGTGGAAAGGAAAGGAGGGGTTGGGGTGTAACTCAGAGGTAGAATGCCCCTGGATTCAATCCCCAGCTCCACCAAACATCCTTGGTATTTAATCATCAAAATATGAGAAACCTTCAAATCTTGATTTTATACCAGTGGATAATCCCAAGTACACACTGAGTTATATGCCAGGCGTGGTAAGGCACACTGGTAATTCCAGTAGCTGGGAGGCTTTCACAAGCCAGCCTCAGAAACTTAGTGAGGCCCTCTGCAACTAAGTGAGACCCCATTTCAAAATAAAAGAATAAAATCAGGTTGGAGGTGTAGCTCGGAGGTAGATTGCCCTGGGTTCCATCCCCAGTACCACAAAAATAAATATAAGGGATGGGGTGGGGTGGGTGGGGTGGGATGGGGTGGGGTGGGATGGGACAGGATGGGATAGGATAATATAGGATAAAGAGGGCTGAGGATGTAGCTCAGTCATCAGGTGCCCACTGGGTTCGATCTTGAGTATCATGAAAAAAAAGAGAAGAGCCGGGCATGGTGGCACGTGCTTGTAACCCCAGCATTCGGAAGGCAGAGACCAGAGGATCGCAGTTTGTTGACAGCCTCAGCTACTTAGCTGGGCCCTTCACAACTCAGTGAGACCCTGTTTTAAAGGTATAATGCCCCTGGGTTCCATTCCTGGTGCCGAAAAAGAAAAGAAAATAGAGAAAAGGAAAGGAAAGGAAAGGAAAGGAAAGGAAAGGAAAGGAAAGGAAAGGAAAGGAAAGGAAAAAGAAGAAGAGATAGAGGAAAAGCTATCACCTGGGCTACAGTTGTCTGAAGCCTTGGAGTCTAGAGGTTCTGTTTCTGAGGCGGCCCAGTCCTGTGTCTGTAGCAGGTCCCAGGGCTTTTGCAGTGTCTCCATCTCATGGTAGCTGAATTTCCCGAGGTGAGGGACCCTGTAGAGAGAAAGCAAGTTGGAAGCTGCTTTGTCACTTCTGTCCTAGCCTCAGAAGTCACACACTGTTATTTCCACAAATCCCTTTAGTTACAGAGTCAGCACTAGTCAGCACAGGAGGGGTGCAAGAGCACATGAGGGCTGGGAGTCAGCTTGCCTGGCTCTCCTGGGAGCTCCCACAGAAACGTAGCCCAGAGCATATCACACACACGTCACAGAGACTCATGAAGCAGCAGGTGCTTATTACTTTATATATCCGTGTTCTCCATCAGAAAATAAACCCCTTGAGGGCAGAGATGATGTGACTATGATGGTGTCAAACCTATCCGTAGGTTTATACTTAATGTTGAATAAACTGGGCACAGGGGGACACACCTGTACTCCCAGGGACTCAGGGGGCTGAGGCAGGAGGACCACAAGTTCCAGGCCAGCTGGGTAACTTAGCGAGACCTTGTCTCAAAATAGAATTTTAAAAAGAGATGGGGATGTAGCCCAGTGATAGAGCACCTCTGGGTTCAGTCCCTCATACCACACACACACACACAAAAGACATAAACAAAATAACATTCCAGCTTTGTTGGAATGAAGACTTGGGGAGGGTGAGTCTGGTATCAGTTTCTGAGTGAATGGGAAAAGAATTTATACAGAGGTGTTAAATAGGATTCTGTAACTCAGCTGTATTTTTTTTTTTTTTGTAGCACTGGGTATTGAACCCAGGGACATTCCTACCTCTGAGCTACACCTCCAACCCTATTTTATTCTTTTGTTTTGAAACAAGGTCTTACTGAATTACAGAGGCCCTCACTAAGTTGTTGAAGCTGGTCTTGAACTTGCAATCCTCCTGTCTCAGCTTCCCAAGTACTGGAATTATTGAACCCAGGAGCATTCTTTCCAAGTACTGGGATTATAAGCGTGAGCCATCATGTCCGTTTTATTTTTTTTTTCTTTTGAGATTGAGTCTTTCTAAGTTGCCTACCCTTGCCTTGATCTTAAGATCATCCTGCCTCAGCCTCCTGGGTTGCTAAGATTCAAGCATACAACACCATGCCTGGCTTCTGTCTAATACCATCTTGACCATACCACTACGAGAAACTTCAAGCCTCTTAGAAAAGTTGTTCCCAAAGTCCTGACCCACAGAAATCTTGTGAGACAGTGTTTACTTTGGGGGTACTTGGCGATGGGGCAATAGATAATACAGTGCTTTGTGGTCATTTCCTGTTGAAACTTTGTGCTAATCTTCTTGGGTGTGTATTATTATCCCATTCTTATAGATGAGGAAACTAGGATTTAGAGAAGCTAAAACAGATGGCAAAGTCAGGGCTAAATTCTACAAAACTTCTAAGCCGGTGTCCGTAACCTCTATATAATACAATGGTTTGGGTGCAAATGTAGATGTCTGTACAAAGAACAGATAGTCACAATGAGAGAAGTGAGCTCCACCTGGAAAGTGTGGAAATGGAAGTGAGGAGAAATCTGAGAAGACTTGTTGAGGACGTAAAACCTGCCAGGAAAAGGGGTGTCAGAGGCCGGGAGTGGTGGCATATGCTTGTAATCCCACTTCTTGGAAGGTTGAGATAGGAGGATCACAGGTTTGAGGCCAACCTCAGCAACTTAGCAAGACCATCAGGAACCTAGCAAGATTGTTTCAAAGTTGTTGGTGGTGTGGTGTTTTTGTTTTGTTTTGTTTTCTGTTTTGTTTTTGTTTTTGGTGGTACTGGGGATGGAACCCAAGGACATTCTAATTCTGAGGTACACTCCCAGCCCTATTTTTTATTCTTTATTTTTGAAACAGGGTCTCACTGAGTTGCAAAAAAAAAACCTCACTAAGTAGCTGAGGCTGTCTAAGAACTGCAATCCTCCTCTCAAAAGCTGGGATTACAAGTTTGCGCCACCACGTCCAGCTTGTTTCAAAGTTTTAAAAAAAGGCTGGGGGTGTAGGCCAGAGGTAGAATGTTCCTCGTTTCAATCATAAGGAAAAAGGAAGGAAGAAAGGAAGGAAGGAAGGGAGGGAGGGAGGGAGGGAGGGAGGGAGGGAGGGAAGAAGGAAGGAAGGAAGGAAGGAAGGAAGGAAGGAAGGAAGGAAGGAAGGAAGGAAGGGGGAAGTGGGTCAGGTGTTTACCAGGTGGGCAAGAGGGAGAGAGATTCCAGAGGGTGGCATTAGCAGAGGCTTGGAGGCATTAGATAACCTGAGCTCTTCAGAATCTGTCTGGAATTTCTAGACCTAAAAGAAATAGGGCCTTGTGGCTTGTTTGCCAGGGGGAAAGTTCTAGCCCAAGATCCACTGTTGTGTGTACTGTAATGTTTTTTTGTTTTGTTTTGTTTTGTTTTTTGGTA